>NW_023425528.1:3743000-4147721 GCF_014108245.1 Pipistrellus kuhlii
GCTGGCATTTGCGGGGATTAGTGGTTGTTCTATGGGAATTTTATATATATATATATATATATATTTAGTTTGTTTCGCCTTTCTCTTAGTCTGCTTCTTCTTCTTCTTCTTTCTCTCTCTCTCTCTCTCTCTCTCTCTCTCTCTCTCTCTCTCTCTCTCTCTCTCTCTCTCTCATCCTGTTTCCCAATTTCATTTCAACACTACTTTTTTTCTTCTTTTTTCTATCTCTTTATTTATCCCTCTTTTTTTTTTTAACCTTTCTTCTTTCTCTCCTATCCCCTAATTTGCCTTTTTCTAGTGGTCACCTTTATTAGAGGTTATTAATATCGCAAATACATTCCTGTTCAGTGCCTTTTGTGTTGTACCTGGTAGTGTTGTATTTTGTGCCTTTAAATCAACACAGGAGAAAGAAAACCACGTAACCAGAGATCCTGAAAAGAGAGACCATGGGCAGACAAAGAAATAGCCTGCACATGAAAGAAAAGCAGGCATCACCAGAAAAGGAAGTAAACAAGTTAGAGGCAAGCAACCTATCAGAGCAAGAATTCAGAGTAATGATCATAAGATGGCTATAAATAATGGAAGATAAATTTGACAATAACCAAGAAGAAATGAAGAAGAACCAAGAAGAAATGAAGAAGAACCGAGAGGAATTGAAGAAGAACCAAGAGTAAATGAAGATGAACCGAGAAGAAATGAAAATTGACATCGCTACTGTGAAGAACTCAATAGAAAGCATCAAGAGTAGACTAGAAGAAGCAGAGGACCGCATCAGTGAGCTAGAAGACAAGATGGAAAAAAATACCCAATTAGAGTAGCTTCTAGAAAAAAAGAACTAAGACCTATCCTCCTCAGACTATTCCAAAAAATTCAAGAGGAAGGAACACTTCCAAACTCCTTCTATGAAGCCAGCATCACCCTAATACCAAAACCAGATAAAGACAACTCAATGAAAGAGAATTTCAGGCCAATATCCCCCATGAACATAGATGCCAAAATCCTCAACAAAATTCTAGCAAATTGGCTCCAGCAGAGCATCAGAAAGATCATACACCATGAACAAGTAGGATTTATTCCAGGAATGCAAGGATGGTACAATATCCATAAATCAATAAACGTGATGCATCACATAAACAAATTGAAAGATAAAAATCATATAGTCATATCAATTGATGCAGAAAAAGCATTTGATAAAATCCAACACCCTTTCCTGATAAAAACTCTTAACAAGGTGGGAGTACAAGGATAATACCTCAACATAATAAAAGCTATATATGATAAACCCACAGCCAACATTATACTCAATGGGCAAAAACTAAAACCATTCCCTCTAAGAACAGGAACAAGACAGGGATGCCCACTTTCGCCACTCCTGTTTGACATAGTACTGGAAGTACTAGCCATTGCAATTAGACAAGAGGAGGAAATAAAAGGCATCCAAATTGGAAAAGAAGAAGGAAAGTTGTCCTTATTTGCAGATGACATGATATTGTACATAAAAAAACAACAACAAAAGACCCCATTAAAAAGCTAATTGACTTAATAAATGAATTTGGCAATGTAGCAGGATACAAAATTAACGACAATAAATCTATGGTATTTCTATATATCAACAGTGAAATTACAGAAACGGAGACTAAAAAAGCAATTCCATTTACTATCGCACCAAAAAAATTTAAAATACCTAGGAATAAACTTAACTAAGGAAGTAAAGGACCTATATGTGGAAAACTACATGAGACTAAAAAAAGAGATAGAAGAAGATGTAAACAGATGGAAGAATATACCATGTTCATGGATTGGTAGAATCAACATCATCAAAATGTCCATACTTTCCAAAGCAATCTATAGGTTCAATCCAGTCCCCATTAAAATACCAATGGCATATTTCACTGACCTAGAAAAAACTCTCCAAAAGTACACTTGGAACAACAAAACACCCTGAATAGCCACAGCAATCCTGAGAAAGAGGAGTAAAGTAGGAGGGATCTCAATACCAGATTTCAACCTGCATTACCAAGCCACTGTTCTCAAAACAGCCTGGTACTGGCACAAGAATAGAGATGTAGATCAATGGAATAGAATCAAGAACCCAGATATCAACCCAAATCACTATGCTCAGTTAATATTTGACAAAGGAGGCATGAATATACAATACAATGGAGTCAAGACAATCTCTTCAACAAATGGTGTTGGGAAAATTGGGCAGATACATGCAAAAGAATGAAACTATTAATAGATCACCAACTTACACCATACACAAAAATAAACTCAAAATGGATATAGGACTTAAACATAAGATGAGAAACCATAAAAATACTAGAGACATCCACAGGCAGTAAAATGTCATACATATGCCAAAAGAACTTCTTCACTGATACTGTCCCTTGGGCAATGAAAGCTAAAGAGAAAATAAACAAATAGGACTACATCAAAATAAAAAGCTTTTGTACAGCAAAAGAAACCATCAACAAAACAACAAGAAAGTCCACTGTATGGGAGAACATAGTTGCAAATGTTACCACTGATAAAGGTTTAATCTCCAACATCTACAGACAGCTTATACAACTAAATAAAAGGAAGATGAATGATCCAATTAAAAAATGGGCAATGGACCTGAATAGAATCTAAAAAAAAAAAAAAAAAAAAAAAAAGGAAGGCGAAAAGGCACATGAAAACATACTCAAAGTCACTGATTATCTGAGAGATGCAAATCAAAACAACAATGTGGTACCATCTCATACCTGTCAGAATGGCCAACATCAACAAAGAAACAAACGACAAGTGTTGGCGAGGTTGCGGAGAAAAAGGAACTCTCGTGCACTACTAGTGGGATGCAGACTGGTGCAACCACTCTGGAGAACAGTATGGAGTTTCTTAAAAAAAACTGAAAATCGAACTCCCATTTGACCCAGTCATCCCACTCCTAGGATTATATCCCAAGAACCTAGAAACACCAATCAGAAAGGATATATGCACCCCTATGTTCATAGCAGCACAATCTACAATAGCTAGAATTTGGAAACAGCCTAGGTGCCCATTAGCAGATCATTGGATCCAAAAACTATGGTACATCTACACAATGGAATACTATGCTGCCATAAAAAAGAAGGAATTTTCATCATTTGCAGCAACCTGGATGGAATTGGAGAACATCATGCTGAGTGAAATAAGCCAGTCAATGAAAGAGAAACACCACTTGACCTCACTCATTTATAGATAATAAAGAACATTATAAACTGATGAACCAAAAGATAGATATAGAGACAGTAAAGCAACATGCAGACTGTCATATTACAGCAGGGAGGGTAGGGAGATCTGGGGGAGATAATAGATCAACCGAAGGACTTGTATACATGCATATAAGTACAACCAATGGACACAAACCTCTGGGGAGGGAGAGTATGTATGGGGGCGGGGAATGGTAAGATATGTACACAGATAATAATTTAATAAATAAAAAAATCAAAAAAATAAAGTTAAAAAAGAATAAGAAAAAAAGAATAAACTCAAAATGGATTAAAGACTTAAATGTAAGAATCAGAATCACTAGAAGAAAACATGGGCATGAAAATCTGAGACATTTCTCTTAGCAGTATTGTTTTTAATATAGCTCCTCATGCAAGGGAAACAAAAGAAAAAATAAACAGATGGGACTAAATCAAACTAAAAAGCTTTTACATTGCCAATTTTTTTTAAAAAATCAACAAAACAAAAGGACAAACTACTGAATGGGAGAAGATATTT
Organism: Pipistrellus kuhlii; assembly: GCF_014108245.1. NCBI lineage: Eukaryota > Metazoa > Chordata > Mammalia > Chiroptera > Vespertilionidae > Pipistrellus > Pipistrellus kuhlii. The sequence goes on from NW_023425528.1 coordinate 3,746,748, forward strand.
GCCAATGATACATCCCATAAAGGGTTATCTAAAATATAAAAATCATTTATATAACGAAACACCAAGAAAACAAACAATCAAATTTTAAAAATGGGGAAAGAACCTGAATAGATACTTTACTAAAAAAGACAGAGAGATGGCCAATAAGGATATGAAAAGATGCTCAATGTCAGAAATCATCAGAGAAATGCAAATTAAAACTACAATGAGATATCACTTCACACAAGTCAGAATGGCTATCATCAATAAATCAACAAACAACAAGTATTGTTGAGGATGTGGAGAAAGGGGAGCCCTCATGCACTGTTTGTGGGAATGCAGATTGATGCAGTCACGATGGAAAACAGTATGAAGTTTCCCCCCACAAAACTAAGAATGGAACTGTCTTATGACCCAGCAATTCCACTTCTGAGTATTTATCCAAAGAAAACTAAAACACTAATTTCAAAGAATACATGCAACCCTATATTCATTGTAACATTATTTACAATAGCCAAGATATCAAAAGCAACCCAATTACTTACCCATCAATAGATTATTAGATAAAGATGTGAGATATATATATATATATATATATATATATATATATACACACACACACACACACACACACACACACACACACACACACACAATGGAATATTATCTGACCATCTTACAACTTTGGCAATTGGATGCAGGTTTTATTTTAGAACTATTTTGTGGAAAGAATAAGAAACACGTTATTGTGTCACTGGTAGAGTTTGTATTTCTTCTTTTAGAAAATAATTTTACTTGTTAGCACAGAACCAAATCTTTGGTATTATTGTCATAAAAAATAGCACGTTCTGTAAGAATTCATAATTTCTTATCTGAAAAACAGTGTTATATTAAAATTAAGTTCAAGAATTTGCTGTTATTTTAAAATCAGTTCATAACCTTGCAGTATTGAGATAAATATCATAGTCCACCCAACAAAGAATATCACCTCTTTTGGCAAATGCATTCTATTTTTCTGATAGTGTATGAACATTTATTCGTAAATATTTGATAGTTTTAATGCATCTTGAATGTTCATTAAATATTTATATTATGCATTGTGATATATTTGATACAGGTACATGTTAAAATCAATACAACTATCAATTGAAATAAACTACCTACAGGTCCCATCCAGGAGCTTTGATTTTATAGATTGCCAATTTCAGAGGAAAAATCTCAGACTGATTATGGATTCATGAATGTCATCAATTTCACCAGGAAGAACTATGCAAGTGCTTCTGCGTGTGGAGTGAATGGTTCGTCTGCTCCTCAGCCTCTGCAATGCTCACCCCTGTAGCCCCCAGGCTACTGTGTTCCCAGAGTGGGTCTTTATGGAATGAATGTGGAAGTAGGTCTTGCACTCTTTCTTTGGGAAGCCTTATAACAAAAGGCTCTTCCTCAGACTGGACAAAATACACCGCTATGAGGAAAGGCTTTAGAGGGGTAGGGGATCTTAGAGTTTGATCTATAATAAGAAAAGTGTAATATGCTATTTAGACTAGACAACCTTGTGGACGTCCTTCCAGACAACCTTCCAGATAAAGCCATGGTGATGGGGGCTGAGGCAGAGGAAGCACAGGAGACAGAGGAGGCAGAGGCCCTAGCAGCTGCGGCAGGCAGGGGCAGAGGCAGAGGTGGCAGAGGCAGCAAATGCAGTAATAGGGGCTGAGCCCCTTGCACAAATTTTAGGCATTGGGCCTCTCGTAAGATAGTAAATATTTTTGGGTAATGAAAAAAAAAAAGAATGAAATCTTACCATTTGTGACAGCATGGAAGGACCTAGAAGGTGTTATGCTCAATGAAATAAGTCTGTCAGAGAAATACAAATATCATATGATTTTATGTATGCATAGAATATAAAGAAAAATACAACAAACAACATTGAAATGGATTCAGACAAGGACACTAGACTGGTGATTGCCACAGGGAAGGGTGGCTGTGAAGACTGGATGAAAGAGGTGAAGGGATTAAGAAGTACATATTCATAGTTATAGAATAGTCATGGAGATATAGAGCATATGAAATATAGTAAATAATATTGTGATAATTGTGCATCATGCCAGGTGTGTACTGGAAATATTAGGGGGAACACTTTGTAAAGTATATGATTGTCTATTCACTAAGCTTTATAGCTGAAATTAATACAAAATAATATTTTAAAAATGTTCTGAGCCTGTGGAAAGCCACAGGAGCTATAATGTGAAATTTTGAAGGCTGGATATTGAATAACCCCTCAAAAGAGAGGAATAATGGAATAACAAGTGAAAGAGAGAGGGAAGGGCCAGCATATCTACTGTTGGGAAAGGGAGGTGGCCTTTCCTAGGCTCCTGTGTATATGCATCCTGAAAGAAAACCCTAACACAAGTGAGTCACTCTTATTAAAACCAAAGAGGCTGAGCAAAACGGTAATTAAATGTTATTTAAATTAATACCTAAGAGAAAAAAAGGGGTATTGAAATTAATGCCTGAATTATCATTTCAACATTATTTATATATTATTAACTTAAACTACTTTTCCCTGAAAATACATTTCTAAAATTGATATTTATAGTTTATGTAAATTAATATATACTCTTTTAGCTTTATGGAATTTCAGTCACAGGAATAAATTCACTGTTATGAAGCAACTAGCATAAGTACTGTGTGCAAATGTCTGTGAGTTGTATTTCACTCAAGATACATCCAAAATAGTCTGATGAGAAAAGGATGGATAATAGGGCTCAATTGTATTTTGATAAAGTTCATTAACACACACACAAAAAGTGATCCTTCATCTGTACCATTGTCAAGAACCAGAAACAAGCAATGAGTATATCTGAGCACCAAATCCATGCATTTTTTTTGTAATCAATATATTTTTTCTTTAATGAAAACAATGTCACTGTGTTTATTTTGTTTTCCTTAACCACATTATTGAATTTTTAAAGGTATAATGAAGTATAATAGATTAACATAGAAATGCACAACTCAATGTGACAGCCTGAATGATTTCCACAGATTAAATCAGTTTTGTAACCAGCACCAGAATCAAGAAATACAGCATTACCTACACACCAGGGAAGCTCCTCAGTGCTCCCTTCTAACTCCTACCCTCATTGTGAGAAACCAACATCCTGATCCTAAAACCAAGGTTTTGCCTATTTTCATAATCAGAGAAAACATTCTATTCCCCACCACCACCAATAAGAGTAAATTATTTTTAAATGATTAAACAGAAGATATAACATCAGTATTGGCCCATTACAATGTTAAAACAGTTATTGAGTAACTGAAATGCTTTCATAAAGAAAATGTCAGGCCCAAACAAGTTTACAAGACAAACAATATCAAATATTTCCAGAACAGATGACCCCAATCTAGAACAAACTTTTCCAGAAACTAGAAAAAGTCTTCTTCTCTACCTGAAAGTACACCTCGACCCTGTGTCTCAGAGAAGCAAACTACGTTTCTTTTCTTTATGAATAGGCATTGATTATACTAGAAATGCACCAGACTCAAAAGAGAGAGAGTTCACATCCATGCATTTTAATGAATGTACATAAATTAAAGTGAGCAATAGGACTTGATTCAGAGTCTACACACTTGTATGTTATGTATAATTCTAAGCAACTTTGGATATTTTATTTCCAATCCTACCAAAGATTGGGAACATCATGTCATATGCTGGACAGTGGGTGTTAAAAAAAAAAAAAGATAAGCACTTAAGCAAGGAGGTGGGGGAATACACTAGGAAAATGGTGACAAAATAACTCTTAGCACTCTGGGAACATTTAGTACTGGAGCAAACAGTCTTATCACCTGTAATGGGCCCTGAGGGCACTGCTGGATACAGCACACTAAGAAATTGAAAATCATGAAAATCATAGCATGGACCCTGAGTCAATGAGGAAAGGTAAAATTATTTTCAATATATTCTGCTTAAAGAGGCAAGGAGGTGTGCAATACAGGTTGAAAAACTTTATAGCCAAATGCTTAAATTAAAACTCATGCAGCATTATTTACAATAGCTAAGATTTAGGAGCAGCTCAAGTGCCCATTAGTAGATGAGTGGATAAAAAGCTGTGATACATTTACACAATGGAATATTCCTCAACTGTAAAAAAAGAGGAAACTTGAATGTTTTGCAACAGTATAGATGGACCTGGAGAATATTATGCTAAGTGAAATAAGCCAGTCAGAGAAAGACAAGTACGTACCATATGATCTTACTTACGTGTGGATTATAATGTACAAAATAAACTAACAAACAAAATAGAAACAGACTTATAGAGAATAGACTGACAGCTGTAAGAGAGGAGGGAATTAAGGGGCTGAGTGAAAAAAAATAGGTTAAAGAATTAAGCAAAGGAAATGAAAATTCATAAACACAGAGAACAGTATGGTGATTACCAAAGGGGAAGGGAAGTGGGGGAGTAGTAAAGTATAAAGGGCTGATAAATGGTGACAGAAAGAGACTTGACTTGGAGTGGTGAACACACATTACAATATACAGATGATGTATTCTAGAATTGTATAACTGAAACCATATACTTTTATTAACTAGTATCTCTCCAATAAATTCAACAAAGATTAAAATTAAATTCATGGAAACGAAGAGGAAAATTTGAACTCCATAAAACTTTGTTATCAAGAAATATTCCTTTTTCAAGAGCTCCGTGTCTTGTTTGGTTTCACTCTACATCATTCTGGCCTCATCTTTTACAGCATTGGTCACATTTTGGTGGAAGAAGGTGATGATTTTGCATTTGATACTTTTTTTAATGGAAAAATACATGTGCCTGGTTTTGTCAAGTCTTTCAACTCTTGGAGGAAGGGGAAAATGTTTATTTTAATTATATATTTTGTATGCTTCAAAGGGGGATAAAGTATTCTCATTCTTATATTAGTAGTGAATATTCAACAAAAATCCAGTGCAAACATATACCCCCCAATGTACAATAGAAGAAAACTACCCACAATGCTTTCTTGCATTAGAATGTTGATCCAATTAGATTATGAAGCAATTAGTGTGATTTCTCGCCTATACACTCAGCATTTAGTTTTTATTTCACCTGCAGCAACTGCAGTTTTGACAATTTGTGTGATAAGTCCATAGCTTACAATTCCTAAAACACGCCAAAGAAACTAAAGCCACCTATCTTTGTAAGATACAGTTTAGAAATTTTGGAAAAGAGTAAGAATAGTGGACTCAGAGCAGAGGAAAAGAAAACTGAGATGAGAAGAAAATTGTATGGCTTAGTTCTATCAGCTAATGTAAGGGCTAACAAAGTATCTCTAAGGAGAGCAATACTGCAAGAAAGACTTAGGGAGAAAAATGTAAGGTCAAGATAGAAAAAAAAAAAATGGACATGAATTTCCCAATAGGTAAAATACAATAGTTTGATTGCAAAGAAAGTAGCTAATGCTTTTTTCTTAACCTTTTTGTGGCAGTGGTGGAAAAGGGTATTAGAAAAGCAGCAGGAGTACCCGTTGAGTCAGTAGTCGGCAAACTCATTAGTCAGCAGAGCCAAATATCAACAGTACAACAATTGAAATTTCTTTTGAGAGCCATTTTTTTTTACCTTAAACTTCTTCTAACGCCACTTCTTCATAGACTCACCCAGGCTGTGATATTTTGTGGAAGAGCCACACTCAAGGGGCCAAAGAGCCTCATGTGGCTTGCGAGCCACAGTTTGCTGACCATGGCTTTGAGTGAATCTGGGTCTTTAGTATTAGGAGTCCAGACTAGGAAAGATAAGTGAATTGGAAAATATATTAAGTCTAATAAAAAGTGAGGAGAGGATCCATTAGGTAAACCTAGAAACAAGAGGAATTACCTAGCATGGTGGGCATGTAATGATATTTCAGAGCTGTGCTTAACAAAGAAATATGTAAGCCTAGTGAACAAAGAGTATTTACAATCAATGGACAAAGGATGAGAAAGAACAACCCAAGTATTATAGAAACAAAATCCATCAGTGAAAGTCATTTCTGACAACATATTTTGAAGGAAGGCTGGAATCTGCTCACTAGAATTTGAAATGTTGGCCCTAGCTGGTTTGGCTCAGTGAATCGAGTGTCAGCCTGTGGACTAAAGGGTTCTGGGTTTGATTCCAACAAGGGCACATGCCCAGGTTGTGGGCTCAATCCCCAGTGCAGGAGAGGGGTGTGCGTGCAGGAGGAAGCCAATCAATAACTCTCTCTCTCTCTCTCTCTCTCTCTCTCTCTCTCTCTCTCTCTCTCTCTCTCTCTCTCCCTCTCTCTCTCTCTCTCTCTCTCTCTCTCTCTCCCTCCCTCCCTCCCTCCCTCCCTCCCTCTCTCCCTCTCTCTCTCTCCCTCTCTGAAATCCATAAAAATATATTTAAAAAAAGAAAAAGAAATGTTGAAATGTTGCTTCCCATTACTTTAATAATTGTCAGAATCTTTCCTCACCAACCATAAGCATTCAAATGTCTGTGGGTATACTCTAGGCTTAAGTCCAAACAAGGAGTCTAATGTGGGGAAGACATGGAGACTAGGGTTCTTATTAAGGGTCTGTACAGAAGTACCTGTTGTGGGTGGATGTTATTGCCTTCTTGAATAAAGCCTTCCAGAATAAGCCCTGGATTGAATGGACCTGTTAAAACTTTGTTGGTGAGAATGACATCAGCAAAAATTCAGTGTAGATAGTTCCAAACTCCCATCCCTCCTCAGACACATTGTGAAACATCAGAAATGTTCATATCATCTTTGTCAGAACTCAAGAGAACAAAGACTTACTGAAACCAAGCAAATGCTGAATCAATAAGGACACATATGTAACACCTTAATCAATAAAGAAATTTAAAAAAAGAAAAGTAGCTTCCATATAATAGAAAAGTTTTGTGGTATTTTCTCTGCCCTTGTAAACACCCCAAGCTCAGTATTGGTCTTGAAGACAGTAACCTCCATTCCTTGTTTGAGAGTCTGGTCCCTGATGCTACACAGATTAGAGCAGACATTTTCTGAGAGCTATTATTTTTATTTGTTTTAATTTGCTGCCACTGAATGAAGTACTGGTACAAGGCACTTGTCTCTGTTTCTCCTAACTCAGAAATCACTCAGGACAAAAAAGCAGTTGACTTTGCTCAAAAATATTGTAAGGTAAATTAAAAACCTATACTCACTTGGAGCAAAAGATTGTGGTTAAGACAAATAATAGACTATCTAAAGTCTGAAGGAATATCTGGAGAGAGAGGTTTTTGTTTTTTGGGTTTTTTGGGGGGTGGGGGAAGGGAGAGTAGGACATGCAAAAGCACCAATATATACTGGAGAAATTAGAAAGCCATACACACTCCCAGGGAAAGATGGATTTTCTGAAAAGACCTAAGCTTTCACCTCTGACTGATTTCTGGGCTCAGTGTAAGCAGGAAGTGAAGGCAAGCCAGGGTTGGCTAAGTGTTGAAGGAGTATCCCAGCAGAGAACACATCTTCAAAGACTATGGCAGGTAGACTTTGGAGATTTTTACTGTGGTGTGTGTGTGTGCACGTGTGTGTGTTCTGGAGTTAAAGTAAATCTCTCTCAAAACTCTAGCTAAACACCACAAACTAAGAGAACAAAGACTAAACTGACCACACATGGCAATGACAAAGAAATACCACCTTTGATAACATAGTTTGGAAAAGTCATTACACAAAAAGGCAACTACAGCTTTCTGTAATCAAAAATAGCAAATCCTAAAGAAGGGAAACAATATAATTTTTAGAGTTATATTCACATAATACTGAATATCCAGTTTTCAACAACAAAAAAATATCACTAAGTGTACAGGAAAGTGTGGCCCATTTACAGGAAAAAGAAGTAAACAGTTAAGGGAATTCATTTAAATTTTTTTTAATCCTCACCCAAGGATAATTTAACATTGCTCTTTAGAGACAGTGGAAGACAGAGAAAAAGACAGAGAGAAATATATCCTGCACGTGCTCTGATCAGGGCCTGGGCATGGGAGGAGCCTGCTAGTGAGGTACATGCCCTGGACTGGAATTGAACCCAGGACCTTTCAGTCTGCAGGCCAATGCTCTATTCACTGAGCCAAATTGGCTAGGGCAATCCATTTTTAAAAGGAAATCTTAAAATTGTAAGCTTCTACTTTTAAAAAGTCTCAAATACAGAAATAACAAGGATTATAAGATAATATTGTCAACAACTCTATGACAACAAATTAAATGATCTAGATAAAATGGAAAATTTCCTAGACTCATAAAATTACCAACACTGATAAAAGAAAACATAGAAATAAAGAACAGTAAAGAGATATTTAATTGTAGTAAAAATAAACAAAACAAAGTGCCTCTCAAGAAAGAAAACTTCAGGATCTGATGGTTTCCCTGGTGAAAACTGTCAAAAAATTTCAAAAGCTCAAGCCACAAAATTTTTTACAAGAAATAATATGAGTAAATCTTCATAACTTTGGCTTTCACAATGGATTTTTACATATAACATCAAAAGTATAATCAGCCGAAACTGGTTTGGCTCAGTGAATAGAAGGTCTGCCTGTGGACTGAAAGGTCCCAGGTTTGATTCCTTCCAAGGGCATGTACCTTGGTTGCAGGCACATCCCCAGTAGGGGGTGTGCAAGAGGAAGCTGATCGATGTTTCTAACTCTCTATCCCGTTCTCTTCCTCTCTGTAAAAAAATCAATAATATATATATATATATTAAGTATAATCAACAAAAGAAAAACCAGATAAATTTTATTTAATCAAAATTAATGACTTATGTACATCAAAGGGCATTATCAATAAATTGAAAGAATGACCTACAAAATCAGAGAAAGTTTTTACAAATCAAAGTGAAAAAAAATGTTTGCTTGTTTTTAATTTTTTCTATTTCTTTACTAAGGTATTATATAGATATGTGTATATATCTTACCATTGTCACCCCACTCCCATACATGCCGTCACTCCCCAGTGTATTGCATCCATTGGTTATGCTTATATGTATGCATACAAGTCCTTCAGTTGATCTCTGATCTCTCCCACCTCTGCCTAACCTTCCCATGGTAATTTGACAGTCTGTTTGATGCTTTACTGCCTCTGTATTTTTTTGTGCATCAGTTTATAATGTTCTTCATTATTCACAAATGAGTGAGATCATGTGGTATTTTTCTTTCATTGACTGGCTCATTTCACTTAACATAATGCTCACCAGTTCCCTCTTTTTAAGGACAGCATAGTATTCCATTGTGTAGATGTACCATTGTTTTTCTGATCCAGTCATCTGCTGACTGGAACGTAGGCTGTTGCCAAACTTTAGCTATTGTAAATTATGCAGCTATGAACATAGGGGTTCATATATCCTTTCTGATTGGTGTTTCTAGTTTCTAATCCTAGGAGTAGAATTACTGGGGCAAATGGGAGTTCCACTTTTAGTTTTTTGAGGAAACTCCATACTCTTCTTCACAGTGGTTGCACCAATTTGCATTCCCACCAGCAGTGCACGGGTGTTCATTTTTCCCCACATTCTAACCAACACTTAACATTTGTTGATAGCCATTCTGACAGGTGTGAGATGGTAACGCATTGTCCTTTTGATTTACATATCTCAGATAATTAGTGACTTTGAGCATGTTTTCATGTCTCTCTTGGCCTTCCCTCTGTCTTCTTTTGAAAATATTCTATTTAGCTCCTTTGCCCACTTTTTTATTGGATCATTTATATTCATTTTATTAAGTTATTTAAGTTGCCTGTAGATGTTGGAGATTAAACCTTTATCAGTGATAACATTTGCAAGTATGTTCTCCCATACAGTGGGCTTTCTTCTTGTTTTGTTGATGGTTTCTTTGGCTATGAAAAAGCTTTTTATTTTGATGTAGTCCCATTTGTTTATTTTCTCTTTAGCTTCCATTGCCCTAGGGGCAGTATCAGTGAAGAAGTTCTTTTGGCATAGGTCTGAGATTTTGCTACCTGTGGATTCCTCAAGTAATTTTATGGTTTCTCATCTTATGTTTAAGTCCTGTATCTATTTTGAGTTTATTTTTGTGTTTGGTGTAAGTGGGTGGTCTATTATAGATTCATTTTTTTGGCATGTATCTGTCCAATTTTCCCAACATCATTTGTTGAAGAGACTGTCTTGACTCCTTTGTATATTCACTCCTCCTTTGTCAAATATTAATTGAGCATACTTTTTTGGGTCAATATCTGGATTCTCTATTCTATTCCATTGACCTATATGTCTCTTCTTGTGCCAGTACCAGGCTGTTTTGAGAACAGTGGCTTTGTAATGCAGCTTGAAATCTGATATTGAGATCCCTCCTACTTTACTCTTCTTTCTCAGGATTGCTGTGACTATTCGGGGTCATTTTTATTCCAGATGAATTTTTGGAGAGTTCTTTCTAGATCTCTGAAATAAGCCATTGGTATTTTAATGGGAAGTGCATTGAATCTATAGATTGCTTTGGGTAGTACTGACATTTTAATGATGTTGATTATACCAATCCATGAACATGGTATGTTCTTCCATTTGTTTACATCTTCCTCTATTGCTTTTTTCAGTGTCCTATAGTTTTCTGAGTATAGGTATTTTACCTCCTTAGTTAAGTTTATTCCTAGGTATCTTAACTTTTTTGGTGTGATGGTAAATGGGATTCCTTTTTTAGTCTCTGTTTCTGTAAATTCACTTTTGGTGTATAGAAATGCCATAGATTTCTTGGCATTAATTTTGTATACTGCAATATTGCCGAATTAATTTATTAAGTCTATTAGTTTTTTGATGGAGTCTTTCTGGTTTTTTATGTACAATATCAGCAAATAAGGATAGTTTTACTTCTTCTTTTCTAATCTGGATGCCTTTTATCTAATCGCAATGGCTAATACTTCCAGTACTATGTCAAACAGGAGTGGTGAGAGTGGGCATCCCTGTGTTATTCCTGCTTTTAGAGAAAATGGTTTTAGATTTTGCCCATTGACTATGATGTTAGCTGTGGGTTTATGATATATAGCTTTTATTATGTTGAGGTATGATCCTTCTTTTCCCACGTTTTGGAGAGTTTTTATCAAGAAAGGGGGTTGGATTTTGTCAAACACTTTCTCTGCATGAATTGATATGACTATGTGATTTTTATCTCTCAGTTTGTTTATGTTATGTATCATGTTTCTTGATTTCCAAATATTGGACCATCCTTGCATTTCTGGAATAAATCCGACTTGGACATTCTGTATGATCTTTCTGATGTACTGCTGGATCCAATTTGCTAGAAATTTGTTGAGGATTTTGGCATCTATGTTCATGAGGGATATTGGCCTGTAATTCTATTTCATTGTGTTGTCTTTATCTGGTTTTGGTATTAGGGTGATGCTGGCTTCATAGAAGGATCTTAGAAGTGTTCCTTCCTCTTGAATTTTTTGGAATAATATGAGGAGGCCAGGTTTTAGTTCTTCCTTGAATATTTGGTAAAACTCTCCTGTGAAGCCATCTGGCTCTGAGCTTTTGTTTGCTGGAAGCTTTTTGATGACTGCTTCAATTTCTTCCATAGTTATTAGCCTATTGAGATGTTTAGATTCTTCCTGATTGAGTTTTGGAAGGCTATATTTTTCTAGGAATATGTTCATTTCCTCCTGGTCGTCCAGTTTGTTGGAATAAAGTTGTTCATAGTGTTTTTTAACAATCTTTTATATTTCTGTGGGGTCTGTTGTTATTTAGCCTCTTTCATCTCTGATTTTGTTTATTTGAGTCTTCTCTCTTTGCTTCTTGGTGAGCCTGCCTAGATGTTCATCAATCTTGTTTATCCTTTCAAAGAACCAGCTCTTGGTTTTGTTGATCTTTTGTATTTTTTCTTTGGTCTCTATGTCATTTATCTCCAATCTGGTCTTTATTATTTTCTTTCTTCTGCTTACACTGGGGTTTTCTTGTTGCTCTCTTTCCAACTCTTTGATTTGTAGGATTATGTAATTTATTACCATTGTTTTTTTGTTTTTGTTTTTTGTTTTGTTTTGTTTTGTTTTGTTTGCAGTAGCCTTGTATAGCTGTGATCTTTCCTCTCAAGACTGATTTCGCTGTGTCCCATAGATTTTGGATTGTTGTGTTTTCATTGTCATTTGTTGCCATGATGTTTTTTTTACTCCTTCCTTGATCTCTCTGGTAAGCCAGTCATTGTTTAATAACATGCTATTTAGTCTCCAAGTGTTTATTTTTTTGTATTGTTTTTATTGTAGTTGATTTCCAGTTTTATGCCATTGTGATCTGAGAATATGCTTGATATGATTTCTATCTTCTTGAATTTGAAGATACTTTGAATATGACTTAACATATGGTCTATATTTGAAAATGACCCATGTGCACTAGAGAAGAATGTATATTCTGTGGCTTTGGGGTGAAATGATCTGAAGATGTCAATTAATTCCATCTGGTCTATTGAGTCATTTAGGATTGATGTTTCTTTGCTGATTTTTTTGTTTAGAGTAGGGGTGTCGAACTCAATCAGAGAAGGGGCCAAAATCTAAAATCCAGCCTAAATCGCGGGCCGAATGGTTTACTGAACAGTCATAAACTGTCATTGTGATGGAAACGCAGTGGAGTGCAGTGATGACAGTGCAGTGCGGGCCACATTGCAAGGCCTGGCGGGACGGATTTGGCCCGCGGGCCTTGTGTTTGACACATGTGGTTTAGAGGATTTTTCCAATGGTGATAGTGGGGTATTAAAGTCCCCTATTCTGAGTGTATTTCTGTTAATCTCTCCCTTGATATCCTCCAGGATTTTTTTTATGTATTTGGGTGTTCTGGTATTGGGTACATGTATGTTTGCCAGAGTTATTTCTTCTTGTTGGATTACTCCCATTAGTATTATGAAGTGCCTCCCTTATCTCTTGTTATGCACTTCATTTTGAGATATAATTTTTCAGATATAAGTATGGCTACCCCAACTTTTCTTTCATTTTCATTCACCTGGATAACCTTTTTCTGCCCCTTTATCCTTAGTCTGTATGGATCTTTTTTTTTCAGAGTTGGGTTTCTTGTAGGCAGCAGATATATGGACCTTGTTTTCTTATCTATTCTGTTACCCTATATCTTTTGATTGGGGCATTTACTCCATTTACATTTAATGTTATTATTGATAGGTACTTATTTGTCTCCATTTTTTTTTTCTTTACCCCTTTTTTCTTTCTTTGCTTCCTATTTCTTGTTTTTACAGCAGCCCCTTTAGCATTTCTTGCATTGCTTGTTTAGTGGTAATAAATTCCCTTAGTCTTTTTTTGTCTGTGAAGTTCCCATTTTCACTTTCAATTTTAATTGATAGCCCTGCTGGGTACAGTATTCTTGGATTCAGACTCTTCCTTTGCATGATGTTGTATATTTCATTCCATTCACTTCTGGCCTGATGAGTTTCTGTTGAGAAATCAGTTGCTAGACTAATGGGGGTTCCTTTGTAGGATATGTATGTTTCTGGCCACTTTTAAGATTCTCACTTTGTTGTTAGTGTTTGCCAGTTTAATTGTAATGTGCCTTGGCATTGGTCTTTTGGGATTCATTTTGTTTGGGACCCTGTGAGCTTCTTGAATTTGTGTGGGTTTTTTCTTCCCTATATCAGGGAAGATTTCTGTCATTACTTTTTCAAACAAGTTTTCTATTCCTTGCTCAGTTGCCTCTCCTTCTGGAACCTTTATTGCGTGAATGTTATTTTGTTTTGTGTTGTCCCAAAGTTCCCTTAGGCTCTCCTCCTGCTTTTTATTTATTTTTCTAGAAGCTCCTCTGCTTAAGTATTTTTTCCCCACCTTGTCTTCTAACTTGCAGATTTGGTCCTCTGCCTTTTCTAGTCAATTCTTCATGCTTTCTATTGAGTTCTTTACTGCAGTGATATCATTTTTCATTTCTTCTTGGTTCTTCGTTTCCTCTTGGTTCTTACTCATATTGTCAAATTTGTTTTCCACTCTTTTTAGCCACCTTATGACCATTTCTCTGTATTCTTTCTCTGACAGGTTGCTTTCCTCCATTCAATTTAGATCCTTTTTTGGTGATACCTGCTTTTCTTATATATGCGGGCTGTTTCTTTGTCTCCTGATGGTCTTTCTTCTTTGAATGTCTGGTTATGTAGTTGTCTCTTTTCTGCATTGATATAAAGGTACAAAATACAACACACAAGGTACAACACACAAGGCACTGAACAGAAATGTATTAATGATATTAATAAACCCAAATAAAGGTGACCACCAGAAAAAGGCAAATTATGGGACAGGAGAGGAAAAAGAAGAGCAAAAAAGGAGTTGCAAAATGAAATTAGGAAAAGGAAAAAAAAAAGTAGAAGAGAAAAGAAAGAGAATAAGAAAGAAAAGGGAACAAACTAAATATATGGGGAGAAAACTCCAATAGAACAGCCACTAATGCCAGCAAATGCCAGAAACAAGTACCTGGAGATTAATACAAACTACAAACAACAACTTATATCAAGTATGGCAAGGGAAAACAGAAGCAATAAAACAACAAACAAAAACAAAGTAAACAAAAAAACAATACAAAAAAAGAATAAGCAAAGCAATCTCACATAAGAGCATAAAAAGTCGATATAATCAACATTCAAGCAAACAACAACTAAAGGACTGAGAGAAAAACAATTTTTGGATAGTGAAGACAGAGAAGAGGGAGGTGTGTATGGACTTGGAGGAGGGGATTGTAAATTAGATATATAAGTAGGGTGAAATTTTAACAGGGGGTAAAAAGAAAGAATAGGGAAAATCTAAAGCAGGAGAAAGGTAAAAGAAACAGGACACCAAAAAAAAAAAAAAAAAAAAAAAAAAAGGAAATTTAGGAAGAGAGTGATGGCATAAAGGTAGAGTTGACACTAAAGGAAAGATGAAAATAGAATGTAGAACACTAACCACAAAGTAAAATAAAAAGAAAATAAAATGACACATTTTTAAAAAAAGGTAAAATAGTAGTTGTAATAATACTGATTGAAAATAAAAGTGTAATAATTAAAAATGTTAAATGAAGTGAGGAATAAAGAAAAAAATAGTTTCTTAAGTAAAAGATGAACAAATAAAAATAAATAAATTAAAAGTAAATAAAAAACAAAATGTGCAGTAGTGAAGGTCATTCACTTCCTTTATTGTTCTGTCTTACATCCCTGCATCCCAGTCAGGACAGTATTGCAGTTCCCTGTGTTCCACTGCTCCTCAGTGTTGTAAACCAGTCCTTATTTTTAAGCAGGCAGTGTGTTAATTTCTTGTATTCCTTTATTTGTGATTCCACAAGAGTCAATTTGTGATTCATTTTCTGGGTGGCAGTGTTTCTGGATTGACCTCCGGGTGAATAGGTCCTCTCTAGCCTGTACTTAGATCCTGCTTTCCCTATTGCTCTCCATACCAGTTTGTGAAAGTGGGCTTCACAAGAGCTAGCTCTCCAATGTCACTCCCTGCTCCAATCCCCAGGTTCCAGAAAAACAACTTTCCCCTGCAGTCTCCCAAGGTGTCCCCAACTGGGTGATCCAATGTACTGGGCTTAGTAATCAGAAACAAGGATTTGAAAAGTAAAAAAGCCAAGTATGCTAAGAACAGGTCTGCGTGCAAGTCTGCCCAATCCCCTGTTCCCCCTTGTGTCTAAGCAGCAGGCACACTTTTAAAAATTTTAGTCCGTCTTTTTGCTTCAGATCAAAATGGGTTGCTTTTTAGAGATCCCTTCTGTTAGCAGCTCTGAGGACCCCCTTCCACATTCACGGATCATTCAAGCCCCAACAGCCATGGACTTTTTTAGGTGCAGAGTTTCCCAGGTCCTCCAGTTCCCACAGTGTGTGCATTTCTCTAACCTGCTGGGACCAGGGACCTAACCTTATCCCAGGAGAAATCTGACCTTTCCATGGTGGAGTGTAGAGCTGCAATTGGAGACTGGTTCTCTAGGGTTTGCAGCTTTTTGGTGGATACCACAGTTGTAGATTTTCAGGCTTCTGATAGCATTCACTTTCCCTTTCAAGGCGGCGTGGTGTCCGTGTCTAAGCCAGTGGCTCTAGGAGGAAACTCAGAAGCAGTGGGGTCTGCCCAGTCAGAGGAATCCCATCCAGCAGTCCTCCACCTTCTCTTGGATTATAGCTGTCCCTTAACTCGCCAAAAAATACTCCCCATGCAACCCTCAGCTGTTCTTTCTTCCTACTCCGGGACAAGGCTCCGGGATAAGTTGTCTACTCCACCATCATTTTTTCAGATCCTACAAATTATGTATTTAATAAGACTTGATATCCAGCATATATAAAGAACTTTTGCAACTCAACAACAACAAATTAAAATCCAATTAAAAATAAGCAGAGGTCTTGACTTTACATTTCTCCAACGAAGATATACAAATGGCCAACAAGCCAATTAAAGATGCTTAACATCATTAGTCATTGGGGAAATGAAAATCAAAACCACAATGAGGCACTTCACAGCTACTAGGACATCTCAGATAAAAAGGACAATAAGTGTTGGCAAAGATGTGGAAAATGGGAATTCTTGTACATTGCTGATAAGAATGTAGAATGTTTCAGCCATTTTGAAAAGCAGTTTGGTGGTTTCTCAAAATGTTAAGCATAGAATATTAAAACCTGCATTCTACTGAAAAGTTAAGCAAAAAGTTGCAATATGAACCTGCATTCCACTCTTTGGTACATAGCTGAAATAATTGAAAACAGGTTCTCAAGTAAATATCTGTGCACACATATAAAAAGCAGTGCCATTTACAATAAGTGAAGGGTAGAAACACTCCAAATATCCATCAGCAGATTTAAAGATAAAGAAATTGTGGTATATACATACAATAGATTATTATTTGGTCATAAGAAGCAATGACATACTGATAAATGCTATGTGTATGAAATAAAAAAAAATACATTATGCTAAGTGAAAGAAGCCAGAAACAGAAGGTCACATATTGTAGATTCCATTCATATGAAATATACAGATTAGGTAAATTCACAGAGACAGGATGCAAATTGGTGGTTGCTAGGTGCTAGGGTGGAATTGGGGATACAAATGATAAGAAATTACTTCAGGGGTCAAGTAGTGGTGGAAATGTTTAGAGGTGATAGTTGCCCAACATTGTGAATGTGTTAAATGCCACTGAATTGTTCACTTTAAAATGGTTAATTTTTTTATTGTCGACAGTATTACAGATGTCCCACATTCCTAATATTTGCCCCATTTAACCCAGCCCTCACCCAACCCCAGCCTTCTCCACACTACTGTCTGTTTCCGAAGGCTATGCATATATGCGTATATGTTCTCTTCCCATCTCCCCACCTTCTCCCTTCTGAGATCTATCAGTCTGTTGCACGAATTCATGCCTCTGTACCAATTTTGTTGGTCAGTTCATTTTGTTCATTAGATTGCACATATAGGTGAAAGCATGTGATATTTGTCTTTCTCTAACTGATTTATTTCACTTAGCATAATAGTTTTCAGGTCCATCCATAGTGTCAAAAGGGTATTTTGTGTTATGTGAATTTTACTTCAATAAATTATTTTTTAACTTTGTTGGCAATCAGTAAATGTTTTAAATGTTAATATTTTAAATAGTTTACCCCTCTTAACATAATTAAGAATACACAAGCTTCAGGAAACTGAAAATAAAATTAGTCAATTAGCAGGTGCAGGAATTGGAAACAGGAGATTTAAAGAAATGATTGTCGTTAAAACGGCAATAAAAACAGTCTGACTTACATAGCCAAGGAGCTATTCCCAGATGTTTGTTCCTGATTTGACCAGAGACAACAGAGGTATCCTCAGAGCTTTCATCCAAGGCAGAGAGACAGGTGGAAACAGGAAATAATCCTTCAATTCTATGTCTTAAGGAGCTGAGCTTTATGCTCTGCCATTTTTCTTTCTGGAAAATTTTGTAGATTGTGTTCATTCTACTACAGGGGAATCTGCAGAGAGGGGGAGCCAGGATTTGAGACAATTTAGTAAGATTGAGATTTTTCTGCTTATCTATACTCTTGTAGAAAGTGGTAACTGATTTTTTGTGGGTTTTTTTTTTGTGTGTGTGTGTGTGTGTGTGTGTGTGTGTGTGTGTGTGTGTTTTTAAATTTCTTTATTGATTAAGGTGTTACATATGTGTCCTTATTCCTCCATTACCCCCCATCATCCCCACTAAAGACCTCACCCCCCTGTTGTCTGTGTCCACTGATTAGGCTTATATGTATGTATACAAGTCTTTTGGTGGTTCTCTCCCCCTTACCCCTGCCCTCCCCTGCCTTCCCTCTGAGGTTTGATGGTCTGATCAATGTTTCTCTATCTCTGGATCTGTTTTTGTTCATCAGTTTATGTTGATCATTATATTCTATAAATGAGTGAGACCATGTGATATTTATCTTTCTCTGACTGGCTTATTTCACTTAGAATAACGCTCTCCAGTTCCATCCATGCTGTTGCAAATAAACAAATGGGACTCCTTTTTTACCACAGCATAGGATGCCATTGTATAGATGTGCCACTTTTTAAATTCAATCATCTGCTGATGGGCACTTAAGCTGTTTCCAAATCTTAGCTATGGTGAACTGTGCTGCTATCAACATAGGGGGGTATATATCCTTTCTAATTGGTATTTCTAGTTTCTTGGGATATATTCCTAGAAGTGGAATCACTAGGTCAAATGGGAGTTCCATTTTTAATATTTTGAGGAAACTCCATACTCTTCTCCACAGTGGCTGCACCAGTCTGCATTCCCACCAGCAGTGCACAAGGGTTCCTTTTTATCCACATCCTCATCAGCACTTGTCGTTTGTTGATGATAGCCATTCTGACAGGTGTGAGATGATACTGCATTGTCCTTTTGATTTGCATCTCTCAGATGATTGGTGACTTTGAGCATGTTTTCATATGCCTCTTGGCCTTCTTCCTGTCTTCATTTGAAAAGTATCTATTTAGGTCCATTGCTCATTTTTTATTGGGTTGTTTATCTTCCTTTTGTTAAATTGTCTTAGTTCCCTGTACATGTTGGAGATTAAACCCTTATCAGTGATAACATTGGCATATACACTGAGTGGACAGATTATTATGATCTCTAAATGCATAATAATCTGGCCACTCAGTTTGTGTGTGTGAGTGTGTGTGTGTGTGTGTGTGTGTGTGTGTGTGTGTGTGTATTAGAGCCCCAGTGCATGAATTTATGCATGGATGGGTTCTAGCCAGCCTGTCCAGGGGGAGGGAACATGAGCAGTTGGCTTGCCTGCCTGCTGATCGAACTCCTGGTAGAGGAGGAAATTTGCATATTAGCCATTTATTATATAGGATATACATTGAGTGGCCAGATTATTATGCATTCAGAGATTATAATAATCTGGCCACACAGTGTACATTCTCCCATGCAATGGGCTTTCTTATTGTTTGTTAATGGTTTCTTTTGCTGTGAAAAAAAGCTTTTTATTTTTATATAGTCCTATTTGTTTATTTTCTCTTTAGTTTCCATTGTCCTAAGTCCTAGGAGAAGTATCAGTGAAGAAATTGCGTTGGCATATGTCTGAGATTTTGCTGCCTATGGAGTCCTCTAGTATTTTTATGGTTTCCCATCTTGGGTTTAAGTTCTTTATTCATTTTTAGTTTATTTTTGTGCATGGTGTAAGTTGGTGATCTAGTTTCATTTATTTGCATGTATCTGTCCAATTTTCCCAACACCATTTGTTGACGAGACTGTCTTGATTGCATTGTATTTTCATGTCTCTTTTATTAAATATTAATTGAGCATAGTGGCTTGGATGGATTTCTGAGTTCTCTATTCTATTCCATTGACCTATATGTCTGTTCTTGTGCCAGTATCAGGATATTTTGAGAACAGTGAGTTTCTAATACAGCTTGAAATCTGGTATTGAGATCCCACCTATTTTGTTCTTCTTTCTCTGGGTAGCTGCAGCTATTCAGGGTCTTTTTTATTCCAGATGAATTTTTGGAAAGTTGTTTCTAGGTCTGTGAAATATGCCATTCGTATTTTAATTGGGAATGCATTGAATCTATAGATTACTTTGGGTAGTATGGACATTTTGATCATGTTGAACATGGTATGTTCTTCCATCTTTTTATGTCTTCTATCTCTTTTTTCAGTCTCCTGTATTGTAGTTTTCCGCATTAAGCTCTTTCACCTTCTTAGTTAAATTTATTCCTAGGTATCTTAATTCTCCTGGTGCAATGGTAAATGGGATTATTTTCTTTGTCTCTCTTTCTGTAAGTTCACTGTAGGTGTATAGAAATGCCATAGATTTCTTGGCATTAATTTTGTATCCTGCTACATTGCCCAATTCATTTATTAAGTCTTACAATTTTTTGATGGAGTCTTTAGTGTTTTCTATGTACAGTATCATGTCATCTGCAAATAAGGACAGTTTTACTTCTTCTTTTCTAATTTGGATGCCTTTCATTTCTTCTTCTTGTCCAGTACTATGTCTAATAGGAGTGGTGAGAGAGGGCATCTCTGTATTGTTCCTATTCTTAGGGGGAAAACGGTTTTAGTTTTTCCCATTGAGTATGATGTTGGCTGTGGGTTTATCATATATGGCTTTTATGATGTGGAGGTATGATCCTTCTATTCCCACCTTGCTGAGAGTTTTTATCAAGAAAGGGTGTTGGATTTTGTCAAATGCTTTTTTCTGTGTCAATTGATATGACTAATTGATTTTTATCTGTCAATTTGTTTATGTGATGTATCACATTTATTGATTTGCTGATATTATCAATATATCATCCTTATGGTAACTATGCTTTAAATTAAGACTATTATAGTGCAATAGATTATGGATTTTATAGTAAATTTAAAAGACCCAGTTTCAAATCCCAATTTTATCCTTAATAGCCATGTCACCTCAAATTATTCACTTTGTCTTCTCAATTCTTCTTCTTCTCTTAAATGTGAATTTTAACTGAAACAATATTGTGAGGATTAGCCTAAATGGGTACAATGACCAAAATATGCTTGGTACACAGTCAATATTTCATGTTAGTTATTTTTGTCATATTACATATGACTTCTCTCTCCCACTTCACTTCCCCTCCAAAAAATAATTAGAATTGGTAAATGAGAAAAGATAATAAACCAAAACATCAATTACAAAATATACCAGAACTATTATATCATGTAATGGGGTAGAGCACCCAAAGCAATGCTTTTTCACCTGATAAAACATCCTGCGTGAGGAGGGATAAAAGCATATTTCTCCAGGAGAGAGAGCAGTATAAGACAAAAACTAGGATGAGAGACAAAGTCACCTTAGAATCTTTGTCTTTTTTATTGGCCTCATAAGAAACCAAAGATATCCACATCTCATAAGCAGAGAGAAGCTCAGCAATGGATGAATTACAATGAAATATTTTGATCAAGAAGAGTCATGGTTTTCTTCTCTTAAGGAGACTCCAGGATTCAGAATGCTATAGTGACTAAAATGTGAGTATGGAACCAGACAGATATTGGTCAATTCCCAGATCTCCCTTTCATTTGCTATGGACCATGGGCAAGTCACTTTGCTTTTCTGAAGCTTGGAGTTCTCATTTATAAGAAACTAGAGGCACAGTACGTGAAATTCATGCACAGGTAGGGTCCCTAGGTCTGGCCTGTGATTAGGGATGATTCAGGGCATTCTGTCTGTTGGCAGGGCTTCCCTTCATTCCATGCCACCCCTGGTGGTCAGCACACATCATAGCAAGAAGTTGGTCTCCTGGTTGAACTCCCTCAGGGACAATTTATAGAGAGAGATAATACTTATTGTGTATATTACATGAGATAATACATATAAAGTGCTTAACTGCAACATTAAGTACATAGTCAATAACCCATAAATGTTCATTCCCTCCATATTCCTATCACATTAAATTCTACTTTATTTTGCAGAAAAGGATTTCCTATTTAAACTTTTAAAATTTATTTATTTTGTTATTTTTTTATTATTTCTATTGAATTTGTTGTGTTGACATTGGTTAATAAAATTACATAGGTTTCAGGTGTACAATTCTATAATATATCATCTGTATATTGTATTGTGTATTCACCACCCCCAAGGCAGGTCTCTTTCCATCACCATTTATCTCTCCTTTTCCCACTTCTACCTCTCCCACTCCTCTTTCCCTCTGATAATCACCATACTGTTATCTGTGTTTATGAGGTTTTTGGTGTTTGTTCTTTTTTTTTAATTAATCCCTTCACCTTTTTTTACCTAGCCCCCCAAGCCTCCTCTGACAGCTGTAAATCTGTTGTCTCTATTTATGAGTCTCTTTCTGAAGCTTTCATGAAAATGAATCGTCATTTCTATCTTTATTTTCATTCAAATTTCCATTTAAGTGTCCCTATATTTGGGTTATATAGGTCCTTATCAACCTGGCTCAATTTAAAAGTTGAGAGACAAAAAGGTTTGACAGTGGAAAATATAATAAATTAAAAGTTAGAAGCATTAAATTTAGCCTAAGTTTTTTCACTAATTAGCATACCCTTTTTTTCTGGGTTTATGTTTACATATAATGAATGAAGAGCTTGGACCTGAGTATCCCTTCCAGTTTTAAACTTACATGAAACTAATGACTAAAGCTCACAGTAAAGGAAAGTCACAATTCTTTGCTAACAAGGAAAAAAGAGTCATGGACCTGTGAATATTTAAGGGGCCTCAACAGGTTTACTAGTTTCTTTCTTTTTCTTTTTCTTTTTAAATATATTTTATTGATTTTGTACAGAGAGGAAGGGAGAGAGACAGAAAGCTAGAAACATCGATGAGAGAGAGTCATCGATCAGCTGCCTCTTGCACACACCCCACTGGGGATACGCCTGCAACCAAGGTACATGCCCTTGACCGGGATTGAACCCGGGTCCCTTCAGTCCCCAAGCTGACGCTCTATCCATTGAGCCAAACCGGTCTCTGCACTAGTTTCTTTAATGTTAGAATGTTATACGCCCAGCACCTAGGATGAAGATGACATACTTCCTTGCTGGCTTTTTCTAAGGTTTCTTCTCTCTGAAAATAAGCTTCTGTAATTTGTATGCGTAGAATAAATAGATTGTGCAAATAGCATGAGTATATAATAGTCACTAATGAATTAACCTATATTCAGAGACATGATGATGAGTTCTTTTGCATGGGATGATTTTGGAGTAATTATAAAAGGGAACCTAAAATAGGTTACTTGATTTGAAATATCAATATAGTATACCTCCAAGGCTGAGGAAATTTTCTCTTGCTATCAAATTTACTTAAACTTTAATCCTATAATGTGAAAGATGAAATGTAACAGGATTTACAAAATTTTCACATGTGCATGTACATGTATGTGTCCGAGCTCATATGTGTGTGTGCATACACACACATACACACACACACACACACACACACACACACACACATCACTCTTCTTCTCCTAAAGGAGATAGGATCTATATCTCAAATTATACCAGTTAGATGTGATTCCAAGGAGACTTGAATTATATTCACCCAGTAAGTCATGCAATCTCTCAATACTACCAAAAGTAGAGCTTCAGAAAGGCCACTCTTAGGAAAGGCTCCTAAAGTACAAATTAAATTTCTCAAAGTCAAGGGCAGAATGTGGTAACTGCTGCCTTCATCTACCTAGTCCAGAAAAAAAAATAAAAACTTTTTTACACTATTAAACAGAAGACTAAATGTCTCCAGGAGAGTTCACTCTCTTACTTGCTCTGCATATCTTAATGTAGCACCTTCTCTCCAGAGGAATTATATAATCTTGTAATCCAATGTCATACACAATCACTGACCTTAAGAAGCAATCAAGCCAAAACTCTACACATGCAGAGAAACATGAACTATAAGGTCTCAAAAGGGTCTTTAGAGATCATCCAGTGTGTTTTCACACTCTCTTACAGAGCTTTTAAAGTTCCACAGAAGGGCCTCAAACCAACATTAAAAATAGGTCTAGGATTTTTTGGTATCCAGAATTCTCTAGGTCCATAGTCTTATTTCTTTATGAAACTCCTTTTTTTTGGTCAATTTTGTATACTGGACTTTTACAGATTTTGTTAGTAAAGTTTTCATGATCAAAACAAAGATTGAAAACCACAGCTCTCATGCAAATTCTTCATTTCAAAGATGAAAAATTATAAGTTCAGGAGCATTCATTTCTTCATCTTGAAGTCTAAGGTTTCACCAAAAGTGTTTAACCAAGTCACGAAGCATTGAAAAGCAGAGACCTCTGAAACCGGTTTGGCTCAATGGATAGAGCATTGGCCTGTGGACTCAAGGGTCCGGGGTTCGATTCTGGTCAAGGGCATGTATGTTGGTTGCAGGCACATCCCCAGTTGGGGGATGTGCAGGAGGCAGTTTATCTATGTTCCTCTCTCATCGATGTTTCTAACTTTCTATCCCTCTCCTTTCCTCTCTGTAAAAAAAATCAATAAAATACTTTTTTTAAAAGAGAAAAAAGAAAAGAAAAAGAAAAGCAGAGACTACATTTTCCTTGTAGTATCTCTGCTACTGTCAAGTGCCAAATAAATGCGGGAGACATATCATGTGGGTGAGCACAATCACAGGTGTGGTAGACAGGGACCACTTCCTAGGGGAGATTGGACTTAAACTGGGCTATGTCTTGTGGGGAGGATTTAAAGAGTTTGAAGGAAAAGTTCCTGGGAGAAGTAGAGTATGATTAGAGGTATTTGGGGCACTGATTTACACAGAATGTTCTTCCAGCCACACTTTATAGTAAAGTTGTCAGTTACCTATGTCTTCTGCTTACAAATTTTTGATTCCTATATTGACAAAATCTGTTCCTGTTGATCCTTACTGAATCAGTTCTGAAGGATGAAATCAGTTTTGATATGAGCCCTAATAAGCTGCAGTTTTGACAAATGGCATGATCAGCTAATTCTTATTTTTATCTGAAATAACAATACAATATCACATCTTATATGCAATAATTTATAGAGCTTTTTGATATGTATACCTATACTTTTCTCATAATATCTAGGTGCCCATTTCTTGCACATAATTATGTTAACTTGTTATTAACACAAGAAACCATTTTTCCTGAAAGACATTGTATCTATATTAATATTTACAAGACACAAAAGAAAGAAAGGGATCAATGTTGCCTTTGGTATAAATAGAATCAGGTTAAAGGAAAAATGTCAGGAGTTGATATTATTGCTCATTAACAATTATTGAGTTGCTTGACTTTTTATAGCACACTTAAGACATAAGTATAGTATGGATGTTCTCTCACAACAAATAGTTTCTCTCACAATAAAAGGCAAGTAATATAGGGGAGATGACCTACCAAAGGTCATATAAAAATAAATTGAATCTGAATTATGACTTTGGTTTCTTAATTCTTAACAAAGCTTTCTTTTTCCAAAATCATCCTAATTTTAAATACGTTTTCAAGTACAATGAAACTGCTCTAAACTTTCTTCCATCTTTTCTCTTGCTCTTCATGGAGCAGCCAAGGTGTGATTACAGGTATATTAGCGAGGGTTCTCCATAGAAACAAAATCAATAGAATGATAGGATATAGATAGATGATAGATTAGATAGATAGATAGATAGATAGATAGATAGATAGATAGATCAGACAGACATCCTTGCCCATCTATGGAAAAAGAGAAAGAACTGATGATTCCCCAAGATATATCTCCCCTGAGAAAGAGAAAAGAATTTCCTCTATACCTATCTATTATGGTACATATCTGAGGGAGGAAGGGAGAGAGAGAGAGAGAGAGAGAGAGAGAGAGAGAGAACGAAAGAGAGAGATTATTAGGAATTGGCTCAGCCCTTACCAGTATGGTTCAGTGAATAGAGCGTAGGCCTGGAGACTGAAGGGTCCCGAGTTCGACTCCAGTCAAGGGCATGTATCTTGGTTGCGGGCACATCTCCAGAAGCGGGTGTGCAGCAGGCAGCTGATTGATGTTTCTCTCTCATGGATGTTTCTAATTCTCTCTCCCTCTTCCTTCCTCTCTGTAAAAAAAAAAAAAATCAATAAAATATATTTTAAAAATAAAAAAAGGAATTGGCTCACATAATTATGGAGGCTTAAAGTCCCAAAATATACAGGATGAATCAGCAAGCTGTAAACTCAAGAAAGTCAATAGTATAGTTCCAGTCCAAGTCAAAAGTCCTACAGAATACTATGCTAAGCAAAATAAGCCAGTCAAAGAAAGACAAATATCACATGATCTCACCCATATGTGGAATCTAATGAACAAAATAAACTAATGAAAAAATAGATCCAGAGATATAGAAGCATGGAACAGATGTTGAGCCTCAGAGGGAAGGCAGGGGAGAGTGGGTGGATAGGTGGGAACATATCAACTAAAAAACTTGTATGCATATATGCATGACCCTTGGACACAGACAATAAGGTGGTGAAGGCCTGGAGCGGGGTGGGGGAGACTGCAAGAGGTCAATGTGGGAGGAGGGGAATAAGTAATACTTTCAACAATAAAGGTGTGGTTTTTCTTAAGTCCAAAGAATGAAGAGAACCAATGATGTAAGTTCTAGTCCAAAAGCTAAGCAGGCTTGAGACCCAAGAACAGCCACCATTTTAATTCAAGTCTAAAGGCAGGACAAAACTGATGTTCTTTTTCAATTGGGCTGGAGGTGTTTCATCTTACTCAGGGGAGTGTCAGCTTTCTGTTTTATTAATGCCTTCAACTAATTGGATGAGGATCACTCATATTAGGACAATCTTCTTTACTCAGTCTGCCAATTAAAATGTTGATATAGTACTCGCTTTGGCAGCATATATACTAAAATTGAAACGATACAGAATGGCCCCTGCGCAAGGATGACACGCAAATTCGTGAAACGTTCCATATTTTTATTGTAAATACATTCCTGTTAAGTGCCTCTTGTGTTGTACCTGGTAGTGTTGTATTTTTACCTTTAAATCAACGCAGGAGAAGGAACACCACATAACCAGACATCCTGAGAAGAGAGGCCATGGGAAGACAAAAACATAGTCCGCACATGAAAGAAAAGCAGGCATCCGGAGAAAAGGAAGTAAACGAGTCAGAGGTAAGCAGCCTACCAGAGCAAGAATTCAGAATAATGATCATAGGATGGCTAAAAAGAATGGAAGATAAATTTGACAATAACCAAGAAGAAATGAGGAAGAACCATGAGGAATTGAAGAAGAACCATGAGGAATTGAAGAAGAACCAAGAAGAAATGAAAAATGACATCGCTACCATGAAGAACTCAATAGAAAGCATCAAGAGTAGACTAGATGAAGCAGAGGACCGCATCAGTGAGCTAGAAGATAAAATGGAAAAAAATACCCAAGTAGAGCAGCTTCTAGAAAAAAAGATTAAAAAGCAGGAGGAGAGCCGACGGGAGCTTTGGGACAATACAAAACAAAATAATATTCAAATAATAGGGGTTCCAGAAGGAAAGGAAACTGGGGTAGACATGGAAAAAGTATTTCAAGAAATAATGACAGAAAACTTTCCTGAAATAGAGAAGAAAAAATCCACGTAAATCCAAGATGCTCGTAGAGTCCCAAGCAAAATGAATCCCAGAAGACAGACTCCAAGGCACATTATAATCAAATTGGCAAACAACAACGACAAAGTAAGAATCTTAAAAGCAGCCAGAGAGAGACAGAAAGTTACATACAACGGAACACCCATCAGACTAGCAACTGATTTCTCAACAGAAACTTATCAGGCCAGAAGGGAATGGGATGAAATATACAAAGTCATGCAAAGGAACGGTCTGAATCCAAGAATACTGTACCCAGCAAGGCTATCAATCAAAATTGAAGGGGAAATCAGAAGCTTCACAGACAAAAAAAGACTGAAGGAATTTATCTCCACCAAACCAGCAATGCAAGAAATGTTAAAGGGTCTACTGTAAAAATAAAGAAATAGGAAGTGAAGAAGGAACACGGGTATAGAATAAAAATGGCGTCAAATGTGTACCTATCAATAATAACCTTAAATGTAAATGGATTAAATGCTCCAATCAAAAGACATAGGGTAACAGATTGGATAAGAAATACATCTGTTGTCTACAAGAAACCCACCTCAGCAAAAAAGATGCACACAGGCTTAGGGTGAAGGGATAAAAAAAAGTTTTCCAGGCAAATGGAAATGAAAAAAAAGCTGGGGTAGCAATACTTATATCTGACAAATTAGATCTCAGAGTGAAGGACATAAAAAGAGATAATGAAGGCCACTTCATAATACTAAAGGGAACAATCCAACAAGAAGAAATAACCCTGGTAAATATATATGCACCCAATACAGGAGCAACCAAATACATAAAAAAAAAACTGCTGGAGGACATTAAGAGAGAGATTAATAGCAATACAATCATAGTAGGAGATTTTAATACCTCACTGTCACCCTTCGACAAATCATCTAAACAAAAAATCAGCAAAGAAATATCAATCCTAAATGACTCACTAGACCAGATGGAATTAATCGATATCTTCAGAACACTCCACCCCAAAGCCACAGAATATACATTCTTCTCAAGTGCACCTGGGACATTCTCAAACATAGACCACATTTTGGGATATAGGCAAAGTCTCTTCAAATTCAAGAAGATAGAAATCATATCAAGTATCTTCTCAGACCATAATGGCATAAAACTGGAAATTAACTACAATAAAAATAATCCAAAGAAATCAAACACATGGAGACTAAACAGCATGCTATTAAACAAGGACTGGGTTACCAGAGAAATCAAAGAAGAAATTAAAAACATCCTGGAAACAAATGACAATGAAAACACAACTATCCAAAATCTATGGGACACAGCAAAAGCAGTTTTGAGAGGGAAGTTCATATCCTTACAAGCCTATTGCAAAAAAACTAGAAAAAAGGGTAACAGATTATCTAACTCTACAACTCACAGTTAGAAAAGGAGCAACAAGAAAAGCCCAGTGTAAGCAGAAGGAAGGAAATAACAAAAATCAGAGCACAGATAAACGACATAGAGACCAAAAAAACAATACATAAGATCAACAAAACCAAGAGCTGGTTCTTTGAAAGAATAAACAAGATAGATGAACCTCTAGCCAGGCTAACTAAAAAACAAAGAGAGAGGACCCAAATCAATAAAATAAGAAATGAAAGAGGTGAAATAACAACAGACCCCACCGAAATACAACGGATTGTTACAAAATACTACGAACAACTCTATTCCAACAAACTGAACAACCTGGAGGAAATGGACATATTCCTAGAAAAATACAAACTTCCAAAACTCAATCAGGAAGAATCTAAAAATCTCAATAGACCGGTGACTTGGGAAGAAATTGAAACAGTCATCAGAAAGCTTCCAGCAAACAAAAGCCCAGGGACAGATGGCTTCACAGGAGAGTTTTACCAAACATTCAAGGAAGAACTAAAACCTATCCTCCTCAGACTTTTCCAAAAAATTCAAGAGGAAGGAACACTTCCAAACTCCTTCTATGAAGCCAGCATCACCCTAATACCAAAACCAGATAAAGACAACTCAATGAAAGAGAATTACAGGCCAATATCCCTCATGAACATAGATGCCAAAATCCTCGCAAATCGGCTCCAGCAGAGCATCACAAAGATCATACACCATGACCAAGTAGGATTTATTCCAGTAATGCAAGGTTGGTACAATATCCGCAAATCAATAAACTTGATACATCACATAAACAAATTGAAAGATAAAAATCATATAGTCATATCAATTGATGCAGAAAAAGCATTTGATAAAATCCAACACCCTTTCCTGATAAAAACTCTTAATAAGGTGGGAGTACAAGGATCATACCTCAACCTAATAAAAGCTATATATGATAAACCCACAGCCAACATTATACTCAATGGGCAAAAACTAAAACCATTCCCTCTAAGAACAGGAACAAGACAGGGATGCCCACTCTCGCCACTCCTGTTTGACATAGTACTGGAAGTACTAGCCGTTGCAATTAGACAAGAGGAGGAAATAAGAGGCATCCAAATTGGAAAAGAAGGAAAGTTATCCTTATTTGCAGATGACATGATATTGTACATAAAAAACCCAAAAGACTCCATTAAAAAACTAATTGACTCAATAAATGAATTTGGCAATGTAGCTGGATACAAAAATTAACGCCAAGAAATCTATGGCATTTCTATACACCAACAGTGAAATGACAGAAACAGAGACTAATAAAGCAACTCCATTTACCATTGCACCAAAAAAAATTAAGATACCTAGGAATAAATTTAACTAAGGAAGTAAAGGACCTATATGCAGAAAACTACACGACACTGAAAAAAGAGATAGAGGATGATGTAAGGAGATGGAAGAACATACCCTATTCATGGATTGGTAGAATCAACATCATCAAATGTCCATACTTCCTAAAGCAATCTATAGGTTCAATGCACTCCCCACTAAAATACCAACGGCATATTTCACTGACCTAGAAAAAACTCTCCAAAAGTTCATTTGGAACAATAAAAGACCCCGAATAGCCACAGCAATCCTGAGAAAGAAGGGTAAAGTAGGTGGGATCTCAATACCGGACTTCAAACTGTATTACAAAGCCACTGTTCTCAAAACAGCCTGGTACTGGCACAAGAACAGACATATAGATCAATGGAATAGAATCGAGAACCCAGATATCAACCCAAATCACTATGCTCAATTAATATTTGACAAAGGAGGCACGAATATACAATGGAGTCAAGACAGTTTCTTCAATAAATGGTGTTGGGAAAATTGGGCTGACACATGCAAAAGAATGAAACTAGATCATCAACTTACACTAGGGGTGTCGAACTCAATCAGAGAAGGGGCCAAAATCTAAAATCCAGCCTAAATCGTGGGCCGAATGGTTTACTGAACAGTCATAAACTGTCATTGTGATGGAAACGCAGCAGAGTGCAGTGATGACAGCGCGGTGCGGGCCACATTGCAAGGCCTGGCGGGACGGATTTGGCCTGCGGGCCTTGTGTTTGACACATGTGACTTACACCATACACAAAAATAAACTCACAATGGATACAGGACTTAAACATCAGACTGGAAAGCATAAAAATACTAGAAGCATCCACAGGCAGCAAAATCTCAGACGTATGCCAAAAGAACTTGTTCACTGATACTGCCCCTAGGGCAATGGAAGCTAAAGAGAAAATAAACAAATGGGATTACATAAAAATAAAAAGCTTTTTTACAGCAAAAAAAACCATCAACAAAACAACAAGAAAGCCCACGGTGTGGGAGAACATATTTGCAAATAACACCACTGATAAAGGTTTAATCTCCAACATCTACAGACAGCTGATACAACTAAATAAAAGGAAGATGAATGATCCAATTAAAAAATGGGCAATGGACCTAAATAGAATATTTTCAAAAGAAGACAGAAGGAAGGCCAAAAGGCACATGAAAACATGCTCAAAGTCACTAATTATAGGAGAGATGCAAATCAAAACAACAATGCTGTACCATCTCACACCTGTCAGAATAGCCAACATCAACAAATCAACAAACGACAAGTGTTGGCGAAGTTGCGGAGAGAAAGGAACCCTCTTGCACTGCTGGTGGGAATGCAGACTGGTGCAACCACTGTGGAGAACAGTGTGGAGTTTCCTCAAAAAACTGAAAATGGAACTCCCATTTGACCCAGTAATCCCACTCCTAGGAATATATCCCAAGAAACTAGAAACACCAATCAGAAAGGATATATGCACCCCTATGTTCATAGCAGCACAATCTACAATAGCCAGAATTTGGAAACAGCCTAGGTGCCCGTCAGCAGATGATTGGATCCAAAAACAATGGTACATCTACACAATGGAATACTATGCTGCCATAAAAAAGAAGGAATTCTCATCATTTGCAGCAACCTGGATGGAATTGGAGAACATCATGCTGAGTGAAATAAGCCAATCAATGAAAGAGAAACACCACATGACCCCACTCATTTGTGGATAATAAAGATCATTATAAACTGATGAACCAAAAGATAGATATAGAGACAGTAAAGCAACAAGCAGATTGTCAAATTACAGCGGGGAGGGGAGGAGGATCTGGGGGAGATAATAGATCAACCAAAGGACTTGTATACATGCATATAAGTATAACCAATGGACATAAAACTCTGGGGAGGGAGGGGATGTGTGGGAGGGAGGGAGGGGGCAAAAAAAATAAACAATAAATAAATAAATAAAATGTTGATATAATCAAAAAATACCCTTATAGACACACTCAGGATAATGTTGAATTAAGTATTTAGGCACCCATGTCCCAATCTGGACAGATAAAATTAACCATCACAGCCGGGATAAGGGAAACTCTTATCTTCTGTTTATGGAATATGACCCTTTCTTTCTATTCAGAGTTGGACCAGCATTTCCAAGAAAGTAAGGTTTGTTTTTAAGATGATCTATACTGAATGAAGCTTCTAAGACCAGAATTCTTATAAAGATATTTCTAGAGATTGAGGACACAATGATCATAACTCTATAACTAGGGGAAGGGCTTAAAATTATTAGTGAGAACTGCCCTCAGTCTGTTTTAAAATTTTATTTTATTTGGACTGAACTTGCTTAGCATTTTCCCTCTGTGGGGGCTTATGCACAGTTTGGAGCTTCAAGGTTATGAGAATGTCAAGCAAAGGAGTCATGAGCTGCAGAAAAACATGAAACTATAACTGTAGATAAAGGGAGATTAATGAATCAGAATATAATAACATTTCAAAAAAATAGTCCAATTCTAGGGAGTTCATGGAAACTGCAGGTCAGAATAAAATAAAATATCATAACAGGAAAATAATAAACAAAGCCTCCAGAATCTAGAAGGCAAGATAGTCCAAAGAAAGAGTCATAATACTAGAGGCTGACACAAAGGTCCAGAGACAAGAAGACCTAGAAGAAGACTTGGAAACCAACTTGTCTCTGACAGGATTCCTCATAGACTTTTTCTTGGGAGACTTAAGACCTGTTTGACAGGATCTGGCCAATCCAGGACCAACATGGTCAGAAGTCACAGAATCAGGATCTTGCTCAAAAGGACCTGCCAAGGACTCTGAGAAACCCAGCAGAGATTGGAGGTTGGGAACAGATTTAACTGACAGGAGAGAAAGTTGCAAAGTGAAGGCCAAGAAGGAATGATACAATAAATAATTGTTAAGTAATTAAGTCTTGATTATAACAAGTCTTCCCTAATCCCGGAGGATGTGTTTAATAGAGAGATTCACTGTAGTATTGTAATTGTGCTACATAAATGCTAAAGAATAAGAAAGTAGAAAATGCTAGTCTTTCTGTCACTAAAATCCATAGCAGTTGATCTTGCACCAGTAAAATAATACTTCTAGTAAATACCATGAAAATTAACTTTTTTAAAATCCTCACCCAATGATATTTTTCCATTGATTTTTAGAGATAGTGGAAGTGAGGTAAGAGGGGAAGAGGGAGAAAGAGAAAAACATTGGTGTGAGAGAGATACATTAATTTGTTGC
Source organism: Pipistrellus kuhlii (assembly GCF_014108245.1). Taxonomy (NCBI): domain Eukaryota; kingdom Metazoa; phylum Chordata; class Mammalia; order Chiroptera; family Vespertilionidae; genus Pipistrellus; species Pipistrellus kuhlii. The sequence goes on from NW_023425528.1 coordinate 3,780,096, forward strand.
CTCCCAGGCTGGGAATCAAGCCTTCAAACAAGGTATTTGCCCTTGATTGGGAATTGAACCCATAATCCTTCAATGCCAGGGCCAATGCACTAACCATTGAGCAAGGCGGCTAGGGAAATTAATTTTTTTCCTTAACTCGAGCCAAGTTTGAAGGCCCCACCAACCTAAATTTTTTGTGTGGTTATAATTTTGGAACTACCCAAAATTTTCTTTCTCTCACAATGATGCCTTTTCTAGATTTCATGCTCCCATTCCATGACAATTACATTACAAAGCAATATATAGGTATGGGTTACAATGTCCTATCTGGGATGATGAATGAGAGCACTCAACCATTCATCCATTCAACACATATATTGATTTTCTACTATGTGCCAGGCATTTTTCTAGGCACTAGAGATATAGAAATTGAAAAAACACACAAAATTCCCCTCTCTCATAAAGTTTCTGTTCCTATGAATTCCTAATGTGCTATTTTGACAGCCTGATAACTTGGACTTTTGAACTATTCTGGTATATAAATAATCAGCTTTTTACTGTAAATAGGTCTTTTCTCCCTGTATGTACTTTAATGGTTTAATGGAGTATCTGAGTCCTAGAAAAGTACTATTTTTTTCTATAAAATATGACAGAGGATTGGCATAAATGGAAATCTGAGTGTGTCTTAGAACATCTAATTCTTATAGTATAAATACAGCATCTTCTCCTACTAATTCTTTGGACTATTATCTACTCTAAAATGTACATTTAAACTCTCCTCATCAGGCTCATGGACCTTTTGAAACCAGACACTTTGGGGCCATAATTCATAATCTACAAACATGTACTGAATACCCATTAAGTACCAGGCACTTGAGTAGACACATTTATGTAACTATTCCATTTATTTCTTACAATAACCTTGTGGTGGGTGCAGAATAGATATTCTAAACTTTCCTAGACTTAGGTTTTCCCAGCAAGATGTGTTCATAACTTACCCAATAAGGTAATTAAGTAATCCATTTGGAATATGAAAATATTTTTTACTCCATGGAGCTTTTCTCCTAGTGTCCTTATGGGAACATTTCCCCCCATCAATCCCTCTATGTGCATGAAACATGGCCACAAACACAGCAGCACATTAGCCTAATTGTTCAGGTATACTCAATCATATTGACTATTCAGTAGCTCAAGATGTTTTTCCTTCTAGATTCACATATGCATGGGAACACCAACAGAGGACAAGGAGGTAGTGGTAACAGTGAAAGATTCATTCACTAACATGTGACTGAGAGTCTGCATTTCTATCCATATTCATTTTGGGATTGGGAATTGAAGATTGAGGCAGTTTCACAATAGAGATTAATGCAAGAACAGAATAAACAAAAGAACAGTCTCAAATATCTGTATAAATGATGAAATCTATGAATCTTCTACTTTACCATTGGTTGGTAGGGAAAATATTCAATTCTGACATAGCTTTAAGGAGTTAAATAGATAGAAGCACCTATACTGATCATCTGAAGGCTCTTCTATGTTGTTGTTTTTTTGTTTGTTTTTTCTTGTTACGGTTTTTAACCTGCCTATCACATTTGCTGTGTGGGTTGGCACAACAGATGCCATTTTTTAGAATACTGTTGATTTTTATTTATTTTGTTTTATTTTTTTACTTTTTAAAATTTAATAAATCTTTATTGTTCAGATTATTACAATTGTTTATCCTCCTCCCCCCCCCCCAATAGCTCCTGTCCACCTGGTCCCCACCCTCTGCCCTTACCTCCCCCCTTCCACTGTCCTCATCCATAGGTGTATGATTTTTGTCCAATCTTTTCCTGTACCCCCCACACAGATATCCCTTTTCCCCTGTGAATTATCAATCTTCTCCCATTTTATGCGCCTGATTCTATTATATTCACCAGTTTATTCTGTTCATCAGATTTTTAATTCACTTGAATTTTAGATTCACCTCTTGATAGATATGTATTTGTTGTTCATAATTTTTATCTTTACTTTTTCTTCTTTTTCCTTTTTTTAAAGAACACCTTTTAGCATTTCATATAATACTAGTTTGGTGATGATGAACTCCTTCAGCTTTTTCTGATCTGTGAAGCTCTTTATCTGACCTTCAATTCTGAATGATAACTTTTCTGGGTAAAGTAATCTTGGTTGTAGCTTGGTTCTTGCTACTCATCACTTTGAATATTTCTTGCCACTCTCATCTGGCCTGCACAGTTTCTGTTGAGAAATCAGCTGATAATCATATAGGTTCTCACTTGTAGGTAACTAACTGTTTTTCTCTTGTTGCTTGTAATATTCTCTCTTTCTCTTTTGCTCTTAGTATTTTAATTATGATGTGTCTTGATGTGATCCTCTTTGCATATCTTTTGTTTGGGGTTCTGTGCACTTCCTGGACTTGTAAGTCTATTTCTTTCACCAGGTGGGGGAAGTTTTCTATCATTATTTCTTCAAATAGGTTTTCAGTGTCTTGCTCTCTCTCTTGTTCTGGCACCCCCATAATTCTGATATTGGTAAGCTTGAAGTTGTCCCAGAAGCTCCTTACACTATTTTCAACTTTCTGAATTCTCTTTCCTTCTTGCTTCTCTGGAGGAGTGTCCTTTGCCTCTTTGTATTCCAATCTTTGACTTGATTCTTGAGTTCCTCTAGTCTGCTGTTGGGTCTCTGTATAATATTTTTTATTTCATTAAGTGTATGTTTAATTTATAGTTGGTCCTTTTTCATATCCTTTAGGGTAGGGGTGTCGAACTCAATCAGAGAAGGGGCCAAAATCTAAAATCCAGCCTAAATCGCGGGCCTAATGGTTTACTGAATAGTCATAAACTGTCATTGTGATGGAAACGCAGCGGAGTGCAGTGATGACAGCGTGGTGCGGGCCACATTGCAAGGCCTGGCGGGACGGATTTGGCCTGCGGGCCTTGTGTTTGACACATGTGCTTTAGGGTCTCATTAAATTTATCGGCCTTTTCTATGGAATTCTTGAAAAACCTTAGGGCGGGGCCTTAGGTGGGGCGGGACCTCAGGATGGTGCGGGGTCTCAGGGCCTTACTAGGCTGGGGTGTAGCAAACAGTGATGGCTACTGTCAGCCCTCTCTGCCTTTCCACATTTCCAGGTTCCTGCATCCCCGCACCCCAGCAGTAAACAATGATTGCTGTGCACACCTCTGCAAAAAAGTCACTCTCACTTTTGGACCTGATGGCCAACAGACCAGCTTCTCTCCCCTCCATAGGCATCTGGGTCCCCCACGTGACCCCAGAAACTGGATTTCAAAGTGATCAGGAGCTTGTTTCCCTTCGGGTTGAAAACAGCTACGTGCCCAGTTGCCCACCACCAGCCTGATTCACATGCCTCCGTACCTCAGATTTTTAGCTTTTCAGTGCTTATGCTCCTTTTCTTTCCTTCTAGTTGTAAGACTTCCATTCAGCCAGCTTTCCCATGGTTCTGGGTGATATACATTTTGTCTTTTAGTTGTAGTTTTGAAATTGTTGTGCTAGGCAACAGATTAGTTGTTTACCTTTGCTGCCAACTTGGTTTCTCCTGTTTTTATTGATTTTTATATAGAGATGGAGGGGAGAGAGATAGAAACATTGATAATAGAAAAATTTTGATCAGCTACCTCTTGTACATCTCCTACCTGGGATAGACCCCGCAACTGGGAATCAAACCAGTAACTTCTTGGTACATGGGATGGCTGGGATAGACACCATTTATTATTGCAAATACAGAGGTTTTGTGCACCACCAAGTCAGTTTTCAATTATGTGTAACAATGGGACAGACAGGAAAACAAAAGAAAGGAATAAGTGACAGATAATTCCTCAAGGTCCATTAGCATAAATAGTTTGTTTCTACCACAACTCCTAGAAGGTATTTATTTAAAGCTTCAAACAATCAGAAAGTGAACTTATTTTCTACCAGTTACTTCTGTCCTCTTGTGATCCTGTGGTGGAGGTAGTAATAAGGAGAATAAATATCCCAAAGGCGTGAAGTAAATAGAAATTATCAAGCAAGTATCCTGAAGCATCATGAACTAGATAAACATCCCCAGAAGAATTGAAAATTGATGGCTGTTGTGAGTGGAAAAACTCAGATGCAGTTGGATTATTGATTATTTTGCAGTAAAAAATTATCTTGCAGTAAAAAGAGGAAGTCAGAGAGATATGTCTTGGAAGAAAGCAAAACTTAACCTGAAAACTGTCTTTGGAGGCCACATGGCAAGGAACTGATGGCAACCAAATTCTTCCAACAGCCTGAATAAAAATAGAAGAGGACCTAATCCCTAATGAGAAATGCAGCCCTGACCAAACACTTTGATTTCAGTGAAGTTTCTGAACCCCTAGAAACATGAACAATGAGAAGAAAATATTTTCAATAAAGAACCTAAGCTGATGTGACAGGGATGTGAATCAAGTCCCAACTCAAAGTCAAAGGCAAGGAATATAGGAGGCAGCTTTACCTTTAAATTCAGTCATTGACAAAGTCAAACAAAATGCCTGTCAGGTCCCAGAGATTCCATTTTTTTTCTGCTTCTGCAAAAGTAATACTTGTTCATCTCATCATGTTGATAATGTACTATTAGCACTGGATGAACAAATTTTAAATAACCATTTTTAAAATTTGGGCCCAATAATGTCACTCAAGTAATGTTCCTTTGAGATCCTCGGATATTACATTACCTTCTGTATTCCTCATCACATCTTTTTTGGGGGCCTGAACAGAGAATTTTGAATCTCAAAGCTTATTCCCCTCAAAAGCTGTTAAGACTCCTAGTTCTCAATAGCCCATAGTCTCTAATTATCTGCCCTTAAAAATAATTCTATCACCTTACTTTATTCTCATAAAAAATAGCTCCAATTTTTGCCCAAGTTCCTCATCTCTTAAACAACATATATATATATATATATATATATATATATATATATATATATATATATATATATATAATTTAAGCATAATTAATTATAACAATTAGTACATCCATTCAGATATGAATGATAGGATGAATTCAGTGTTATATGCAAAGTAGATTTACTTTTCTAAAATTTAAAGAACAAAAGTATTTTTAGATTGTAAGTTATTTCAGAATACAGGTAGACATGGGAAAGTGAGAAAATTAGGTCAGATGACAAATTTAATCTCACCAAATTTCAAATGTTCTTTCTATCATCCCTTCCAAAAGTCAACAGATTCTATAGAGGTGGGGCATGAGATGGCTGCTATGACCACTCCAAGAAGACTTCCATTTACTGGGCTTCCATTTCCTCATCTGTAAAATGGGAGAATTATTTTGTATTATCTTTAACATGCCTTCCAATGCCTACATTTTCTTATTTTAGCTTCTCCTTCATAGGCCCTGTTTTCACTTCCTAAATAAGCCTTCTCAGATGCTAAAAGAATTGGCTCCTTCTGTAGACTCATGATCTCTGCTCATTATTTTATTCTCACTAAAATAATGGAGGACCTTATTTGAGGTTCTTTGGTAGGTGGAATTCTAAGATGAAGCCCCCAGATACCAACACACCTTCTCACAATTATTCAATAAAACACAAATCTAGGTATTGCTATGAAGTTATTTGTAGAGCTAATGGAGGTACCAAACCAGTTGACCTTAAGATAGAATAAGTATCTGGGTGGGACCGACCTAATTGCATAAGCCCTTTAAAAGCATGGAATTTTCTTTGACTGGTAAGAAAGAGGAAGTCAGAGAGATATGTCTTGGAAGAAAGCAAAACTTAACCTGAAAACTGTCTTTGGAGGCCACATGGCAAAGAACTGATGGCAACCAAATTCTTCCAACAGCCTGAATAAAAATAGAAGAGGATCTGATCCCTAATGAGAAATGCAGCCCTGACCAAACACTTTGATTTCAGTGAAGTGAGAGTCTGAGCAAAGAAGCTAGGCATGCTATTCCCAGACACTGACCCAAAGAAACTGTGAGATAATAAAAGTGTATTGTTTTCAGTCATGAAATTTGTGGTATTTTTTATGCAGCAATAGAACATGAATACAGGTCCTTTTAGCCAGAGTCCAGGCTATTGTTGGTCTCTCCATTTTTTTCTTTGCTTTAAATTTCCCTTAACTAGGGGATTATTTACTCCTTTTCACATTGCTTCTCTTAACAAACATGAGAAAGATTTACAGATAATAAATCTGTAAGTAGATCAACAGTACATCATTTACCCACAGCTACAATGACCTGTCATTAGTGAAATTAAAGTCATAAAGACCAATAATATGAATTCAATACCTAGTTACACAGAGGAATGGAAAAATAAATCCAATGATTCTGTGCACCTTCTAGCCAAAGTTTCAAGGTTTAATGAAAACCCAGATACAATATCAGTTCTTTGTTTGGTTATTTAGAAGTATTTAAAGAACACTACTCTGCTATTGTGATACTATGCAAGGATTCTATGAGCAAAACAGATCAGGTGTCTGCCTCATAGAACTGACAGTCTAGTAGAGCATGGTCCACCAGAAACATAAACCACCTTTTTTATCTTAAATCTTTTGTATCCACCTTTAGGAAAATATTAAAAAGATTAAATCAATTTTACCATACTTTATTTTATTCTACATATGCAAAATACTGTCTCAATATGTGGTAAATACTAGAGACCCAATGAATGAAATTCATGAAACAGTAGGTCTTTGCAGCCACGGGAAGCTGCCTGGATCCCTCCCTGGAAGCCATGGTGGCTGCAAACCCAGCTTAGTACCGAAGGATGTGGGTCTAATTAGCATATTACACTATTATTATTATAGACTAGAGGCCCAGTGCATGATATTCATGCATGGGGCAGGGGGGGTGTCCCTCAGCCCAGCCTGCATCTCTCCAATCTGGGACCCCTCGAGGGATGGACATCCCTCTCACAATACAAGACTGCTGACTCCCAACTGCTCACCTGCCTGATTGTCCCTAACGACTTCTGCCTGCCAGCCTGATCATTGGCATGCCAGCCTAGTTGATGTCTAACTGCTCCCCTGCCAGCCTGTTTGCCCCCAACTTCCGTCCTCTGCCAGCCTGGCCACCACTAACTGTCCTACCCTGCAGGGTTGATCACCTCTAACTGCCCTCCCTTGCAGGCCTGACACCTCCCAAACTGCCCTCCCCTACTGGCCATCTTGTGGTGGTCATCTTGTGTCCACATGGGGGCAGGATCTTTGACCACATGGGGGTAGCCATATTGTGTGTTGGAGTGATGGTCAATCTATATATTACTCTTTTATTAGATAGAATAGAGGCCTGGTTCAAGGGTGGGGGCCAGCTGGTTTGCCCTGAAGGGTGTCCCAGATCAGGGTGGAGGTTCTCTTGGGGCATGGGGCAGCCTGGGTGAGGGGCCTGTGGTGGTTTGCAGGTCGGCCATGCCACCTGACAACCCAAGTGGAGGCCCTGGTATCCAGAATTGATTTACCTTCTACAATTGAAACTTTGTAGCCTAGAGTGGAGCCAAACCTCCTGCTTGCTCTGTGGCCAGCAGCCATTTCTGTTGGAATTTATGTATTTCTATAATTGAAACTTTGTAGCCTGGAGTGGAGGCCTGGGCCAGCCAGGATGTGCAGAAAGCTTTGCTTATTCATTACCAAGGATAACCCTAGCCTCCCTGTCTTTCCAGCTCTGTGGCTGCCATCATTTCTATTTGGATTTGTTTAGCTTCTATAATTGAAACTTTGTAGCCTTGAGTGGAGGCCTAGGGCAGGCAGAAAGGTTGGATTCCTCCATTGCCTGGGAAACCCAAGCCTCTCTCCTGCTCTCTGTGGCTGTAGCCATCTTGGTTGTGTTTATTTGCATACTCACTCTGATTGGCTGGTTGGCGTGGCTTGTAGGTGTAGTGGAGTGGTGGTTAATTTCCATATTACTCTTTTATTAGGTCAGATTATTAATGAGGTTTTACATTCTTTTTGGACTAATTGTTCAAATTCTGGTATGTATTTTACACTTATAAAATATCTCATTCCAGACTAGTCACATTTCAAATTCTCAATAACCACATGTGGATTGTAGCTACTTATTACTATGGCACGCTGTGATAATTTATTATGCTATGTGAATTATTGAGGCCTGTGGAAACTTGAAGGCAAAATATTGAACTCAAGATCTTGAGTTCAAACTGGGGAAAGGGAGAAAACAATGAAAGCATAATAAGTAATAAACATGTAAATGGTGGTAAAAGGGTGTTCCAGTATGAGGGAATACCATAAGCAAAGAACTAAAAAGTTGAGAAGGGTGAGGATGGTTAAAGCCCAGAAGAAGGAAAGCAGAACATTTCTAATGAGCTACAAGTGTTTCAGATACTACTGAAGTATGGAAAGAGAAGGAGGAAGAAAGGCCAAATATCCTCCCATGGAAATACCCTCACTACCTGATGACCTGTCAGATCTACCTCTTCCTACTTAGAGTGGTAACTCAAGCAAACGCTGCTCAGTTCTTTCTCTGCCTGTAAATTTTACTATCTAAATTCTACTTCCAAAGAATATCTTATACTTCAGATGCTATTAAACAATCAGCTTAATTTGGCCATGATGATAATGGCAATCACACAAGGAAAGGGCTTTCCAAAGGGCCCAAAACAGTGGTTTTGCAATCCCCAGACATTTAGGTTATGTTGCCAGCAATGTGGGTTTCTCTTCCTGCCCTCTAAGTCTCTCCCTTCCTCCATAAAATCTTATATAATAAAAGGGTAATATGCAAATAGACCAAATGGCAGAACAGCTAAACAACCAATCAAAGCATAATATGCTAATGATATGCTAAGGCTGCTCAATTGCTCACTATGATCTGCACTGCCCAGCAGGGGACAGAGAGTCAACCCTTCAACCAGTTGCTATGATGTATACTGACCATCAGGGGGAAGATGCTCCAACTGGTAGGTTAGCTTGCTGCTGGAGTTTGGCAGATAGGGACTGAGCAAGATGGGCTGGACATGCCCTGGAGCCCTTCCGTGGTCCCTCTCTAGCCCAATCGTGCACCAGTGGAATCCCTCAGCCTGGCCTGTATCCTCTCTCAAATCTGGGACCCCTCAAGGGATGTTGGAGAGTTAGTTTCAGCCCAATCCCGCAGGCCACTTCACTTGGGAGGGCATCAGATGCAGAGCTCATGGCTGGTGAGCACTGCTGCGGGCAGCATGAGCCTCTCCCAATCAATCATGACTGATTGAGCGTGAGCCCCTGGCAGGCACAGTGGGGCCAGGATGAGCAGGAGTAGCAGGAAGGAGCTGCAGGCAGTGCTGGACTGCAGGTTTTGGCCCGATTCCTGTAGGCCACCCAAAGGGACCCCACCTGAGCACAAATTCATATACCAGGCATCTAGTTAATGATAATGAAAATAACAGCTAACATGTATTAAGTCCTTATAATGTACAGAAATAAGTAGTTTACATATATGATATCTTAACTATCACAACAAATCTCCATATTAGGCTTTTTTGTTTTCCTTTGTATACAGAAAAGACCTAAGACTTAGATGGTGAAGTGATTTGTTCAAGGTAATGAAGGTAATAAGCAGTACAGTTGGGATTTAAGACCAAAGAGTCTGAATTTAGATGGTTAACATTAAGCTATAGTGTGTCTTCACCTCCCTCTACACACACCATACACAGGAACATGTGCATGCTCATGCACATACAGCAAAAGCTTAGCCCTCAGGAAGGTGAGCTGGTGGTAGTTCTGAAGGAAGGGACCTTAGAGGATGGAGAGCATCCTATTCCTCATGGTCTTAAGGTACTAGGATGTGGGCCAAGAAGAGAAAAGTTTTTAGAACTGATCTGCCAATTCTGCATTCTGAGTACTAGCTAGGCCTGCATTTATGCCAGCTCATCCCCACTCTTGGCTGTACAAGAGAAAAATTAGTAAGGGAGAGTTATTATCTAATAAAATTGGCCTTTTTGGATCTCTCTCTCTCTCTCTCTCTCTCTCTCTCTCTCTCTCTCTCTCACACACACACACACACACACACACACACACACAAATCAGTGTGATGTAATCAGTGTCTGAAGGCTGCTCAACTAACTTACTACTTCGGTTCTTATCTCAGTAGAGAAGAGGAAATGGATGGCAGGAGCTGCATTGCCAGCCATTCTGAGCCAAGAAAATGACTAACCAATTCCCTACCAAACACATCAACCTTATTTAGCTCTCCCACCACACCTCCAATATTTGTGGAGAATAATTAAGCTTGCAAGCACTGGGCAGTGTCAGCCAAAGCTGACTGTGATATTTAAAAAAAAATCCAAAACAGCCTTTTTTTTGGTTTGCTGCCATGGATTAGGAATGGCTTTGATTTTGTTATGACTTCGTTGTACTTGTGATCTCTAATTTGCCCTTATGCTTTAACAATGAACCTTTTCCTCTTTAAATGGGAGAAGACCATTCTAATCATGGCTGGTGGATATGGGGGCAAGGAAACCCAAACTGTACATAAACTGAATCATAATAAACAATTTAATGATTTAACTCTTTCTTCAGCTGCTGACTGCCTCCCATTACCCAGGAGAACATTTGCTTAGTTCCCCTAATGCAGTCCATTTGTCTTTCACTTGTCTTTGCAAATGGACACTTGGTAACTTTGATATCACTCTCTCCAACACAGCTGTGCTTGAACATTGTCATGGAGATTATCTTTTAAGGGATACTAGATGAAGAAAATTGAGTGCCTTTCCTGAACAACAATGGTTTTCAAAGTATGGTCTCTAAATCAGCAGTATCCATACCACCTAGGAATTTGATAGAAATCCAGATTCTTGGACCCCAACCAGTGCTACTAAATTAGAAAATATGGGTGAGGCCAGGAGTCTTTGGGATTCAGGTGATGCTAATGTATGCTAATGTTTCAGAGCCACTGTTATAGGGAATCCCTTCTAAAATAAAGACATCCAGCTTAAAACAGCAAGAAAGCAGAGTAAAGGGAAAATGGCTTTGGCTTTAACAGTGGTTCTCAACTTTGGATGTACATTAGAACCACCTGGAGAGCTCTAAAAGTACTAATAACCAAGCCTTGCCATCAGAGGTTTGGATTCAGATGGTTTGATGTGGGACCTAGACATTACAATTTTTTTTATTGCACCCCATCATTTTCATCTGCTTACACGATTGTATTTTCTGACATACTGAGGTTAGGGAGTGCAGGGACCACTTCTAATTCACCTCTGCTCCCAACAGCCAGCTCTGTACATTGTGGGTGCTCATTGTGTGTGCTCACTGTTATGAATCCACACAGTATGAATGGGCCTCAGCACTTTGTTTCCTGCCTTTCAAGATGCCTAGACTTGCCCAAACAGGCTGCTGCTACCTCTGCCTGCCCAACACCTTTCAAGCCTATCAGGCATCTTCAAGTTCATTTACCTCTTGGCCCTCAGTTTCATTATCTGCAAAATAGGGCTAATAGAGACACTTATACCACATGACCTTTTGTGAGGCTTCAATAAGATAATACTTGTAACAGACTCATGGCCTACAGGGAAAAGTCACTGATGGGACAGCACAGAGGTGTGTGTGTGTGCACAACAGGAATGCCTTGGGCAAGAGCCTAGGCTCTGCAGCAGGTTCCCTGGATTCATCTGGCTCTGCCTCTCATATTCAGTATTCCCTCTTGCAGCCTCAGTTTCCACATCTCTACAATGGGCTTTTTATCCCTACTTCCTGGGAGTGCCCTAAGATCTGAGAAGCATGGAAAGCAGTGGCACATGTTGGCTACCATTGTTATTGTTAAGTATCTATTTTTAAAAATAAATCTTTATTGTTCAGATTATTACAGGTGTTCCTCTTTTTTTCCCCATAGCTCTCCTCCACCTGATTCCCCATCCCACCCCATGCCCTTACCCCAGCCACTGTCTTCATCCATAGGTGTAAGATTTTTGTCTAATCTCTTCCTGCACCCCTCAGACCCTCTTCCCCCTGAGAATTGTCTGTCCACTCCCTTTCTATGTCCCTAATTTTATTATATTCACCAGCCCATTCTGTTCTTCAGATTTTTTTATTCACTTGATTTTTAGATTCACTAGTTGGTAAGTATATATTTGATGTCTTTTTGTTTTTCATAATTTTTATCTTTACCTTTTTCTTCTTCTTCCTCTTCTTAAAGAATACCCTTCAGCATTTCATGCAATCCTGGTTTGGTGGTGATGAACTCCTTTAGCTTTTTCTTGTCTGTGAAGCTCTTTATCTGACCTTCAGTTCTGAATGATAGCTTTGCTGGGTAGAGTAATCTTGGTTGTAGATTCTTGCTCTTCATCACTTTGAATATTTCTTTCCACTTGCATATAGCCTGCATAGTTTCTGTTGAGAAATCAGCTGACAGTTGTATGGGTACTCTCTTGTAGGTAACTAACTGTTTTTCCTCTTCTGCTTTCAAGATTCTCTCTTTGTCTTTTGCCCTTAGAATTTTAATTATGATGTGTCTTGATGTGGTCCTCTTTGGATTCCTCTTGATTGGGATTCTGTGCACTTCCTGAACTTGTAAGTCTATTTCTTTCACCAGGCAGGGAAAGTTTTCTATCATTATTTCTTCTAATAGGTTTTTAATATTTTGCTCTCTCTCTTCTTCTGGTACCCAAAAAATTCAGATGTTGGTATGCTTAAAGTTGTCCCAGAGGCTCCTTACACTATCTTCATATTTTTGGATTCTTTTTTTGTTTGTTTGTTTTTGTTTTTCTGGTTGGGTGTTTTTTGTTTCCTCATATTTCAGATCTTTGGTTTGATTCTTGGGGTACGTTGATCTATAGTTGAGTTTCTGTATATTCTTTATTTCAGACAGTGTATGCTTAATTTCTGACTAGTCCTTTTCCACATTTTTGGAATTCTCATTAAGGTCCTTGAAGGTCTCTTCATTTCTTGGGTTTTTTTAGAAGATTCTTGAGTAACCTTATAAATGTGATTTTGAACTCTGTCATCCAGTAGTTTGCTTTCCTCCATTTCTTTCATGTTTCTATGTTTTTACATTTTGTCTGCTTCCTTGTGTTGATTGAGTGATTTTGTGTAGTAGGTGACCTATAGGGGCCAGTAGCTCAGACTCCCCAATCACCTGAGGTGGACACTCTTGGTACACCCCTTTGTGGGCTGAGTGCAAAGTCTTGGTTGCTATTGGTACACTGGGAGGAATTTACCTCTAGGCCAATTGGATGTGAGGACCCACTGTGTTTATAATGGAAGAACTGCTGTGATGGAGTCACACTTAGGGTGTAGGCCTTGTTTCAGTGGGGCTTTGTTGCTCATTGAGTCTGCCTCCTGAATGTGTCACTTATGGATGTGAGGAGTTGAAATCTGGTATCTCAAACTGACCACTAGGTACACTAGCTTCTGGATCTCCAATGAGGGGCAGGTCAGCTATGGTTTGAGGCCACCTTGCAGTAGCTACAGCAAGAACCACAGTCCTCTCCTCTCTGCTTGGGGCTTGGAGGCATTGGAGCTGTCTGAACTTGGTTGCAAGTTTGCTAGGTTAAGCTACCATAGGGAAGGCCATTCATATGCAAAAGCGCTGCTTGGAGCTTGGGTGGGCTTGTAGGTTGTGCAGGGTGGGGTCTCAGGCTAGGGTGTGGCAAACAGCAATGGCTGCCAGCCAGCCGTCCCGCCAGCCTGGATCACTCTTGCCGCTGTACCTCAGCTTTTCAGGGCTTTTTCCCTGAATTATCTTTTCTCTTTCCTTCTAGTTGTAGAACTTCAACTCAGCCAGCTTTCCTGTGGTTCTAGGTGATAGATGTTTTGTCTTTTAGTTGTAGTTTTGAAATTGTTGTGCAAGGCAGTAGTTTAGGTGTTTACCTACACCGCCATCTTGGATCTCAACATTACAATTTTTAATAAGCTACCCAGGTTATTCTAATGTGCAATCAAGTCTGAGAACCACCATATTTAGAAACATATACTATGTTGTCATCTAGAGGAATTTCTTATCTCAATTATCACCTGGTAAATGCCTGGGTTTGAAGCAGGGAAATGCTAGGATGGCTCATGAGTAATAGGGAAGTATTAACAGTCTGAGAAGAAGAAGGTGAGGTAGCCAATGCATAATTAGCTACTGTAAACCGAGCATGACAGTAGACACTAAAGGAGGAGTAGGATAAAGAGATGCTTAATTCACAAGGCCAAACAGAGAAAGTGTTTATCATAATCATTCAAGGAATAAATGAACAAAAGAAGTGGGAGGAGCCACCCCAGCTTAGAGCAGAGGGCTAGACTAAATGACCTAATATTTTCTCCAAATTTCTTTTAGAATACTATGGAAAAGCATGTGGGTTGATATGACTTGGAAGCTGTTTCTGCATATTCACAATGATGGATAAAAATTAGGTACTATCTCCAAAACCATTCTCACCTTAAACTTTGAGGTGACTCAGACAACTTTAGGGAGGAATGAGGTTGAGTATCATACCATTTTTATGGAATAGAACAGTGGTTCTCTATATGTAGTTCCTGAAATTTATTAGAAATTAAATTATCAGACCCAATATAGTTCTACTGAATCAAAAACTTTGGGGACTTGCAATCTGTGTTTTAGCAAGTCTTCCATATAACCATGTGTCCAAGTTTGAGAAACACAGCTTTAGTAAGTTCATTCAACTGATCCTCGAATGAGTCATGAATTGTTTTTCCGTTTTTCACATTACTAAGTATTTACCAATAAGCATGCCTACCTAACTCCCATCACACCCTCCTCATAACTGCACTGGAAAATGCTGAGAAAGGGGTAGGGCTACAGTGAAGACTGGCAATGATGCTGATAGGAAACATAAGAGAGTGGGCATGACACTTGCTCATAGTGTGGCCCTTAGAAGGTCATCTAACATCTCTGGATTAAAATATGGCATACAACAGATGCTCAATAAATATTTATCTGAGTACCTACAAACCAAGGATAATAGTGCTGAAAAAAACAGGAGATAGAGAAGGGAATATAAGTGAGACATCTAAGATTGGGCCTTTTGGTGTGTGTGTGTGTGTGTGTGTGTGTGTGTGTGTGTGTGTGTGTTTATTTTTTATTTAAAAAAAAAACTTTATTATTGAAAGATTGGGTTCTGATTCTGCCTAAACTAGTCTTTACCTGGAGCAAAGCACTTTCCAATTAAGCCTCAGTTTCCTCAGTTATAAAATGGATAGAAATTCTGATTACAAGATCTCCAAGGGCTCTGTTGACATCAAAACTGTTTTGTTTAAAGATACTAAGAGAGTTTAGTGACCCTTACAGTTTCTATAAAGACAAGACCATATAAACACAAAATCTTCTGTAATCTATGTATATGTTCTACTATTATATACATGATTAATTTCTAGCACCAGGCAAAGAACTATAACTACTACTATAGGAGGTGGGTTAATCATTAATGTGTGGCAAGCCAACCTGCAACCAACTGATTCAACACTGTCCTGACTCACTTAATAATTAGCGTTTTCCATCATCTGGGGAGTACACAGCAGTCTCTCTTTGTGATTGGAAGCTGTTTGGAGTATCTGGGAAACATTATGCACAAATGACTGAGGCAAGCTGCTGTGCTCATTAAGATTGTAGGGCTGAATGAACCCCTCAATTTCCCTTAATCATTAGAAGGTGAAAAATACAGCAAGAGGTCAAGGAAAACCCTCAAAACAGATCATCAGAAAGGAATGCAAATAGTGAAAGAGGCCAGACCTGTTGCAAATATCTGCTCCCCAGTAGCTGTGTGTACTTAGACTTGCCATTTAACATCTATGAGCACAGACTAACATTGGAAAAGGAAAACAAACAAACAAACAAACAAAAAACAACTGCCTCATGAGGTTGTTCTAAGAATTAAATAAAAATGGACTATGGAAAGGGCCCAAATAAAATCCAGAACAATCTGAAACAATTGATCAATGAGAGAATTACCTCTGTATGTGAAAACAAACAGAATTGTGAGACTGGTTGCCTGCAACAACAACAATTTTTTTTTTAATTTTTTAAAAAATGGGCTTGGCATCTACCTGCTTCACGCATGGTACTGTGAGGTATAGCCAAGAAATGGCAGGCAGAATCACACAAAATTGCAATATTTGATCATTTTACTTACAAACTCACCAATGTTATTGTTTGACTTATTATTTGAGCTTGTGCCTTATTTCATATAAAGTCTGATGCTGTCACAAAATGATTGATGTGCAGGAAAACAAAAGCAATTCCCCATACATTGTTTATATAATGCAAAATGTGCAGTTCAGAGAGGCATAGTTGAGACCCTGGAGGCAGCTGATAAACTGTCTTTGTGGGTTGTGTGACCTACTGAGATTCCCCACACTTTCTGGATTGCTCTTTCAAACTTCTTTTCTTTTGGCCACCCATCTGGCTAGATCTACTCCCTTCCTTACTGCCAGCTCATGGATATTAGGTCAAAGGAAGATTTAGCCCCCATGGTAGAAGGCCCCCACTGGCAGGCTAAAGGCTAAGATGAAGAGCTCAGCACAATAAAAGTGAGGTTGAAATGAGTAAGTCTTTGCTCCTTGAGATTCTGTGAGCCTTCGACCAGCAGGAGCAAGCCCTTTTCATAGAGCCTGTCTGCTAAAAAGAGGCAGCAGCATCAGATGACTTTTTCCAAGTCACAGTCATTATGATGCCTGTAACCTTTTCATTATAAAAATATATGCATATCCCCCAGAGCCCTGCCACTTCCACCTTTCTTGAGTGGTTGCTGGGTTTCACACCCACCAAATTAGATACATTCCTACTTGCTTAGGCAAAGGCAGTTTAGATCCTGTGGTTTTGTAAGCAACAATTTTAGACAAGGGGATTAAGCTCTGATAAATCCAAAGAGAAATCAGGGTGCTTTCTATGATGAAGATTTCCCAAAGGCAGCTGCATTCTATCTGATAATGGAGTCATCCTTTTCCCCACATAGCCTCTTTAGATATAGTCTTTCTTTTGCCCTTGTCAAATTTGGAGGTGGAGGTGGCTCATCCCCAATGTAGAGAATTAAGACCACTCTATTTTCAACCTGTACACTCCTCATACACTCCTCTTAGGGAAGTGTATGTTTGTCTGGCTGGCCCTGTCTCAGGGAAGAAGTTTGGGTACAGGCATCTCGGAATAGACATTTATATCATAAACATTTATGTAATGATCACCATGTGCTATTCTAGGCACTATATACACAGTAATTGATATATTATTCCCATAACAACCTTATACAGTATCTATAATTGCTCAGCCCAAGTTACAGATGAGAAACCCAAGACACAGATCAATGAAGTAATTTTCCCAAGGTCACAAGCTAATAAGTAAGAGAGCTGAGGCATTCTGGTTCCAGAGCCTGTTCTCTAAACTACTATAATATCATGTCCCCTAGAGTAAGACCTCTCTAAGGGGTAGATGGGGGCAGAGGGGAGAAGGCCAAAAGTTTTACGCAATGTTGTAGCCATAAGCAGCAAGGCTTGGATTGGGGGGGGGGGGGGCAGTAAAGAACTCGACTGTAAAACTCTAAAATGTCTCACCTTTACCTTGCTGAGTCAGTCCATATTCTGCTCCCTCTTCTGCGGCATACAAGGTCCTTCTTGAATTGTGAATAAAACTTGGCATTAATACCCAGATTCAAAGCAAGTTATTATATTCAAAGCTGAACAGAGTCATGAGATTTTGGCTCCCTGAATAGTCAAGCTGTGAATATGACAAAGGGAATTTAGAAAAGGTCTAAGGCTGACAGAGTTTCCTAGGAGAAATAGCCCTGAGGATGACTATGTTAAGGATCCCTAAGTAGCCATGAATCTCATAAAAATATTGGGAATACTGGGGCAGGCAGGGGAGCAAGGCCCCACAAGGAAAAATAAGACTGAATTGAAGACAAACATTATCTTCTTGTTTTGCCGCCCCCCTCAAAAAAAAAAACAAAAAAAAACAAAAACAAAAAAAAAAAACCTGACTTCTTAAATTAGCCCCAAGTCAAACCTAGTGAGTGGCAGCTAGTTTTCTTCTGCAGGAGCAGAGACGCCCAAGGTAATGAACAAGACCCTTGGTTATTAGTTGTCCAAACTCAAAGTTATCTCCCTTGTGGCTGTGATATTCTTCAGTAAAGTCTGCTCCCAGCTCACCCACCTTGTAATGGCATTTGGACATTTGAAAGAACAAGACAACAGTAAAGCATCCATATCAAAAGGTGTGAGAAAGCATTTTAATGGTGTGAATAAGCTAGGGTTATTGACTGACAGTCAGACACTAAGCTTATGATGACTGCACTGCCTACATGCCTGAATCATTTAATTTCCATCATGATTAAGATTATGGTGACTCTCCCATTTACCAAACATTTAATATGTGCCAGATACTGTTACAGGTGTTTTACATGTATTAATTTATTTAATCTTCACGGTATCTTTACTAAGTAGTTATTGTTATAAATAAAAGAATGAAGCTCAAAGAAGTTAAGCACCTGGTTAAAGGTCACATAGGTAGTAAGTGAAAAATTGGGAACTTTCTGTCTCCAAAGCCACTTTCTATGTTTCTAAAATGCAGTGGGATCCGAGCAAAAATAAGTTACTTCTGCATGAAGATCTATCAATATTTTATCTTTCGTTTTTAATTATAAATATTGATGAGGTCTGTGGCAGGTTAAGGACCCTGCAGGTTGAGGATCAGGGAGGAAATGCACTAATGCCATTCATATTGCCCACGAAGGCACTCATCTCCCCACATATGTATAACCCAGACACTCCTTTACCAGGTTAACTAACCTATGAGCATGTGTTTGGTGGATTTCATCTTTGGTAGAGTGGAGGGCCTACTTTCTTTTTCAGGTGCCATTTAGAGAAGAGTTAGATACTTTATAAGATAGAAGACAAGCAGAGAATGAATAGTAGGATATAGAGTAGCTATGTGGTGAAATTCCTCTCCCCTAAGATCTCCCTATCACCCAGATGATTAGATCATGATGAGTGACCTTCTTCATTCTGGTTCTTTACTATAGAGCTATCCTAGTACTTATCAACAAGAAGACCTGCCAAGCTGTACTGGAACTAAAATTTCTTTGATTTCTTTGGGTTCAGGCTATCCCTTTGTCACAGCAACCTGGTTGGAGAGCAAGACTACCTACTGTGGAACAATTCCAAGGCTCTTATCTTACAGTAAGATCACCCAGATTTCCCCTGTGTTTTAAGCAAAAGATTAAAGGGAAATAGCCCAACGAAATGCTGAGAATATAGGGCAAGCTATAAGTCAAGGTAATGAATCTGTTATATTGCCTGCCCCTCTCACACCTGAAATAACCTTCAGAATCCTCACATACTCTTAGGCATGGAAGAAGTCATTGTTGTGTGTTCTCTAACTGTAACCCACATAAGAAATTCCTTCCTTGTCCACAGAAAGTATATAGATTGGATGAGAGTAAACTTTGCATGCCTCTAGCTCCTAGGAACAAACTTTCAATAAATATCTCTCAGAGAGGAAGTAAAATATAGCTTCATGGCTAAGGGAGAGACCAAGTCACTTCTTGGACAACATCTAATATCTATACTAATAATAGCCTCGATAGCCTCACACCCTCATGTTGTCACAAGATGCCCATCACAAGATGTCCACATGCAGAGTGGAAGCGGGGCCTGGCAGCTGCTCCAAGAAATAAAACATGCTGGTCCTGCAGCTCCACACAGCACAGAGGAGACTGGTCCTGGTGTCTCCACCTCCTCGCGCAGAGGAGGCAGTTTCTGGCAGAGGAGGCAGGTTGCTGCAAGGGATGGGAGTTGTGGGTGATCAGGCCAGCATGGGAGCAGTTAAGGGACAATGAGGCAGGCAGACAGGTGAGTGATTAGGAGACAGCAGCCCCAGATTGTGAGAGGGATGTCCAACTGCTGGATCCCTGTGGGATCAGGCCTAAACCAGCAGTCGAACATCCCCCAAGGGGTCCCAGATTGGAGAGGGTGCAGGCTAAGCTGAGGGAACCCCCTCCACACACACACACACACACACACACACCATGCATGAATTTTGTGCACCCAGCCTCTACTAAATTAATAATATTCATACTCATATAAGCACGAAATATGCAAGTGGAACTACACAGGTTTCCAAAGCAAATTTATTATTCCCTCAAATTATCTTTTCTTCCTGATCCTTCCATTTAGTCATCCAGACTTCATTTCAGAGTTGTCACTGAAAATAGGAGATGAAAGAGAGAGGGACATTAATTAAATTCTATTGATTTTACTTTCTTAATGAGGCTTGCATATGTCCTTTTATTTCTAGCCACATCACAAACCCAGTACTTAACCTTATCTTCCACCACTCAATATGTTCTTGACTCTATTCTTGTCACCAAGGATGGCTTCCTGGGCATACTACCTGTGCAGTCTCACAGGGAATTACACTTGGTTTAACACTCTGCTGTCACCATCTTGAAAGTCTTAATAATTTTTAACAAGAGGTCTTTCATTTTAATTTTGCAATGTCCCCTACAAATTATCTAGTCAGTTCTTTCTGTCTTTCTGCATCTAGACCATTTGACACACAATATTTATTGACAGAGTTTGTTTGCTAATGCCAATAATTATGTCCTAATGTCTCAATGGCTATCCAGTGCCTCTAGAACCAAACCCAAACTTCTCAACCAGGCCTTCTGTTACCTGGCCTTTGTCTAATACCTATCCATACATCCCATACAAGTTCCACTCACTACAGCATTTGGAGTGGTTTTATCTTTAACTAACTGCAGCAGGCTGATTAACAGCTCACATTTTAGAATCAGACCAGATCTTGCTTAGAGTGCAGTCATACATACTGGCTGTGTGACTTTGGGTAAATTCTTTAACCTCTCTGAACCTCAGTTTTCTCCTCTAATGAGTGCCTATCTCATTAGATTGGTGTAACAATTAAATAAAACAATAGAAACAAGCCTCTAAGCATAATGCTTGGATACTAATATTGTTGTTTGTTGTTGTAATCGTTACAAAGCTGAGTGATTCTAGAAACCACCATGTCTTTGTTGCAGTCTAATCAGCCATATTGCTGGCTGGATTTTAAGCATGTGAGTGATCTGGCATATCTCTCTATTTCTCTGTCATGTACACCTCATATACTCTCCTTCAGTTATAGATCATCATAGTTTGCATGCTGGTGAGCTTCTCCCTCTCTTCTTCTTTTGTTAGTGTGGGAGCATCCTGATGGGCCTACAGAAGCTTACAGAGGCAGACATGGAGAGCAAGCGGCACGTTTGCCAATGAGGCTTCTGAGGAAAGCAGAAATGGGAACTCTAATTCAGGCTCTGAACACCACTCCTTCCCTTTCCAAGGCATATCCATTTCCCTGGCAATTCTATGGTGGATGTTGGGGGGATACTAAGAGATTTTGGGTAGGCTTTGTCCAGGTATATGTATGAAATGGCTTTGCAAAGGTGCTCTAAATTATCAGTGAACTCCAGTTTTGTAGCAAAGGTTTATCCTGAGCTGCTGAAGTTGTTCACAAACTATTAGGGAAGTGGCTCAGCCTATATGAAGAATAAGAACCCCACTTCTGCATGGGTCTTTTGCTGAATCCCAACTGTGGTGAAGAGACCAGTTTACAACAGTGTCACTCCCTGTTCCTTCCCATTCACTTATAGGGTGTGTTTTATCCTTCTCTTAAAACAAGGGTTCTCAATTCTGGCTGCATTAGAGAATCACCTGTGAAATTTTTGAAGCATACCAATGTTGGGTCACCCATGAGACCAATTAAAGCTGAAGATCCAGGAGAGGGGCCCTGGCACTGGTGATATTGGCAAGCTCCCTGTATGATTTTAATGTGCATTCAGGCCAAGAACCACTGGACTGGATAAGAATAGTAGCCTCTTAACCAATCTCCTGGTTTCCATGTTTTTCTCTTTTTCGAACATTGCTGTGTCACTTACTACTTGAAATAAAAGTCCATATAAACGTCCAATAGAAAGCCTCCCAATATGACCCCATTCACTTTCCTGCCACTCTCACCCATTCACTCTATCCTCCAGTACCATCCAGTTCTTTATCAGTGCACAAAGGCATCAACAAGATGAATCCCAATGCAATTTTGCTTGTACTGTTTTCTTGAGCTAGTATGTCTCCTCTTCTTTGCCTAACGAAGCCATTCTCAAACGTGAAAGTTAGTTACAACACAGATTGTTGGGCTTCACCCCGGAGTTTCTGATTCAATAGGTACAAGTGAGCCTGAGATTTGAAAGTAACAAATCCCAAAGCGATGTTGATGCTATTACTCAAAATACTGCATTTTGAGAATCAACTGCCTAGAAAAACCTGGCTCAAATGCTGTCTTCACCACAAGATCTTCATTTACCTCCTTCCCCAACCTCCAAGATGAAAGCAAGCATTTGTGCTTTACAGTCTTCTGGCATTTTATTTGTGTCTCCGATGATTATATTTGGTTTTATTTCTGTCTCCTCCATTAGTCTATAAGCCACTGAAGATGGATTTATATTGCAGCCATGTTTGTATCCATTGTGATGCTTACTGCTACATTCCATAGTGAGAGAGCTCTGTAATTATGTAATGAATGAAGTTGTTTGCTTTAAAATGTAGAGGGAGCTGAAACCGGTTTGGTTAAGTGGATAGAGCATTGGCCTGCAGATTGAAGGGTCCCAGGTTTGATTCTGGTCAAGGGCACGTGCCTTGGTTGCGGGCACATCCCCAGTGGGAGGAGGGAGGCGCAGGAAGCAGCTGATAGATGCTTCTAGCTCTCTATCCCTTTTCCTTCCTCTCTGTAAAAAAAAAAATCAATAAAATATATATTTTTAAAATGAATAAATAAAATGTAGAGGGAATCTGTGTATGTGGGCATCCTCTCCAAACTGAACTTGAGTCACATAGAATAACACCAATCTTCTTTGAATGTGTAGCATAAGCCCCAAATGCTTCAGCTTTACCTATGATTAAGCTTTAATGTTTATCTCACCCTTTCCTGAATTTCCAAAAGGCCTCTTTCAAAATGACAGTGCAATTCCAGGGAGAAATGACTCTAGCAGGACTAGCTCCTGGCAAATTTTCAGAAAGCACATTTATCTTCACCGTGTTTCCATCTATCTTCACTGACTTCTGATTCCTACTCTCCCACTCCCAAGCACCAGGATCTTCATGCTTGTCTACAGCTATTCAAATGGCTTCACAGCAAAGGTTCCTGTGCTCCAGCCAGACTTTTCTACCTTCCTCACATGCCCTTGGTCTCTGTACTCTGCTAAGATACCCTGTTGATAATAAAACTTCTAGACAAAGCACTGTGGTTAAGAACATAGGCTCTCTGAGGTCAAAGAGATCTTATGGATTCCTGGATCTACCACTTACCAGCTATGTAATACTGGAAAAGCCATTAAACTTCTTTGGTGCTACATTTTCTTATATGTAATAGAGGTATATTATGCACATCTAACAGGGTTATTACAAAGAATAAAATAAAATGATGCATATGACATACATATATTAAATGCTCAATAAATAGTTGCTATTACAAATGCATTTAAACTGTGCGATTAATACCTAGTGAAAGCTTGCCAAGTTATCTAGTCCACCCACTCCTCATCCCAGAAAAACATTTGCAATCTAAAAACAACTTTGTCAGGGAGGGTCTCTGAAAAAAAAACAAACCTCTTATTTTGCAACCAGAATGATCTATTTTGTTTGTTCTTTAAGGGGTCTACTTCCTCTTTTTTATTTCCAAACTATATCTGAATTAGATTTCATCTCCTACCTTCAATAATCTGACAGTGATCCTTCCGGGCTTTTATTAAGTAGAATTTATTTTACAGAGCAGTTATAGATTCGCAGCAAAATTGAGGGGAAGATACAGAGAATTTCCATATGTCCCTACACACACTGCCCCTTCCCTACTATCAACATCCCCCACCAGAGTGGTACATTTGTTACAATTAATGAACCTACTTTTAATGGCACATCAAAATCATCCAAAGTCCATAGTTTAAACTAGGGCTTACTCTTGGTGTTGTACAATCTGTAAGTTTGGACAAATGTATAATGACATTTATCTATCATATGATACACTTTTTGTGTATCATACAAAGTAGTTATACTGCCCTAAAAATCCTCTGTGCTCCACTGATTCATGCCTCTCCCCCACTGATCTCAAGCAAGCACTGATATTTTTACTGTATCTATCATGCGCTTTTTTCTTTTCCAGCATGTTATATAGTTGGAATCATACTGCTGTAGCCTTTTCATTTGGCTTCTTTTACTTAGGAATATGCTTTTACAGAATTATCTTTTCAGAATATAAATTGGATCACTTTCTTCCTATGATTAAGCTTTTTTTTCATTGTCTCCCCTTTGTTTGTAGGACCAAAAACAAAATCCTTAAATGGTCAAAAAGACATTGAATTTAGTGATTCTAAACGGGACCATATTTGGAAATTTAGCGACTTTTTGGCTTTGATAAATACCAAGAGGATAGTTTGGCATTTAACAGATGAAACTTTACATAAGCAAATTAGCAGCCCCCATCTCCATTGTAGAATTGTCCTACCCCAAATCCAATAGCACCCCCATTAAACTTTTCAGTTTCATCTCTCACCACTTCCTTGCTCTCTGGACTCCAGCCACTCTGACCTCATTTCTAGTCCTTCAAAAACCTTGGACCTGCTCTTCTTTTCTGATCAGTCACTTAACTGCAACTGACCTTCATATTTCAGGACAGGCAGTCCTCAAGTTACGTCAGACTAGACGCACATCATTTAGTGGTTACAATGTCATCTCCCATTTATTTATTAAAAAAAAAAGTTTCATCATTTCAACATATGTACATATGTGCTTTATGTTATTTATTATTTACTAGAGGCCTGTTGCATGAAGATTCATGCAATAGGCCTTCCTTCCCCTGGCTGCTGGCACCAGTTTTCCTCTGGAACCTGGGACCCAGGCCTTTGCTCTGGCTGCAGCAGAGAAGCCAAGCCTCAAGGTTTCACCACTCTGACCACAGCAAAAAAGCCAAGCTTCTGGAGTCTTTAGTCTTCAGTCTTCAGTCATCTTTAGTCTTTGCTCTTCATCTGCATATGCAAATTAACCCATCATCTTTGGTGGGTCAATTTGCATACTACTCCTTATTGACTGGTAGGTGTCATGGAGGTATGGTCAATTTGCCTATTTCTCTTTTATTGGGGTAAATTTACCACAAGTAAAGGTCAGGAATTGTTATCTTTCAAATTTTTCAATGTTTCAACATTTTTTTTAAATATTCCAGTTCATTACTGCTGTGTATGACTTTGGGTAGGTATGTGCTCTATGTGACTTTAAGTGACATAGGTGCTTATGTAGGAGGGTTCTAACTTACAGCAAAAATCACATTACATCATACTATAGGAACTGATCTCCGGCATAACCTAAGGACCTACTGTATAAGCAATATTTCTTCTTGGAGGTTTTCATTAACTTCCCATTATAGTGTTCACTTTCTTAGAACTGTTTCTTTCCTTCAGAATATTTATCTCAGGTTATAATTATATACTCATTTGAGTAATTATTTGATTAATGTGTATATAAACCATGAGATCAAAAGCTCCAGAAAACAGTCAGCATATCTGGTTTTGCTCACCATTGTATACCCAGCACCTAGCCCAATGTTTAGCTAGTAGTAGTTTCTCTCTCCCTCTCTCTCTCTCTCTCTCTCTCATGAATGGCCACATAATTATCCTACAGTCTTTCTCAAGGCTTACAGGACAGGGGGAAGCTATCAACATGCTCTGCTTTCAGGGGTCTAGGAACAATTGTCTCCCACTTAATTCTTTGAGGTAGGAGGGAGAATTTGACAGAGTAAAAAGGCTCTTCTCTTTAATTATTCTGCCTATATTCAATTTTCTTAGAATGAAGTCACAATGGTTATGTTTCCAATTTCTTCCTGATTCCAAAATGCTACACATAGACATTCTGATTGATTGCCTGTTCCCAACTCTAATTATGTTTTTTTAAAATGAAAGAGTGTATAAAGCATGTTGTCTGTTCTCTTTTTATGCTTTCAAGATGTGCAGAGTACCTGTCCATTTTTTTGAAATTTTGAAAAGACCCTGTCAAGAGAGTCTAACAATCTGGAAATATGGTACAACTGGTAAAGTCCCTTATACATCTACTCTCTAGTGAGCTCTACATTGGAAATCAAACAGCAGGCTACTTCAGTTCTAATTCGTTTAAAGTTGGTTTGTTTGTCTTTTTAATGCCATAATCTAGGCTATCATATAGAAAAAGAAAGAATGAATGTTATGCATAGGTGTACAATGGGAGATGAGCTACAGAGAGGAGCAGAAACATACTTCATGGGCACTGGACCCAGGGAACAGTGTTTCAATTAGTGAAGAAAGTGGTCACACAGGGCATTATGATGTAGCTATTGGAATGTCTCCTATTTGAGGACGTTTCTTGGACCTCTAGGAAGTAGCATTAGGCTGAGGTCAGGGTTAGAAAAGCTGGTTCCCACTTGCTTTACCTATTCTTACCCCAGAAACCTAAGTTCAGGACAACTGCCTTGCCCCTCCTTCCCAGTCCTTAGGTTATAATTTGGGCTGATAGAAACTAAGAGGCTGGAGCCCATTCCCTGAATCTTTTACTCTGGCAACTTAGTGTTGTTCTTTGTGTATGTAAAACCATAAGAAGTAACCAAAGAACTTATATTCATATATGCATTGTCCATGGACACAGACAATAGGGTGGTTAAAGCCTAAGGCAGAGGCAGGACATCAAGGGGATAAGAGGAGTGGCATCTATAATACTCTCAACAATAAGGATTTAGTTTAAAACAACACATTAAGAAGTGGCTCAGCGAGTTCTGGTGGATCTGTGGTTTGTAAAGCACAGCATTCCCGCTCCCCTCCCCCCACCTCAAAGCTCATTGTGACTTATCTGATTATATGAATTTAACAAAGATGGGAAAAATAGAGTCTTCTTAATTTTTAAATTCCCTCCACACCAGATCATAAATTCACATCTCTAAACAAAGATTTGTGAATAAAACATTTTATTTGAAACTGGAAGTTCAAAAATTAAAAAATTCAAAGCTTCAGTAACATTGTCAATAGCTTTAGGTTTCTTTTATTTTCCTACACTTGCCCACTGTAAATTTTTTTTCAAGTTGGAATGTTAATTTTTAACATATGTTTTTATTAATAATTTTTAGAGAGGAAGAGGGAGAGGAGAGGAGAGAGAGAGAGAGAGAGAGAGAGAGAGAGAGAGAGAGAGAGAGAGAGAAAGAGAGAGAGAGATGAGAGAAAACATCAATCTGTTGTCTCCCGCATGCACCCTGCATGGGCTCAGATCCAAAATTTGAGCATGTGTCCAGACCAAGAATCTAAACAGTGACCTTGAATAGTACACAGGACAATGCTCAACCAACTGAGTCACACCAGCCAGAGCAGAAGGTTAATTTTTTTAAATAGAAAAGTTTTTATAAATTGTTATTTTTCAAGGTGTATCCAAAGGAAAAAAATCAAAATAAAGAAGGCATTTTTCTTTAAACAGAATATTCTTGCTATGTGTAAAAACATTAAAAATACAAAATTATATCAAAGTAAAAGTCTACTTTTCCTTTCTCTTGCTCCCATCTTCCTCTGCCAAAAAAGACATTGTTAACAGTTGGAAACTTTCAAAATATGTTATTTAATAATGGTATTAAATAGACACTTCAGAATGATTTTTAAATATAGCCAGTGGGCCCTCAGGACCCACCACAAGTCTCATAGTATGGAAGAGTGCAGCCACACAATAAACCAATTGTCCTACCAAATTGTCATCCCCAAGGGATTTAATTAACATATCCTGCATAAGCCCCAAGGTTTTTTGTGTGTTTTTTTTCCTGTAGTTTGCCTACCAAACTGATTTTATCAGGTAAAATTTTATTTTTTCCACTCTTCAAGAATTAAAACCAAATATAACTTGTCCTGGAATGAGGTTATCGTAGAATATAAGCTGTTTCTTAGAGTAAAAAGATACTAATGATGGATATTACTTTTTTAAGATCATGTATTCATTCATTAATTCATTCAATAAATAATTAATTATTAAAGAATCAAAAATATTCCAGGCACTGGGTAAAAAGCAGTGAGCAAAACCACCAAAGTACCTGTCCTAGAGGAGAAGGTATTTTTGATGAGGCGAGACAGACAATCCTACCTAATAAAAGAGTAATGTGCAAATTAACTATCACTCTGCTCCACAAGCCATGCCCACCAGCCAATCAGAGCGAGTATGCAAATAAACCCAACCAAGATGGCTACAGCCACAGAGAGCAGGAGGGAATCATTTCCCAGGCAACAGAGGAAGCCAAGCTTTCCCCCTGCCCTTGCTGGAATAAGTCTCCACTCAAGGCTACAAAGTTTCAATTATAGAAGGTAAGCAAATCCAAACAGAAATGGCTGCTGCCACTGAGCAAGTAGGAGGCTTGGCTCCACTCCAGGCTACAAAGTTTCAATTGTAGAAAGTAAATATATCCCAGATACCAGGCCCTCTGCTTGGGTCACTGGAGGGCTTGGCCAGCCTGCAAACCACCACAGACCCCTCGCCCAGGCTGCCCCATGCCCCAAAGGAACCCCACCCTGATCCGGGACACCCTTCAGGGCAAACCAGCTGGCCCCAACCTATGTAGCAGACCTCTATCCTATCTAATAAAAGAGTAATATGCATATTGACCATCACTCCAACACACAATATGGCAGCCCCCATGTGGTCAAAGATCCTGCCCCTATGTGGATAGAAGATGGCCAGCAGGGGAGGGCAGTTGGGAGGGACCAGGCCTGCAAGGGAGGGCAGTTGAAGGCAATCAACCCCACAGGAGAGGGCAGTTAGGGGTGACCAGGCTGGCAGAGGAGGGAAGTTGGTGGCAAACAGGCTGGCAGGGGAGCAGTTAGACATCAATCAGGCTGGCATGGGAGTGCTTAGGAGGTGATCAGGCTAGCAGGCAGAAGCAGTTAGGGACAAAGGAAGGCAGGCAGGTGAGCATTTTGGAGCCAGTAATCCTGGATTGTGAGAGTGATGTCCGACTGCCCATTTAGGCCCGATCCCATGGGCAGTTGGACATCCCTCGAGGGGTCCCAGATTGGAGAGGGTACAGGTTGGGCTGAGGGACAACCTGACCCCTGCCCCCATGCACAAATTCCATGAGCCAGGCCTCTAGTAGTTAATAAACAAATAACAAATGCTTCAGTTGGTGAAAAATGCTATGGAGAAAACCTAAGAAATTAAAGTAGGAAGGACTTTTAGGGGTTGGAATGCTGTTTTATATTATCTCATCAGGAATAGTCCCTTTAAGTCCAATATTTAAGCAAAGATCTGAAGGGAGTGTGGAAATGAACTAAGGGTGTATCTGGGAGAACAGTCCTGGCAGAAGGAATAGCAAGTGAAAGGATCCTGAGCCAGAGTATGTAATTGGCATGTGTGTTTTTAAAAATGCTACTAGTATTCCAATGTGAGTGAAACACAAGCAATGTGGCAAAGTAACAGATGAGATCAGAGAGATATCAGGTAACATTCTTGCCCTTTCCTATGAATGAGCTAGGAGTCAGAAGAGGGTTTTTAGCAGAGGAGAAATGTGATCTAACTTATGTTTCAAAAGAATCATTTTGAGTGCTGTTTTAAGAAAAATTCTGGATGGGGAGGGGAGAGACAGGTTTCATGGGGTAAAGGAAAGAAACCACAAGGTCACTTATGATGCAGTTGTGATCATTCAGGTGAAAGGAGATAGAGGTTATTGACCAGATGGTACCTGAGAAGGCAATGAAAACTGGTCGGATTCTAGAAATATTTTAAAAATATAACTGATGGATTGACTATGAGGTGTGAAAAAATAAGAGGAATTAAATATTCATTCATTATTAAACAGATATTGACTGAGCACCTTCTATGTACCAGATACTGTTTTGTGTGCTTGGGGTGTGGCAGTGAACAAAGTAAACAAAATGTCCTGCCTTCATGGAGCTTACATTCTAGTAGAAAATAATAGCTAACAGGTATTAAGCATTTACTTTCTTAACTCATTTAATCCTACCACAACCCACTAATATATGTATAATTAACTACATTTTTCAGATGATTACCCTTATAGAGAATGTAATTAATTTGTTTCAAACTCAGGAACTTCTGCTAGAGAGTCTGAACTCAAACCACTATACTCCAGGGTCTCTCTACCAGGCCAGTAGTCCCACACCAGATGTTAAACCTAGACCCTCTATATGCAAATAGGATTCCCAATTACTAAATGTCTCAATTTTTTTTGGCGTGAAAACTGTAAGAATGTGTTTGCCATTACTTGATTCTGAACATAAATTAGTAACTTGGGTCTATTGCCTGAATTGTGTTCTACCCTCCCCCAATTCATACAATGAAATCCTAAGTTCAATGTGATGCTATTTGGAGATGTGGCCTTTGGAAGATTAAATTAGAGTTAAATTAGGTCATGAGAGTGGTCCTCACAATGACTAAATGTCCTTATAAAGAGACACCAAAGTGAGAACATATGAGGACACAACAAGGAGATTGTCTGCAAGTCAGAAAGAGGGCCCTCACCAGGCATGGAATCAGCCAGCACCTTGATATTGGACTTCCAATCTTCAGAACTGTGAGAAATAAACTCCCGTTGTTTAAGCCTCCCAGTCTATGATTTTTTGTTATAGCAGCTCACTGACTAATATACACTTGGGCATAGAAATATTTGGGCCAATGAATACTCTCTAAAATGTCCTATATTGTTTCACATATTGTGTGAAATAGGATCATATATTAAAATATTGTGCTATAGGATCATATATGTATTAACTCTAATGATCCACTAGACTGGCTAAGTAGAATTTAAAGGGCAGAAGTTATCAGGCCTGCTGAGAAGCTGACACCCTGCTAGGCAAGTCAGGAGGCATTGGTCAGTGAAATTGCCCTGAGATTCTTCCATAGAAATTTTTCATCAAAATGGTAGAAAGAAATGTGTGGTAATGAAAGTGAAAAAATAAGCCTGAGTTTTGGAGATATAATGGTATAAATTGCTTGCAATTTGTTGAATATTTACTATGTTGTAGGCTCTGTGCTAAATGCTGAAAATGTATTACCTTACCTAATCTTTTCAATAACCCTAGGAGGAAGATATTAGAGATATTCATGATTAGTGCCTGTTTACTGATCTGTGACTTGAGATCCATAATGCCAAACTTCAATTTCAGGCTGACATCAGGCTAACTACAGTAAGAGTGATGATAAATTTTTCCCTGACTTATAAAGCTAATGTAAAAAAAAAAATCAGCTGGGCCAATCGATTTCTTCTCTTTAGAAACAAAAGATGCAGATTATTTATCAAATAGACCAAACCCTAGGGCTCTTTTGAGCTTCTGTGTATTAGAAAAATGGTTTTGGTGTTTATAAGCTTTTGAAAAAAATCTCTAATTTATCCAATAGAGTGGTTTTTAGGCTATGAAAAAGGTAGCAGAGCCAGTCAACAGCTAAATTCCTTTTTTAAATAAAATCTACCCAAAGTATTCATTTGATGAATGAATCTATAAGTGATAGATTGTTACCAAGTTCTTAGAAAATGATTCATAGTAATCTTAAAGGACTTTTCTTTCTCAAATCTATGTATTTATTAACTTTGTTCATTTACTCAGTTTCCTTCACCCACACATTAACCTAACATTTTCACTCTAAGTGGGAATAAAAAACGAAGTGAAGAAAAATTGTGTGAACATCTGGGCCCTAGCAGACCACTACTTTTGGCTACTATCACCCATCCAGCCAATTCCCATGCCTGTTTATGAAATGGAATGATGAGGAAAGAAGATTAATATCATTTTAAATGGTGAGAGAATTCAAAGCAGTATAACATGAGGTTGTTCTATATGGTACAGCCGATATGCGTAGAATAGACAGGAGAGGTCAGTGTGCAAAAAGGAGGAGCTGCACATGGACCCAAAGGAGAAGAGATAAGTATTAAAAATGCATCTAACCACTGGGATAGCTGTAGGTTAGAGGCAGGAATGAGGGTAGCAAATGTAGTGGGTATAGAGGGAAAGATAGGCATCCCAGTATTCAGGGTAGGGTGTATCTAACAGCCATGCATTGCTGACCTGAAAGAGATATTAATAGAAACACAGAAAGTAAAGAGGAATGAAAGAGTATTTGCCAACTAGTTCTTTTGTCTTTTTGCCACAATACGTGGTAATCAGATGTCTGGTGCTTTTAATTTCAGATAAGCCTTTGTCTACCCATCAAAGAAAAAGCAATTCTGCTTAAAGCAGCTTCTATTAGCAACAGCAGTTTCCATAAAAGCAAATTAAGCAGGGGGAGAAAAATCTTCAGGGAAAACATTTTTCTTTCATTTTCCTGCCAAAGGTTAAGTGTTCTATAGTGAGAAATATTCAAGACTCAACCTCTCTGTAGTAAGTCATCTGACAGTCAAGCACTTTTGATCTCCAACTCCTATTTTGAAAGCAAAACATACTAGTTCATGCAGGAGCCCAGAAAACAAGGAATCATTTAAGAGAACTGAATCCATCTTCACTTGCTTTGTCACAGACCCTCAGTCTTGAACTAGATCTTAAATGTGATCTGCTTTGATCTTCTAGGACAAAATTTAGCCAAAGTAAGCTCCTGGAGGTCATCTTGTTCATCTCCCTCTCTCAGGGCCATTTTAACATAAGCTATTTATTTCAGAGAATAGTGTGAAGCTCCATTCCAATAGAATTTTGAGAGGCTGTTGCAAACTTTCATTACTGAATTATTCCTTTTATCTTGCAGGCATAGAATTTTGGAGTTCAGAGGGAACTTAGGGACTACTTATTCTAACACTCTCCATTTTTAGAAGAATATTTTTATTTTAGAAAATTTTTTAGAAAGTAAAGAAAATTAGAATTTTTTATTTTTAATTTAAAATAGAATGTTACAGCCGAAACTGGTTTGGCTCAGTGGATAGAGTATTGGCCTGCAGACTGAAAGGTCCCAGGTTTGATTCCGGTTAAGAGTATGTACCTTGGTTGCGGGCATAGCCCCAGTATGGGTGTGCATGAAGCAGCTGATCAGTGCTTCTCTCTCATCGAAGTTTCTAGCTCTCTAGCTCTCTCCCTTCCTCTCTGTAAAAAATGAATAAAATATATTTAAAAATAAAATAGAATGTTACAGAGAAAGCTGATGATCTCCCAATCTGGGACACATCCTTGTGAATCTCCCCTTAGAGGTAAAGACTATTATCAGTTTGCTGATTTTCCTTTCAGACCATTTTGGTACTTCTACACACATAAAAACATGTAGTATTATTTTTGTATGTTTTAATTTGTTTTCAAATATATCATGCTTCCTGGCTTGTTTTTTTTATTCAGCATTGTTTTGAGATCTATATCATTTTTTGAAATGTTATTCAATATTTCATGTATGAAAGTGTCACATATTCTTTATCCACTTACTTCTTGATGGACATTTACAAACATTTTTTATGAAGTTTATGAGAATGGAGGATTAGAGAAGTTAAAACATTCGCCCAAGGTAGGTTTCAGCACAGCTAGAGCTAGAATTCACATTTTAAATGAGAGGCAGATTAATTTCTCTAAAGTTCACCATTTAGGCTCTTTCATGAAAGCTTTAGTTGATTCAATTTGAAATTGGAGCATTGGCTTAAAAAGTGTGAAAATTCTAAGCTTTAATACTTTCCAGAGCTGGTGATCCCAACAACCATAATGCATGACTTTGTGTACAGAAGAGCTTTGGGGCTCATCTCTGGGGTAAAATAATGCTGGGATAGAGCTAACTTCTGAACAAGTGGAAATATGCAGAAACACTATAGGTCCTGAGAAACATTATACCCCAGCCCAAAATATTTCTTCTACCTTTGTTCTGTTGTCTGAAAAACCTTCCTTTCAGAGTTACAGCTTTAGATCTTGAAGGTTTTCCATCCATAAAATTGCTCTTGACTCACCCTGTTAGTTAAGCTAAGGTAATATCAATCATTACCAGGCAGTTGATGACTTGTCAGAATAAAGGAATTATAGAAAATGGACATATATCCAGGAAAATATAAATGGAACTCCAATTTGACTCAGTGATCCCACTTCTAGGAATATACCCGAAGAATCTAGAAACACCAATCAGAAAGGATATATGCACCCCTATGTTCATAGCAGCACAATTCACCATCGCTAAGATTTGGAAGCAGCCTACGTGTTCTACAGCAGATGAATGGATTAAAAAACTGTGATGCATATACACCATGGAATACTATGCTATGGTAAAAAAGGAGTTCTTACTATTTGCAACAGCATGGATAGAACTGGAGAGCATTGTGCTAAGCTAAATAAGCCAGTCAGAGAAAGATAAATATCACATGATTTCACTCATTTGTGGAATATAATGAACAACATAAACTGATTAACAAAAACAGATCCAGAGACAGAGAAGCATTGATCAGACCATCAAACCTCAGAAGGAAGGTAGGGGAAGGTGGAGGTAAGTGGAAGAAATCAACCAAAGGACTTTTATGCATGCATAAAAGCCTAACCAATGGACACAGACACTGGGGGAGGGGGGGGGGTGAAGGCATGAGTGAGGGGTGGGGGTATATTATATTATATTATATTATATTATATATGTGTCCTATTATATATAAGGACACATATATAATAACTTAATCAATAAAGACAAAAATGAAGAAAGGAGTAATGAAGAAAAATAACTTTTATTGATTGCCTGCTTATGCTTTAAGCAATGTGCTAAGTACTTTACATATATATTATTACAATGAAATTATTGATGCTACTTTTCATATTAGGAAACAAGAGCTCAGAGAGATTAAATGGCATTCCCAATTTTCATTTGTTCATTCATTCATCCATATTTATTCACTTAATAAAATTTTTTCCAAGCAAATATTACTATGTACCAGATGCTGTGTTAGGTGAGAAAATATAATGGTTACCATGACAGACCAGGTTTTTGTTCTCATGGATTTGAATCTAGGAGAAGTTATGAAAGATTAGTTATATATGAAAGATTAGTAAGTATGTATGAAAGATTAGAAGTTATGTATGAAAGATTAATAAGTATGATTATGCACATTGGGTTTGGCACTGTGAATACAGACATATGCACCTTGAGGTCTAATTTATTTCTTCAATAAATATATATTGAGTACCTACTATATATAGGAAATGTGCTAAGCACTTTGGCCAAATATAAAGATGAATAATGTAATGCATACTTATAAGAGTGCTTAGGCTATAGAAATTTTTCACTCAATATTTGAATACCAGTCTAGAACCTTTAAGTTCAAGTACAAGTGATAACCTTATATTTTCAAGCTATCTATTTTATTGGGTTCAAAGGAAAATCTGTGTCAACCTGAGGAGCATGGAAGGGTAAAAATAAGTATCAGCTACCACCTCCATAAATCATCAATGCCTTAAAAAATGTTTCTTGTTAATACAAGAGACAAAAAAACAATTGTGTGTGTTTTTTTAAACCAACTGACTGACAGACAGATGATACCTTATTGACACAAATATAAGCAGGTTCTTATTCTCTAACTAGAAGCAAAGTAGCAAAGGAGTTGCTCGTGCATCTGGAGTTGCCAGTGTGTATGGCTGTGGGTTGCATTTTTCTAAGATCCAGAGCAAAGAGGAGAATCTTTCTTAAAAGAAGAACTCTTATAGTATAGGAAGCTTACAACTCACATTTTTCTAATTGCAACTTTTATGCTATTGTTGTCAAATATTTTACTTTTAAATGTAAAAATAATACACAAAATTCATTGATAAAATTATAGCTAAGGTTGTCCATTACATTTAATAAACCTTAAGAAACAATATCTTGTATGTTTACCCATGTAGTTTCTAATTATAGTGTTAATCATTCCTTTGTAGATTCATATTTCCATCATATGATCATATGCTATTTTCCTTTTTTTAAGGGCTTTCTTTAATAAGTAGCTCATGGTATGGATTTGTTGGTGATTATTTCAGATTTTGTCATATAAAAAAACCTCTTTATTTAACTTTCATTTTTTTAAAAATATTTTATGGGTGTAGGCTTTAACTTGGTTTTTTTTGTTGTTGTTTTTACTTCTTTAAATATGTTTCCCCACTGCCCTCCAGTTTATGTTGTTTCTGAGGAGAAGTCAGCTATTAATCTTATGTTTGGTTCTCTAAACTTAAGTTGTCAGTTTGTTTTTTGTTTGTATGATTTTTCTGATAACTTTAAAAATATTCTCTTCATCAATAATTTTGAACAATCAGATTAAGATAGGTTTTGATATAGTTCACTTCATGTTTCTGGTGCTTGAGAGTCGTAGATATATAGGTTTATATGTTTCATCAAATTGGAAATATAATTCATTATTATTTTTAAATCCTTCCATTGTCATCCTCTTTCTCTCTTTTCCTGTGGGAATTCCAGCTACGCATATGATGACCCCTATAAAGTTGTCCCACAGTTCACTGATATTCTTGTGTTTTCTTTGCCTCTCTGCATCTCGTTTTGGATAGAGTATTGCTGTGCATATAAATTAACTAATGTTTTCTTCATCATCTAATTTCTTCTTCACTACTAGTTTTAATCTTGTATTGTGTACTACTCACCTAACATGCTGTATTTCTGACTCTAGAAGTTTGATTTGAATCTATAATGGACCTACTTCAGAATGAAAGAAACACACAGACTAAAAGTTAAGAGAAGGAAAAAGATATTTCATGAAAAAGGAAATGAAATAAAGCTAGTATTTCAATACTTATACTAGATAAAATAAGCTTTAAAATAAAGGCTATAATAAGATACAAAGAAGTATACTACATAATGATTAAAAAGTGTCAATCCAACAGGAGAGTATAACCATCATAAACACTTATGCAACCAGCATAGGAGTACCTAAATATATAAAACAAATCCTGATGGACATAAAGGGGGGAAAATAGAATTATATCATAGTAGGGGGTTTTAACACCAGCATTGAAATAAATTGAAAGGTCTTCAAAACAGAAAATCAATAAGAGAACAATAATTTTAAATAGAACACTATATCAGATGGATTTAATTTATATCTTCAGAGCATTTCACCCAAATGCAGCAAGGTATATATTATTTTCAAATGCATTTAGAAAGATTTTCTAGGATAGAACACATATTAGGAAACAAAACAAGTCTCAGTAAATGTAAGAAGATTTAAATCATATCAATCTTCTTCTCTGGCCATAATGGTATGAAACTATAAATCAATCACACACACACACAACAAAGACATGGAAGCTAATTAACATGTTACTAAAGAATAAATGGGTTAACAATGAGATCAAGGAATACATCAAAAGATAAGTAGAAACAAATGAAAATGAGAACACAACAACCCAAAATCTATGCGACACAGTAAAAGCAGTCTTAAGAGGAAAGTTCATAGAATGACAAGCCTACCTCAAGAAACAAGAAAAATCTCAAATAAGCAACATAACTTTAAATTTCAAGGGACTAGAAGTAGAACAACAAAAAAAAAGCTTGAGGAGTAAAAACAAAGAAATAATAAAGATCAGAGCTGAAAAAAATAAAAAAAAGTCTAAAAAATGTCCATGAGACCAAGAGCTGGCTGTTTGAAAAGATAAACAATTGATAAACCTTTAACCAGACTCATCAAAAAAAAGAGAAAGGATGCAGAAACCGGTTTGGCTCAGTGGATAGAGCGTCAGTCTGTGGACTGAAAGGTCCCAGGTTCGATTCTGGTCAAGGACATGTACATTGGTTATGGGCACATCTCGGGGGGGGGGGGGGGGCTGCAGGAGGCAGTCGGTCGATGTTTCTTTCTCATAGATGTTTCTAGCTCTCTGTCCCTCTTTCTCTCCCTTCCTCTGTGTAAAAAAATTAATAAAAAATATTTTTAAAGAGAGAGAGAGAGAGAGAGAGAGAGAGAGAGAGAGAGAGAGAGAGAGGAGCCAAATAAAGAAAATTATAAATAAAAGAAAGCAGGTAGCAACTGATACCACAGATATGCAAAGGATTATACAAAAATATTATGAATAACTATAGACCAAAAAGTGAACAATCTGGAAGAAATGGATAAATTCATAGAAACATACTATCTCCAAAACTTAATCAAGAACAGAAAATCTGAGCAGAGTGATGACAACTAATGAAACTGAACCAGTAATAAAAATAAATTTCCAAAAACAAAAGTCCTGGACCAGATGGATTCACGGGTGAATTTTATTGAAGACTGAGAGAATAACTAACACTTATCCTTCTCAAATTATTTCAAAAAATTCAAGAGGAAAGAAGACTCCCAAATTCATTTTATGAGGTCAAAAATATCCTAATTCCAAAACCAGATAAAGACACTACAAAGAAAGAAAATTATAGGTCCATACCATTGATGAACACAGATGCAAAAATCCTTTATCAAAATAAACCAGTGGAGAGACCTAGCTGGTTTGGTTCATTGGATAGAGCTTTGGCCACAGACTGATTCCAGTCAAGGGCACATGCCCAGGTTGCAGGCTCAATACCCAATAGGTGGCATACAGGAGGCAGCCAATGATTCTTTCTCATCATTGATGTTTTTATCTCTCTCTCCCTCTCTCTTCCTCTCTGAAATCAATAAAAATACATTTAAAAAACAACAGTGGGGATTGAGGCTGAGTGACACAAAGGTTGCTGGAGACTCAGGCAGTTCCTCTTAAAGGGCCAGTACACTGACTTAGACTTGCTCCCTCTGGGCTGCAGTGCTGGGATGGTGGCTTTGGGGGATCTAGAGACATATAGGGAGGAACTGGATTGTCTGGTTTTGGGGCAGGAATTTGAGGGCAGCTTTCTTCCAGATAGGGGTGCTTCCAGGAGACATTGTACCTGTGCTGGGACCTCCCCCATGACAAAGTTGACTGGCAGCCATATCTGAGTTTCCAACAGCTCGGCTCACATTGTTTGCTCGACTGTGGTGATTCCCTGAGGCCCTGCCTCACCAAAGTTTTTTGCTGCACCTTTTCTATATGAATGGCCTGTCTTGGCTCAAGGATTCAGACTTTCCTAAAATCTCTCAAACAAGAAGCAACTGGCATCCATGTTCACCATACCTATCAAGAAGAGGTCCAAAACCCAGCACTAATACCAGCCTGCCTTACTTCACAGCTTGGACTCACATGGTCACTTCCAAGTCAGATACAAGTAGCAGCCATCTGCAGATTCCTCTGTAGATCCTACCAGGTAGCCTCAGGCAGTGGCTAACTTGTCACTTCCTGAAAGCCTCCAGAGGGGAACTGGGTTAAAAAGATAAAAGGACTGAGAAGTAAAGATTGGTACTTACAAAATAGTCATGGGTATGTAAATTATAGTATAGGGAATATCATCTATAATATGTAATAACTATTTATGGTGCAGGTGGGTATTGGAAATATCAAGAGGAAAACTTTCTGCTAAAACTGGTTTGGCTCAGTGGATAGAGCATCGGCCTGCAGACTGAAAGGTCCCAGGTTCAATTCCAGTCAAGGGCATGTACCTTGGTTGCTGGCACATCCCCAGTAGGGGGTGTGCAAGAGGCAGCTGATCAATGATTCTCTCTCATCGATGTTTCTAACTATCCCTCTCTCTTCCTCTCTGTAAAAAAAAATTAATAAAATATATTTTAAAAAAAGAAGAGGGAACCTACCTA
Source organism: Pipistrellus kuhlii (assembly GCF_014108245.1). NCBI lineage: Eukaryota > Metazoa > Chordata > Mammalia > Chiroptera > Vespertilionidae > Pipistrellus > Pipistrellus kuhlii. Next base: position 3,819,610 of record NW_023425528.1, read on the forward strand.
AAGTATATTATTGTCTAACTACTATACTATACACTTGAAACTAAAACAAAATAATATTGAATGTAAATTGTAATTGAAAAGTAATCTTTAAAAAACTAATTTGTGTTTTTTTAAATATCTTTAATGTCTCTATTTAACTTGAATCTTAAAACAGCTTTATTAAAATATGATTTGTATTTGGTATAAAAATTGCCCACTTAATGTATTCAGTAATTGCTTTTATATATCCATAGATATGTGCAACAATCACTACAATAAATCTTAGAACGTTTTTCCTTTACCTTAAAAAGCAACCATATACTCTCTGGCTATCATCTTCCAAGTATAACCTATTTCTGAGCCATAAATAACTACTGATCTACTTTCTGGCTCTATATATTTGCCTATTCTGAACACTTCAGATAAATTGAATCATATATTATGTGATTTTGTTTTTGCCTGACTTTCTTCACTTAGCATAATATTTTAAAGGTTTGTCCAAGTTGTTGCATGTATACATGTATTAGTACTTTCTTCTTATGGCCAAATAATATTTTTAGAATGGATATAACCAAATTTTGTTTATCCACTCATCAATTAATGGACATGTAGGTGGCTCACAACTTTTGGTTATTATGAATACTGATTCTATGAGTGTTCATGTACAAGATTTTATATGAATATGTTTTCAATTCTTTTTGTTATATACTTAGAACTAGAATTGCTGGATTATATAATAACTCTATTAGTAACTCTATTTTTTAAATTTCTTTATTGATTAAGGTATCACATAGTTGTGCTCATTCCCCCCCCCCATTCTCATCCCAAACCCCTGCCCATGCATGCCCCCACCCCTTGTTGTCTGTGACCACTGGTTAGGCTCATACACATGCACACAAGTCCTTTGGTTGATCTCTCCCCCTTATCCCCACACTCCCCTACCTTCCCTCAGAGATATGACAGTCTGATCTAGGCTTCCTTATCTCTGAGTCTGTTCTTGTTCATCAGTCTATGTTGTTCATCATTTCCCCTAGATGAGTGAGATCATGTGCTACTAGAAATACATTTATAATAACTGAAAATGAGACAAGCAATAATGGTTTTGTTGAGAGGCAAATGAATCAGTCTGTAGTGAGTTTCTTTCTGGGCCAACAGTTTTTTTAAGTCCCAATTTCAATGTCATACAGTTCCTTATGTGTACATGTCAGCAATGGTATTTCAGTTCTGGATGGTGGACAAATGGTGATAATGCAGGTCAGACCCTCTCTGGTTTGGTACTGCAACCTGCAGTGACGCACAGCTGCTGATTGCTATTATGGCAAGGCGTTGTCAGTGTCTTCCATCTCTGGACTGTTTCTCTTTTGTCTTCATGGCTAGAGTAGTTAGTCCTGTCAGTTCCTCTCTGTTGCAGGAATCCGTATGGTCTCAGTGTTGTTTTCTAAAAATATACCAACATATTCTTGACCTAAAGTTAATAAATTTGCAAAATCAGGAGAATGGATCAGTTTGGTGAAGAAATTGCTTCACCATATGACTGACATTTCTCTGCCTGTGGATTTCTCTAGTATTTTTGTGGTTTTCTGTCTTATGTTTAAGTCCTTTATCCATTTTGAGTTTATTTTGTGTATGATGTAAGTTGAAGGTCTAGTTCCATTTTTTGCATGTATCTATCCAATTTCCCCAACACTATTTATTAAAGAGACTGTCTTGTCTCCAATGTATGTTTATGCCTCCTTTGTCAAATTTTAATTGAGCATAGTGATTTGGGTTAATTTCTGGGTTCTATATTCTATTCCATTGATCTATATGTCTGTTCTTGTGCAAATACCACACAGTTTTGAGAAAAGTGGCTTTGTAATACAGTTTGAAATCTGGTATTTATATCCCACCTACTTTGTTCTTCTTTCTCATGATTGCTCTGGCTATTCAGGGTCATTTTTTATTCCAGATGAATTTTTGGAAAGTTTGTTCTAGGTCTGTGAAATATGCCATTGGTATTTTAATGGGAAGTGCATGGAATTTATAGATTGTTTTGGGTAGTATGGACTTTTTAATGATGTTTATTCTACCAATCCATGAACATGTTATGTTCTTCCTTCTGTTTACATCTTCCTCTATCTCTTTTTTCAGTGTTTTGTAGTTTTCTGCATATAGGTCTTTTACCTCCTTAGTTAAGTTTATTTCTAGGTATCTTAATTTTTTGGTGTGATTATAAATGGGATTGCTTTTATAGTCTCTCTTTCTGTAAGTTCACTATTGGGGTATAGAATGGCTATAGATTGCTTTGCATTAAATTTGTATCCTACTAAATTTCTCAATTAATTTATTTAGTCTAATAATTTTTTGATGGTGTCTTTAGGGTTTTATATGTCTAGTATCATGTCATTTGCAAATAAGGACAGCTTTATTTCTTTTCCAATTTGGATGCCTTTATTTCTTCTTCTTGTCTGATGGCAATGGCAAGCACTTCCAGCACTATGTAGAACAGGAGTGGTAAGAGTGGGCATCCCTGTCTTGTTCCTGTTCTTAGGGGAAATGGTTTTAGTTTATACCCAATTAGTATGATGTTGGCTGTAGGTTTGTCATATATGGCTTTTATTATTTTGAGGTTTGATCCTTCTATTCCCACCTTGTGGAGAGTTTTTATCAAGAAAGGATGTTGGAGTTTGTCTAATGTTTTCTCTGTATCAATTGATATGAATGTGTGATTTTTATCTCTCAATTTGCTTATGTGATCTATCCCATTTATTGATTTGCAGATATTGTACCATCCTTGCATTGCTAGGATAAATCCTACTTGGTCATGGTATATGATCTTTCTGATATACTGCTGGAACTGATTTGCTAGAATTTTTTTTTTGAGGATTTTAGCATTTATGTTCATGAGAGATATTGGCCTGTAATTCTCCTTCATTGTGTTGTCTTTATCTGGTTTTGGTATTAGGGTGATGCTGGCTTCATAGAAGGATCTTGGAAATGTTCCTTCCTCTTGAATTTTTTTGGAATAGTGTGAGAAGGATATGTTTTAGTTCTTCCTTGAATATTTGGTAAAACTCCCCTGCAAATCCAATTGTCCCTGGGCTTTTGTTTGCTGGAAGCTTTTTGATGACTGTTTCAATTTCTTCCATAGTTATCATCCTATTGATATTTTTAATATCTTCCTCAGTAAGTTTTGGAAGTTGTATTTTTCTAGGAATGTGTCTATTTCCTCCAGCTTGTCTAGTTTATTAGAATAGAGTTGTTCATAGTATTTTTAAATAATCATTTGTATTTCTGTGGGGTTCGTTGTTATTTCCTCCTTTTTTATTTCTGATTTTGTTTATTAGAGTCCTCTCCCTTTTCTTCTTGGTGACCCTAGCTAGAGGTGCATCAATCTTGTTTATTCTTTCAAAGAAACAGCACTTGGCTTTATTGATCTTTTGTACTGTTTTTTGTTTGTTTATTTGTTTGTTTGTTTTGTGTTTTTGTGGTCTCTATGTCATTCATTTATACTCTGATCTTTTTTATTTCCTTTCTTCTGCTCACTGTGGGCTTTTCTTGTTGCTCTCTTTCTAATTCTTTGAGTTGTTGATTTAGATAATTTATTACCATTTTTTCTTGTTTTTTGAGGTAGGCCTGTAGAGCTATACACCTCCCTCTCAGGACTGTTTTCATTGTGACCCATAGTATTTGCATTGTTGTGTTTTATTGTCATTAGTCTCCAGAATGTTTTTAATTTTTTCCTTGATCTCATTGTTAACCGATTCATTGTTTAATAGCATGCTATTCAGCTTCCATGTGTTTCAAATTTTTTTTATTGTAGTTTATCACTATAATATGATATATTATATCATATTATAGTGATCTGAGAAAATGCTTCATATGATTTCAATTTTTTGAAATTGGGGAGACTTTGTTTGTGACCCAATATGTGGTCTATTTTTGAAAATGTCCCATGTGCACTTGAGAAGAATGTATATTCCATGGCTTTGGAGTGAAATGCTCTGAAGATATCAATTAGATCCATCTTATTTAGTGAGTCATTTAGAATTGCTATTTCTTTGCTGATTTTTTGTCTAGAGGATTTATCCAGTGATGTCAGTGGTGTATTAAAGTCCCCTACTATGATTGTATTGTTGTCGATCTCTCCCTTGATATCTTCCAGGAGTATTTTTATGTATTTGGGTGTTCCTGCATTGGGTGCATATATGTTTATCAGGGTTGTATCCTATTGTTGTATTGATCCCTTTATTATTATGAAGTGGCCTTCCTTATGTCCTGTTATGGCCTTTATTTTGAGGTCTATTTTGTTAGAAAAAAATACTTTTCCATCCTTTTACTTTCAATCTGTATGAGTCGCTTTTTCTGAGGTGGGTCTCTTGTAGACAGTATATATATATATGTATATGTATATATATATATATATATATATATATATATATATATATATATATATATATATATATATAGTCATGTTTTTTACCCATTCAACCACTTGATGTCTTTTGACTGGAGCATTTAAAGTTGTTATTAAAAAGTTCTTATTTGTAGCCATTTTTATTTTTGTGTCTGTGTTTCTTCTTAGCTTTGTGTTTCTTCTTTTTATAATAGTCCCTTTAGTTTTTGTTACATTGCTGGCTTGGTAGCGACAAACTCCCTTAGCATTTTTTTTTTTTTTCCGTCTGTGAATCTCCTTATTTTTCTTTCATTTAAAAAAAATTTTTATTATTGTTTTTATTAAGGTGTTATATGTGTACCCTAACCTCCCATCCCACTCCCATACATGCCCTCATCCCCCAGAGTTTTGCGTCCACTAGTTATGCTTATATGCGTGCATACAAGTCTTTCGGTTGATCTCTTTCTCTCCCACCTCTCCCTAAACTTCCCTCTGTAATTGGACAGTCTGTTTGATGCTTTACTGTCTCTGTATTTATCTTTTTGTTCATCAGCTTATAATGTTCTTTATTATCCATATATGAGTGAGATCATGTGGTATTATGTGGTATTTTTCTTTCATTGACTGGTTTATTTCACTTAGCATAATGTTCTCCAGATCCATCCAGGTTGCTACAAATGGTAAGAATTCATTCTTTTTTATAGCAGTGTAATATTCCGTTGTGTAGATGTACCATAGTTTTCTAATCAACTCATCTGCTGATGGGCATTTAGACTGTTTCAAAATCTTAGCTATGGTGAATTGTGCTGCTATGAACATAGGGGTGCATATATCTTTATGATTAGTGTTTCTAGTTTCTAGGGATATGTTACTAGAGGTGGAATTACTGGGTCAAATGGGAGTTCCATTTTTATTATTTTGAGAAAACTCCATACTGTTCTCCACAGTTGCTACTCTAGTCTGCATTCCCGCCAGCAGTGCACGAGGGTTCCTTTGTCTCCACAACCTAGCCAGCACTTGTACTTTGTTGATTTGTTGATGATTGCCATTCTGATAGGTGTGAAATGGTACCACATTGTTGTTTTAATTTTCATCTCTCGGATAATTAGTGACTTTGAGCATGTTTTCATGTGCCTCTTGGCCTTCCTTCTGTCTTCTTTTGAAAAGATTCTATTTAGGTCCATTGCCCATTTTTTATTGGATCATTTATCTTCCTTTTATTTAGTTGTATAAGCTGTCTGTAGATGTTGGAGATTAAATCTTTATCAGTGATAACATTTGTAAATATGTTCTCCCATACAGTGGGTTTTCTTGCTGTTTTGTTGATGGTTTCTTTTTCTGTAAAAAATTTTTTTATTTTTATGTAGTCCCATTTATTTATTTTCTCTTTAGCTTCCATTGCCCTAAGGGCCATATCAGTGAAGAAGTTCTTTCGTCATATGTATGAGATTTTGCTGGCTTTGGATTCCTCTAGTATTTTTATGATTTCCCATCTTATGTTTAAGTCCTGTATCCATTTTGAGTTTACTAATGTGCATGGTGTAAATTGGTAATCTAGTTTAATTTTTTGGCCTGTATCTGTCCAATTTTCCCAACACCATTTATTGAAGAGACTGTCATGACTGAAAACCTGAAATGTAGAAAATTCACCCCATGAACTAAAATTGTTTCTGCAAATTGAAAAATGACTGCCATCAATATGTGGAGCACCTTAATGTAATCTGAAGAACATCAGTGATTTGTGGAACTGTAATTTGATGATTACCAGAAACTTTTTTAGTGTTTTATATATATAAATATATAAATATTTAGTGTTTTATATCCTGTACTACTTATAGTAAGCGGTTCTGTAAATTATGTTTACAATTTACTGTGCAGTATGGGACTTTTATTTATTCTCAGAATTTTGTACCTCCAATTAAAAAGGTCCTTCTTTCCCTGCTGGCATGGTTCAGTGGTTGAGCATTGACCTACCCTGTTTCCCTGAAAATAAGACAGTGTCTTATATTAATTTTTTCTCCCAAAGTTGTGCTAGGTCTTATTTTCGGGGGATGTCTTATCTTTCCATGTGCTAGGTCTTACTTGGAGGATGTCTTATTTTTGGGGAAACACGGTATTAGCCAGGAGTTCATGGTTCGATTACTGGTCAGGGCATATGCCTGGGTTGCAGGCTCAATCTCCAGTGTGGGGTGTGCAGGAGGTAGTTGATCAATGATTCTCTCTCATCATTGATGTTTCTATCTCTCTCTCCCTGAAAAATAAATAAATAAATAAATAAATAAATAAATATCCTTCTTGTTCATTGTCTTTCCCAGATGAAATGAGTCTCAGGAGTCAGGAGGCTCTGAGCTCTCTATTTAGTTTAAAAGTTCCTGATATTTATTGAGAGCTTTATTATTGCAAAGTTATTTTATTTATTTATTTATTTTAAATCAATCTTTATTGTTCATATTATTACACAGGTTCCTCGTTTCTTCCCCCCTCCACCAGGTTCCCACCCCACCCTCTTATTTTATATACACCATTTCATTTGGTTCTTTCACTTATCCTTGCCCATTTCACAGAGTTGTTTTTTTTTACTTGGGGTAGTGAACACACAGTACAAATATGCAGATGATGTATTATAGACTTGTACACCTGAAACCTATATAATTTTATTAAACAAATTTACTTTTTTTTTCAATTGAAGCCCTGAATCCCCTTCCCCCCTCCAAGTCTTACTGTATTTGAGTAAGGAAATTATTAAGTTTAAATGAGATAATAATGGTGGGTCCCTTCGAGGATTAGAGCTCTTATAAGAAGATACGCCAGGGATCTCACTCAATCTTTCCACAATATCAGGACACAGAGAGAAGGTGCCATGTGCAAGTCAACAAGATAGCTCTCAACCAATCAATGTGTCTCTCCCACATCGATGTTTCTCTCTCTGTGTCTCCCCCCTCCCTTCCATTTACATTGATCTCTAAAAATCAATGTAAAAATATCCTCAGGTGAGTATTAACAACAACAAATTATTATTTCAGAGAGGACGAGGAAGGGGAGAGAGAAACATCAATTTGTTGTTCCACCTGTTCTTACATTCATTGGTTGTTCCCTGTATGTGCCCTGACTGGGGATCACACCCATACCCTGGTGTTTCAGGATAATGCTCTAGTCAAATGAGATACCCAGCCAGTGCTGTTGAAGAAGAAGAAACGAAGAAGAAGGAAGATGAAGAAGAAGAAGAAGAAGAAGAAGAAGAAGAAGAAGAAGAAGAAGAAGAAGAAGAAGAAAAAGAGAGTTCTCACCAGTAACCAAGTTAGCTCACACCTTGATCTTAGACTTCTTAGCCTTCAAAACTAAAAAAATAAATTTCTGTTTTTTAAGGCTCTGGTATTTTGTTAGGGAACTTAAGCTGACTCAACCCTCAACTGAGGGTATGTTTGGATAAATTTACTCATTTTTAGAGAGGGGGGAGAGAGAGAGAGAGAGAGAGAGAGAGAGAGAGAGAGAGAGAGAGAGAGAGAGAGAGAGGTTAGGAGGAAGGTAAGGGTCTTTTAAAAATATTTTATTGTTTTAAGTATTACACATAGTAGTTAATATATCTCATTCCCCCCCCTGCAATGACCTTCTCCCAGCCTCCCCTACCTCCTGTCGCATACCCTCACCCCCCAGTGTCTTGTGTCCATTGGTTGTGCTTATATGCATGTGTACAAGTCTTTCAGTTAATCTCTTTCCCCCATTCACCAGCCTTCCTGCTGTAATTTGACAATCTGTTTGATGCCTTACTACCTCTGCATCTACTTTTTGTTCATCACGTTATAATGTTCTTTGTTATCCATAAATGAGTGATATAATGTGGTATTTTTCTTTCATTGACTGGCTTATTTCACTTAAAATAATGTTCTCCAGATCCATCCATGTTGCTGTGAATGGTAGGAATTCATTCTTTTTTATAGCAGTGTAGTATTCCATTGTGTAGATGTACCATAGTTTTCTAATCCACCCATCTGCTGATGGGCATTTAGGCTGTTTCAAAATCTTAGCTATGGTGAATTGTGCTGCTATGAACATAGGGGTGCATATATCCTTTCTGATTGGTGTTTCAAGTTTCTTGGGATATATTGATAGAAGTGGGATTACTGGGTCAAATGGGAGTTCCATTCTTACTTCAGGAATCTCCATACTGTTCTCCACAGTGGCTGCACCAGACTGCATTCCCATCATCAGTGCATGAGGGTTCCTTTTTCTCTGCATCCTCGCCAGCACTTGTCCTTTGTTGATTTGTTGATTATTGCCATTCTGATAGGTGTGAGATGGTATCGCATTGTCATTTTAATTTGCATCTCTCAGATAATTAGTGACTTTGAGCATGTTTTCATGTACCTCTTGGCCTTCCTTCTGTCTTCTTTTGAAAAGATTCAATTTAGGTCTGTTGCCCATTTTTTTTTATTGGATCATTTATCTTCCTTTTATTAAGTTGTATAAGCTGCCTGTAGATCTTGGAGATTAAACCTTTATCAGTGATAACATTTGCAAATATGTTCTCCCATACAGTGGGCTTTCTTGTTTCTTTGATGGTTTCTTTTGTTGTAAAAACAAAACAAAACAAAACAAAACAAAAAAACTTTTTATTATGATGTAGTCCCATTTATTTATTTTCTCTTTAGATTCCATTGCCCTATGGGCAGTATCAGTGAAGAAGTTCTTTTGTCATATGTATGAGATTTTGCTGGCTGTGGATTCCTCTAGTATTTTTATGGTTTCCTGTCTTATGATTAAGTCCTATATCCATTTTGAGTTTATTTGTGTGTATGGTGTAAGTTGGTGGTCTAGTTTCATTTTTTAGCATATATCTGCCCAATTTTTCCAATACAATTTATTGAAGAGACTGTCTTGACTCCACTGTAGGTTCATGCCTCTTTTGTCAAATATTAATTGAGCATAGTGGTTTGGGTTGATATCTGGGTTCTCTATTCTATTCCATTGGTCTATATTTCTTTCTTGTGCCAGTACCAGGCTATTTTGAGAACAGTGGCCTTGTAATACAACTTTATATCTGGTATTGAGATTCCACCTACTTTGTTCTTCTTTTTCAGGACTACTGTGGCTATTTAGGGTCTTTTTTATTCAGTTGAATTTTTGGAAAGTTCTTTCTAAGTCTTTTAAATATGATGTTGGTATTTTAATGGGGAGCGCATTGAATCTATGGATTGCTTTGGGTAGTATGGACATTTTAATGATATTGATTCTACTAATCCATGAACATGATATGTTCTTCCATCTGTTTATGTTTTTCTCTATCGCTTTTTTCAGTGTCCTGTAGTTTTCCTCATATAGGTCTTTTACCTCCTTAGTTAAGTTTATTCCTAGGTATCTTAATTTTTTTTTGGTGCGATGGTAAATGGGATTGCTTTTTAAGTCTCTCTGTAAGTTCAGTATTGGTGTATAGAAAGGCTATAGATTTCTTGGTGTTAATTTTGTATCCTGCTATATTGCTGAATTCATTTATTAAGTCTAATAGTTATTTTGATAGAATATGTCTGTTTTTTATGTACAATATCATGTCATCTGCAAATATGGACAGCTTTACTTCTTCTTTTCCAATTTGGATGCCTTTTATTTCTTCTTCTTGTCTAGCCATCGCAATGGCTAATATTTCCAGTGTTATGTCTCACAGGAGTGGTGAGAGGGGGCATCCCTGTTTTGTTCTTCTTCTTAGGGGAAATGGTTTTAATTTTTGCCCATTTAGTATGATGTTGGCTGTAGGTTTGTCATATATGGCTTCTATTATGTTGCAGTATGACCCTTCTATTCCCACCTTGCTGAGAGTTTTTTTGTGTGTTTGTTTGTTTTTTATCGAGAAATGGTGTTGGGCCTAATGCTTTTTCTGTATCAATTGATATGAATATGTGGTTTTTATTTCTTAATTCGTTTATATGTTTTATCACATTTATTGATTTGCGGGTATTGTACCATTCTTTTTTTTAATGAACAAATGCCGCCTTCTTCTTCTTCTTCTTCTTCTTCTTCTTCTTCTTCTTCTTCTTCTTCTTCTTCTTCTTCTTCTTTTTCTTCTTTTACACACACACACACACACACACACACACACACACACACACACACATATATATATATATATATATATATATATATATATATTATTGATTTTTCACAGAGAGGAAGGGAGAGGGATAGAAAGTTAGGAACATCAATGTGAGAGATACATTGACCAGCTGCCTCCTGCACATCCCCCACTGGGGATGTGCCCGCAACCAATGTACATGCCCTTGAATGGAATCGAACCTGGGTCCTTTCAGTCCACAAACTGACGCTCTACCAATGAGCCAAACCGGTTTTGGCTATTGTACCATCCTTGCATCCCAGGGATAAAGCCTACCTTAGACATGCTGTATGATTTTCCTGATGTACTGGTGGATCAGATTTGCTAGAATTTTGGTGAGGATATTGGCATCTATGTTCATGCGGGATATTGGTCTGTAATTCTCCTTCATTGTGTTATCTTTATCTGGTTTTAGTATTAGGATGATGCTGGCTGCACAGAATAATCTTGGATGTTCCTTCCTCTTGAATTTTTTGTAATAGTCTGAAGAGGATAGGTTTTAGTTCTTCTTTGAATGTTTGGTAAAACTCTCCTGTGAAGCCGTCTGGCTCCAGCCTTTTGTTTGCTGAAAGTTTTTTGATGACTACTTCAATTTCTTCCATAGCTATTGGCCTATTGCGATTTTTATTTTTATTTTTTTATTATATTTTATTTTTTTTAAATATATTTTATTGATTTTTTTACAGAAAGGAAGGGAGAGGAATAGAAAGTTAGAAACATTGATGAGAGAGAAACATTAATCAGCTGCCTCCTGCACACCCCCTACTGGGGATGTGCCCACAACCAAGGTACATGCCCTTCACCGGAATCAAACCTGGGACCCTTCAGTCCACAGGCCAACACTCTATCCACTGAGACAAACCGGTTTTGTTGGCCTATTGAGATTTTTAGAATCTTCCTGATTGAATTTGGGAAGGTTGTATTTTTCTAAGAATATGTCCATTTCCTCCAGGTTGTCCAGTTTGTTGGAGTAGAGTTGTTCATAGTATTTTGTAAAAATCCTTTGTATTTCTGTGGTTTCTGTTGTTTCTCCTCTTTCATTTCTGATTTTGTTGGTTTGGGTCTTCTCTCTTTGCTTTTGGTGATCCTGGACAGAGGTTCATCAATCTTGTTTATCCTTTCAAAGAACTAGCTCTTGGTTTTGTTGATTATATATATATATATATATATATATATATATATATATATTGTCTGTATGTTGTGTATCTCCACTCTGACCTTTATTTCCTTCCATTTGCTTACATTGGGATTTTCTTGTTGATCCCTTTCTAACTTTTTGAGTTGTACGGTTAGGTAACTTATTACCATTTTCTTTTCTTTTTTTGCAGTAGGCTTGTAGATCTATGAACTTCCCTCTCAAGACTGCTTTTGCTATGTCCCATAGATTTTGGATTGCTGTATTTTCATTGTAATTTGCTGCCATAATGGTTTTTTTTTCTTCTTTGATCTCTGTGGTAACCCAGTCATTGTTTAGTAGCACACTATTTAGTCTCCATGTGTTTAAATTTTTTTGGATTGTTTTTATTTTTGTTGATTTCCAGTTTTATGCCATTGTGATATAAGAAGATGCTTGATATTATTTCTGTCTTCTTGAATTTGAAGAGACTTTGCAAGTGACCCAATATATGGTCTATCTTTGAAAATGACCCATGTGCACTTCAGAAGAATGTATATTCTGTGGTTTTGGGTGAAATGTTCTGAAGATGTCAAATAATTTCATCTGGTCTAATGACTCATTTAGGATTGTTGTTTCTTTGCTGATTTTGTTTAGAGGATTTGTCCAGTGATGATAGTGGGGTATTAAAGTCTCCTACTATGATTATATTACTGTAAACCTCTTCCTTTATTTCCTCCAGGAGTTTGTTTATGTATTTGGGTGCTCCTGTTTTGGGTGTATATATGCTTACCAGAGTTATTGCTTCTTGTTGGATTGCTCTCTTTAGTATTATGAAGTGGCATTCCTTATCTCTTCTTATGTCCTTCACTTTGAGATCTAATTTGTCAGATATAAGTATTGATACCCAAGTTTTGTTTTTTTTTAATTTCCATTTGCCTGAAAAACCTTTTTCCATCCCTTCACCCTCAGTCAGTATGCGTCTTTTTTCTGAGGTGGGTTTCCTGTAGACAGCAGATATATGGGTTTTATTTTCTTATCCAATCTGTTACCCTATGTATTTTGATTGGAGCATTTAATCCATTTACATTTAAAGTTATTATTGATAGGTAGTTATTTGTCACCATTTTTATTCTTTACACCTTGCTCCTTCTTTGCTTCCTATTTCTTCTTTTTACATCAGCCCCTTTAGCATTTCTTGCATTGCTGACTTGTTGGTAATAAACTCCCTTAGTCCTTTTTTGTCTGTGAAGCTACTGATTTCACCCTTGATTTTGATTGATAGCCTTGCTGGCTACAGTATTCTTGGATTCAGAACCTTCCTTTGCATGACTTTGTATATTTCATTCCATTCCCTTCTGGCCTGATGTGTTTCTGTTGAGAAATCAGTCGCTAGTCTGATGGTGTATCCTTTGTAGGTAACTTTCTACAATATTTCTCTGGCCGCTTTTAAGATTCTTAGTTTGTTGTTGGTGTTTGCCAATTTAACTATAATGTGCCTTGGTGTTGGTCTTTCAGGATTCATTTTCTTTTGGACTCCATGAGTTTCTTGTATTTGTGTGAGTTTTTTCTTCCCTATATCAGGGAATTTTCTTTGGGTCATTATTTCTTCAAACAGGTTTTCTATTCCTTGCTCAGTTTATTCTCCTTCTGGTACCCCTATTATGAGTATGTTGTTTCTTTTCATGTTGTCCCAAAATTCTCTTAGTCTCTCCTCTGGCTTTTTTATTTTTCTTTCTAGAAGCTGTTCTGCTTGAGTATTTTTTCCTATCTCTTCTAGCTCCCTGATGCAGTCCTCTGCTTCTTCTAGTCTACTGTTGATGATTTCTATTGAGTTCTTTATAGTAGCGATGTTATTTTTCATTTCTTTTTGGTTCTTCTTCCTTTCCTCTTAGTTTTTACACATATTTTTTAATTTGTCTTCCACCCTATGTGCTGAGAACCAATTTCAGCATGTTATAATTACAAGAGTTCCATCAAAAGGTTGATGGGACTTGGGAGCTCAACAGGGTTGAGCCACACATGTAGTTTACTTGTTGGAAATGGCTAAATGTTACTTTCCCCAAACCTGAATAGGATTGTTAACTGCCAGATAGCTCAGGGAATTTTATTGCCTCCTTATGGCCAAACACCTGAACAGCTGTAGGCTATTCCCCAAACTGATAATGCCATTTGATACCTTACCCTTTGAAGTGTATATTTCCACCTTGCCTTGGGACAATTTGTGTTTAATAAATGCATGGGGTCCTTAGATAAGGAAGAGTCTTTACCTCTGACCCCCCAATGCCTTTCAAAATTATCTTTTGTCTCTGTACTCTTTAATCATCTATGTGCAACCTCTTTCTCCAAAATTCTGAACTCTTTGTAAGGCTGGTAAAAGAACTTTGATACTTATGACCATTTCTCTGAATTCTTTTTCTGAGAGGTTGCTTGCCTTCATTTCATTTACTTCCTTTTCTGGTGATGCCTGGTTTTCTTTCATATGCAGTCTGGTGTTTTTTTTGTTTTGTTTTGTTTTGTTTTGTTTTGTTTTTTTTTTATTTGTGTGTGTGTGTGTGTGTGTGTGTGTGTGTGTGTGTGTGTTTTGGGGTTTTTTTTTGGGTTTTTTTGTCTCCCCATGATCTCTCTCCTCTGAGTGTGTGGGTATGTAGTTCTCTTTCTCCTTTCCATGAGGAAGCACAGAGTTACTCTGAATTTGTGTGCTCACACAACTTGGGGACCATTGTTCCTAGGTTCACAGCTGTTTGCTGGGTGCCATTGTTGTATATTCCTGTGACAATGCACTTTGGCCTACTGCTTTCCTCCTTTGATGACCCTAACACACTCGTCTCAAGTTAAGGGTCTTTATTCTGTGATTTGGGGTGATACATATTTTTTATTAGGGAAGGATGTCAGTAGTCTTCTGCCCCTTAAACTCAGTGTAGCTGACTGGGAATTTGCACTGCCTACTTGGTGAATGGGCCTAACAGCTTTGCACAGGAGTTGCTGATGATTGTTAGAGGAGTTTGATGTAGCTTCTGGTACTCTTTTTCCTAAAAGTGTTAAAAAAAAAAAAAAAAAAAAAAAAAGGTTGTACATTCTGCATATACATACCCAAAGTACAATTTAAAAATATTATTTTAAAGTCAAATTAAAAAATGACAATTTCATTGCAAATCTGGTTGTCTATATCAAATTCTTCTTCCTTATTTTTCTCATTCATGTTTTTCTTTTCTCTACTTACATGAACTACTGAACATCCCTAGCTTTTTATAGTTTGGCATGGCTATTATCAAATGTGTACTTTATTTTATTTTGTAAGGGGATTTTAAGTTTTTGAAGTTTATGCATGATCTTGGTTTTTTGGTGTTTTTTTTGGTTTTTGTTTTTTTTTTGTTTTTTTTTTGTTTTGTTTTGTTTTGTTTTGGTGTGTGTGTGTCTATAAATCTTCTTATTCCTTTCCCCCGCCCCCTGCCTTTATTGATTAAGATTACATATGTGTCTTTATCCCCCCGCCATTGCCCTCACTCCCACTCGTGTCTGTGTCCATTGGTTATGCTTATGTGCATGCATCTTGTTATCTTTTTTCTTTCATTTTTCTCCAACATAAAAATATTTTGAGAGGTTGGGGAAGATAAAATGATGAGCAGCTCATGTGGTGTTTCCTGCTAATGGGTAATCAGGCCAAAATGGAATTCATTTAGTATTTTAAAACCCTGTCCAAAATGTGATACACTGGAGCTGAACTTCAGAAAGATTACCTATGAAAAAGGCAGTTTGGAGGGCATATTTCTTTGTCCCATGTTTATTTCTCTCCACATCTATCACCACCACTTCCACCAAGCACAGAACCTATGAGCCAATGACACAAGGCCTTGTTCTTATTTAGTTTCCTAATATCCATAAAGGTATTAACCAATTAAAAGCCTGTAAGTGTTATTGTTCACAAGAAATACCTTGCCATTTTAAAAGGGGATTCTTAGAACTCCAAAAGACTTCAAGGTTAATAGTAATTAATTTTTAGTGGTGGAGTTTTTGAGGATAGTTTTTATTGTTCTGGAGAGAAAAAAGTGGCCAAATGCTTTCTTTGGGTAGTTGATAGTGTAGCCTAACACCCCTAGTGAGCAGGGAGCATGCATATATATTCCCAGGTGGAGGAAGTCCACTTCTTGTATACTTATTTATAGTGATGCTTCCACATTGATTCTAATCCCCAAAGATGGAAGCAGTAGTGTGCCGCAGACAGTTCATACAATTTATTTCACAAGAGCTAATTATTAAAATTTTAGGAATTTAGAAAATATATTTTTATTGATTTCAGAGAGAAAGGGAGAAGGAGAGAGATAGAAATGTCAATGATGAGAGAGAATCATTGATTGACTTCCTCCTGCATGCTCCAGACTGTGGATCGAGCCCACAACCTGGGCATATGCCCTGACCAAGAATTGAACCATGACCTCCTGGTTCATAGATTGATGCTCAACCAGAGCCATGCTGGCTGGGCAAAATTTCAGGAATTTTAAAGCTGGTTTAAGTTATTAAAAATTTAAATAGTATCAACTTAAAATTAAATAAACTATGTTTAAGACAAAATAATACTTTAAACTTATTGCATTGTAATTATTTTACTGTAACTTATGTTCTTGAGGTTATTTCCATCTATTGTATCTCTATTATAGAAATATTACATATATTGGTAGCTTAAAATTGGTCATAGTGGGAATATTTACACCACACAAATTTGCAAAATGTTAAAGACAGAACTGGATTTATTGTTTTGTTGAAATTAAGGAAATGATGGAGAGTCAATACTACCTTAAAAAAAACTAGAAAAAATGATAGATAAAACTTTAATGATGCAGATAAAAATTAAAAGTATGCTATGTATGGGCTTTGGCTTCTAGCCAAGATGAAATAGAAGAAACTTAATTTGACCTCATACTTAAACAACTTAAAGTTGAGATGAAATACATTATTCCATTGCTTTCAGGACACTGGGAATCAGCTAATGAAGGATAGTTGTTTCTGAGATATGGGAAACAAGTGTGGAGAACTTTCTGATTTCCCAAGCTTTCTGCCTTGATAGAGTTTTTAGGCCATGGTATGGGGGAAGAAACTGAGGCAGATGCTGGAGGATTCCATGTAATAAGAAGATATAGCTGGGTATTCAGGGAAACCAGGTCATCTAAAGATGACAGGATAGAGTATTTGACAAGAGAGTTACACAGAAGGAACTTTAAATATCTATATCAGTACATGCACATGACAAGGTAATCCAAGGCTGGAGAAAGAAGCACCTGAAGTGTTAAATGGAACATTACCTGGTGTTCATACAGAAATGTGATTACAGCCTATTGTTACTAGCCAGCCTGAAACCTTTATACACTATGGGGCACTGGGGAGAAAGGTCTTACCCTGATAGTGAGAAATAATTAGCCCCAGATTAAACAGGTCTCTGGTCCCATATAACAAATTTTAAAAGCAAGACTATAAAAGATCATTCTGTTTCCAAATATCTTACTTATATCCCTAGCAAAGCTGAAGAATATTTATGGGAATATGAAAATACCCAGCATAGGATAAACACTTCTGGCATGGTTGTGTAAGGACCCTTCATAAAATCAATGAGGACATGGCAAAACATTATTCAAAGTGACATTTTCAGAGCTCTGGAAATTAATCAAAGACTTGCAACAGTCTGAGAAGCATTTATTCCAGTTAAATCTCAATAGCAGCACAGAACATTTTACTGGCTCCAATCTTATTGCCCAGTCTCCAGATTTATGGTAGCCTTGAAAACCTACAACTGCAGAACCACAGTAAATGAAAATAAAATCAGTAGTCTTATATCCATTTCACCTTGGAACTCCCCACAGGCTCACCCCCAGAGAATTGTCACTATTTGATATGTCTGGAAAATCTCTGGAAAAAATCCATTCTCAGAGTTTGTCTTTATACTAGTATAACCTTATTGCAGAAATTTTCAGTTAGGAAAACCCTATCTCCTGAGCTGTCAAAAAAATCAGATGAAAATTTTTGACACTATCATTCCCTGAGGCAGTTATGGCAAATGAGAGGCTGATTAAAAACATAAAAGGAGAATATGGGAATGAGAGGTCCATAGGTTGCTTTGAATATCTCTGAAATTTTCCTCAGAATTTAAAAGGTAATGCACATATGCAGATCTGTGTATATACCCAAAAGATACCCAAAAAGAGCCTTATTTCTCACATAAGACTGTGAAAAATTAGGAAATGAAAGTTAAGGAAACTAACTGCCAGGTCATTGAAAGCTTGCCTCAACAAGCACAGAATCCCTTGGAAGAACCTGGAAGAATTAGTATTTCCAGGAATTTAAATAAATTTCTGTCCAGTCATGAACGGAAAACATCAAGTAGAGACTTCAGTGGTCACACACAATATATAATACAGACTTTATATAATTGGTTCAGGAAATTCACTAAATCAGCATCAACAAACAACAGTAGCACCAGAAGCAATAAATTGAATAAAGGAACACTATGATTTTCACCTGAAGCAATAAAACTGAATAAAGGAACACTATGATTTTCACAGCTGCCATATCATATACTATTTGAAATGTCCAGTTTTCAACAAAAATTTCTAGACACAGAAATAAACAGGTCCAATCAATAAAATGTCCCAAAGGAAGTCCCAAAATTGAACTTGACAAATATTTTTAAATAGACTATTATAAATATACTAGAGTCCCAGTGTATGGAATTCATGCACTTGGGGAGTGGGGAGGTCTGTCAGCGCATCCTGCACCTTCTTGCAGTCTGGGAGCTCTTGGGGGATATCCATCTGCCTTGAAGGTGGGAGAGGCTCCGTCCAATGCTGCTGCCTTGCTTCTGGCTGAGCAGCACTCCTTGTGCTAGCACATTGACCATAAGGGGGTAGCTCCTGTGTTGAGTCTCTACCTCCTGGTGGTCAGTGTATGTCATAGCAACCAGTCATTCTGCCATTCAGTCAATTTGCATATTAGCCTTTTATTATATAGTATTAAATGAACTAAAGGAAACATGTCTAAAAAGTTAAAAGTATGAGAACACTGTTTGACAAAATAATATCAAAACAGAATAATTATTTTAAAAAATAACAAAAAACAGAGGAACCAAGATGGCAACTGGTAGGAGGGTAGGGAGGGAGAGTATGTGAGAGAGTGAGGGAGCAATATAGGTGTGTGTAGACATGTGTGAGTAAAATAGGGACAGTTAGACTCTGCAGTTCTTCCAGGGGACTGCCAATCTTGGCAGTCTTAGATGGCAAAACCCTGCTGCCACCACGAACATTTTGGGGAGGACACCAGTGGCACAGAGACCATGCCATCTTGAAGAACAGTACTGCTTGAGACTAGAATCCTAACCTCTCCAACACACAGTCTGGTCTCAGAAGCAAACCAGGACCCTACAGCCACTCTGGTAGAAGACCTGCCACCACAGCTGCAGACCCAGGGACACCAAGACTCCAGGAACCAAGCCACAAATTTCTGTGAGTCACAAAGCCAATCCCTCTTCCCACCACCCCTGCAGCAGGTACATAGAAACTACATATCCCAGCAACACAATAAGGCTTTTTGCACACACAAAGCAGTGGCGACTCTGCCTGATTTTGAGCCTTTGTGTTAGACATGGGAAGTTTGTTTCTGCAACTAGGCTCCATGCCCAGACAGGGAGACTGAGCTGAATTTGAGCCAAGCTGCTCATCCCTAAGGAGGTAGTTTTATGCAACCAGATCCCATGCCCATGCAGGGCAGGGAGACAGCACTGAACTTGAGCCCAGACTTGCAAACTCGGGGAATTTGTTTCCCATGACTAGTCTCCATGCCCAGGCAGGGAGGCAGTCCTGAATTTGATCATAGGTGCACAACCTTGGGGAGATTTTTTCTGTGACCAGATCCTGCACCCATGCAGGGAGACAGTGCTGAATTTGAGCCTCGGGGTGCAAACCTGGGGAGTTTGTTTCCCATGACCAGACCCTGCTCCTCAGCAGAGAGGCTGTGCTGAATTTAAACCTGGATGTGCGGTCTTGGGGAGTTTGTTCACCATGACCAGAGCCTGTGCCCATACAGGGAGGCAGCACTGAATTTGAGCCTGGGTGCATGGTCATAGAGAGTTTGTTTTCTACAGTGCACACTCATGTGACCAGAACCTACACCTACACTAAGAGGCAGTGCCAACTGACTTTGATTCTGGGCAAGTGCACACAGAAGGCTGTTTACTGCAGGGCAGAAGTGGACCTTCTGCCAACACAGTGCGACTGAGCAACCCGGTCTCCCAAGCAAATCAGGGACCCTGAATCTCCACACAACAGGCAGCAATGAGCATCAGTGACTAGACTTTGTTCCTCATTGCATACGCCTGGGATCCCTGATTCCCAGTACATTCACACTAAGAATGAGTAACTCCAAATCTTCTTCTTCAAGAATTTTATTGAACAATGTCATGCCAGTAAATTCAATAAAATTAAGCAATAAATAAATGCATGCTTACAATTTCAAAAGAAGAATAAACTAAACTAGCCAGGTGGTAGTTTTAATTTAATTGGCATTCATTTTCTATGTGCCCTAATAATGATTTTTGTCCCTTCTGGATCTCAAACCGTATGTTTAGTGTCAAGTGCTGTTTTCCATGACCTTCATAGACAATGTCTGCTAATTACCCCAAAAGATATTCAGTTTAAACCAAATTGAAATATTTCCTCCTAAAGGGAACTTAAAAAAAACTGTAAAAATTATAATTTGTGGCAGTAATAGAAGTCTGATTTCATTTTAAATTTAGAATATTTACTTCCATTGATCAAGTATCTTGCAAAGTTTTTATCACACTATAATTTAATTTTCTCAGCAACAGCCTTTTTTGTATCTGTTGATAATGGACACTTGGAATTATACCTAGACAAATTTTCAAAACTCTGAATTTTTGTTGAAATAAACAAAATTACCTCACCCAATTCCAAGAGAGTCCTAAAAGAGAAAACAAAAGCAATCATTTGGTAACAAAAAAAATGAAGAAGAAAGAAACATACTATCTCAATCTCATCTGTAAGAGCGACTTCCTCATAAGGGAAAGTGGGCAGGAGATAAAAAGATGCAAAAGAGGGCAATTGTAACCTGAGGGAGTCTTAGAAGCAGAAAATTCTGAAAATAAGCTGAAATTTGCAGCGAAGAACACAGTTTCACATCAGCATTTAATCTAGAGAGCAAGATGTAGATAGAATAGGTAGCTAAGAGAATAGACAGCATGAGAAAACAGGACTTGAGTTGCTGCAGGAGATGAAAGATTTACTAGGCAGAGTTTTTGTATGAGTATGCCCCTCTATTTGCATAATACTCATTGCATTAAAGTAATGGATGCAAAGCCTCAGCAAATATGGATTAAATTTATAGCAATATTTTATGGGGTCTACAGAGAGCATCTTGAGTTCTATGTGATCTACTGTCCAAATTTTAGAAGCACTAAAGCTAAGTTGTGGAGAGAGCATAAGGGGATCATTAAGTTGTGGAGAGAGCTTAAGGGGATCCTTTTGCAATAGAGATACTCTGACAATGGTCCTACTTCTTTGAAAGGGCATAATGGAGGGGAAAATCCTCTCTTCTAACAATGCACTCCTCAGAGTCTTGATGAGATGAAAGATCTTATACTGGTTTACCTTATGATGGAAATCACTAGAATTCATTAAGATGACTCTAGAATCTAGCAGGGGTCTTCAAACTATGGCCCGTGGGCCACATGCGGCCCGCAGAGGAGTCTGACCTGGCCCGCCAGGTTTTTTGGGCAGTGAGCGCAGCCGAGGTGTTACAGTAGGAATTAGTAGTTCATATAGTCCGGCCCTCCAGCTCTCTGAGGGACCGTGATCTGGCCCCCACTTTAAAAAGTTTGAGGACCCCTGAAACAGTATGAATGCTATTTCTGGGAATCAGCACTCAAGAGCTGTAGGCATAAGACTCAAAAAATCAGAGCAACCTCATCTTTGGGCTCTCTTCTATTCTACCTTAGGAGCAGGGGAATATAATGTTGGACTGACCTCAGTGTCAAAGGGAACAGTGATTTAATGTAGATTATTTAGTTTCTTTCATCTACAAAAGCAGCCCAAACCAGTAACTGAGACTCAAATTCATTTTTTAGTCTGAATCATTCCTGTTTGTCTTTATGGAGAAACACATGGCTAACTGATGATAAATGAGTCTCTCACTTGGTGCTATAGCTAATTCAATGGTCTCTAAGTATAATAAATATTGCCAATACTGTATAAGGATTTATTATTTTTAATAAATAGTTTATTTAGGGGCTGGCATTCATATTAATAATCACCTTACTATCCCCCTCATTTCACAAAAAAGGAAACAGAGACTTAAAGAGGTAATGTGACTTGCTCGAGTTCATATTTCAAATTAGTGGAAGAGCTGAGACTCGAATCCAGGTCTACTAATTCCCAGGACACTATTCTTTAACCTGCACCACTTTACATGTAGAGGTATGTACCATTATTTCTGGGTAAGTCCCCTGACAAATTTTTATTTTTTGTTTTAAAACTTTACTATTTTAACATTTCAAGTCCTAATCTTATCTGTTAGGGTAGGCAGGGAGATGGAGAACTAACCAACTTTGTAGGAAATATATCCTATACAAAAGTTAAACCATCTAAGGAATAACAAGGGTGAGCTGGTTTTAGAGATTACAATTTGCAAAATGAGAAAGTTGCTAAACAGTCACACCGAAGGAGATTGCATGGTAAGTACTCAGCAGACCTTCTTGAGTGCATTCAAGCATTTAAGATCATTACTTGGCAGAATCCACTGGGACAGAGAAACAGTCAAAGTTTTAAGAGCCACTGCTAAATGAAGACCAAGAAGAAAGCAAAATAAGCATCTTTGAAGTAAAAATGAAAGTCATGTAGAAATAGAATCCATTTGACAAAAACTCTTAGGAGAATGGTTGGCAAACTGCAGCTCGCAAGCTACATGCAGCTCTTTGGTCCTTGAGTGTTCTATACCACTTCTTCACAATAGACTCGCCCAGGCCAAAAACCGACTTCTGAGCACAGGCCATGAAGTTTTAATTGTACTGTAAGTGCACGCCCACACGAGGTATTTTGTGGAAGAGCCACACTCAAGGGGCCAAAGAGCAGCATGTAGCTCACAAGCCGTGATTTGCCGACCACTGTCTTAGGACATTAATAATTAGCCTAGTGAAGAGCCTTTCTAAGTCACATAGATAGCAGCATTACCACTCTTTTAGTCACTCGGGCTTAAATGTAATGTGCAGCATAGGGAAGAAGTCAATAAAACTGTAATAACTTTGTGTGGTGTCAGATGGTTACTAGACTTACTGTAGTGATCACATCATAAGGTATATAAATGTTAAATCACTATGCTATATACCTGAAATGAGTATATGTCAATTATACTTTAATAAATAATAAAATTCTAAAAATAAAATAATTTTAAAACTTAGATATCATATTGAGTTTTCTCTATACATCACCTCCTATAGTCTTTTGATTACCAACTCCTGTTGTTGTTTTTTTTTAGCAAGTCTCATTTTTTATTACTTTGAAATACTCTAAAATTTTTCTCTTCCTTCCCCATTCTGACTTATAGCAAAAGTTCCATGGTCCTGGTTTTGACCCAGTAAGTTTATTTCTTGGAAGTTATATTGTGCAAATAACTTGAATAAACTATATAAAAATCTTCATGTACAAAAAAGTATGTATCGAAGCATTATTTACAATAGCAGGGATAAAAGAAATAAACCCTAAAGATCCTCAAACTATGGACTAGTTTAGTAAATTATGGTAAACCTGATCTAACCCAATAAAATACTATGTAGCCATTTAATGTAATGTTTTAACATTTGATGTATGAAACATCCTGTCTCAGTCTCACCTAGCAGAGCCACTGCCCCACAAGGGAAATAGGTGGTGGGAAGGCAGGCGATATAAAGAATATTATTACAGATAGGTGAGACATTCTCACAAAACATCAAATGAAGAAAACTGGATAGAACATGTACTAGTATATACAGTAACTCATAAAAAAAAATGCATGGGGGGAGACCGGAAATATTTCTTTATTTTAAGCCACATTGTTATATTTTTATGAGAATCCATGATTTGCTGGTTTAAGTAACTTTTCATAATTTTTATTTTAAAACTAGAGGCTCAGTGCATGAAATTTATGCACTTGGGGGGGGGGGGGACAGGGTTTGGCCGGATCCCTCAGCCCTGCACCCTTTCACAGTCTGGGAGCCCTTGGGGGATATCCAACTGATGGCTTAGGCCCGCTCCCCCTAGGCCTAAGCTGGCAATCAGACAGTCTTAGTGCTGCTGTAGAAACAGGAGAGATTACTGCCACAGCTGCTGTGCTCTCCAGCTGTGAGCCTGGCTTCTGGCTGAGCAGTGCTCCCCCTGGTGGAATGCACTGATGACCAAGAGCAGCCCCTGCATTGAGTATCTGCCTCCTGGTGGTCAGTGCCCATCATAGTGACTGCTCGTTCTGCTGTTTGGTTGATTTGCATATTAGCCTATTATATAGGATAATTTCAAAAACAGAAAAGTTGTAAGAAAATTATAAAGACTGCCCATGTATCCATTCACCCAGATTTCCTCATTTTTAGCATAAAAAAATTTTTTAGAGTCCTTTTGACCCCATTTAAGGAGGGTTTGGCCAATAAGTTCCTAGGTGAACATTGCCACTTTATATTCCAAGGTGAAAGGGTAACAGAGGGGGGCCAGACATTCATTACTCAAGGCCTCTGGGATTTGGGGTGAAAGCCAACCCTAAGACTGATAATCAAATGCAAAACGTTTAACCAATTACACTGCCTAGTATTCATTGTATTGATAATTAGTGTCATCCCATTCTGCCTTTTCCTTGACTACTTCAAGAAACATCATGCAAAGTGATAACGAGTGTTTAACAACAGATTTAAACTCCCCCATATAGCTGAGTGACTTGAGGGAAACAAATATATATTTTTCACACCAGAGAAAATAAAAAAGCATTGATTTAATCCAGTTGCCAGCAGTTCTACATAACTCCTCTTGAATAGTGACCAAAGAGTTGTGACCAAAGAGTTGAAAGAGTAGTGACCAAAGAGTTGAAAATCTTACAAAATAAAAATACCACATGTCCATAGCCATGAAAATTCATTAGGGAAGTGAAAGTACCTACATCTTAACATGAATACTCTATATTTCTAACATGAATTTGGAAGAGTCCTCTGTACTACAGACAGATGAGAGGTAGAAGAGACAATTGGATCATCCCATGCCATCCAATGGAACTTTCTGTAATGATTAAAATGTCCTATATCTGTCCTTTCCAATATAGTAGCCACAAGTCATCTGTTTATTAAAGTGTTTGAAATGTGACTGGCTCAAATACAGACCTGAATTTTTATTTCATTTTAATTCATTTAAATTTAAATAATCACAAGTGGCTAGTGGCTACTGTACTGGATATTGGCGCTCTATACCCTTCTCCACTCTAAGTAGAAATTTGTTCTCCAGTTCCCCTTTTCTCTTTGCACTTTCTCTGATGATCATATCTACCCCCAACAGCTTCAATTACCACTTACAATGATGGCATTCAATCTTGGATGCATGTTATATTCATCTGGGAAGCTATTTTTAAATTACAATGGTGGAAGGGTACTGTGACCCAACCATGAGTATTTTTTCAAAAGCTCCACAGATTATTCTAATGTGCAGCCACAGTTAAGAACCTTTGATCAAAATGCTGATTACTCCTAATTTTATATCACCAGATTTCAATGCTGTGCTACACATGCTGACTGGATCTCTCCTTCCTGATGTTTCCAAAAACCAACATATGCAGATGGGACATCGTTACCTCCTAGTACCCTCACCCAAATCCTTAAAACTATAATTACTGGACTTACAATATTTTTACCATTTTATCTATTTGTTTTCTATGTGTCTATATATTTTCATGCCTCGCTTCCTTCAATACAGCCCTTTTTGTGTTTAATTGATTTTTGTAGTGTATCATTTTTATTTAATTCTCATTTTCTATTCTATATGTGTTTTTAGCTATTTTTACTGGTCACCATGGCAATTATAATTAATACCTCTAATTTATAGCAAACTACTTTGAATTAATAACTTAGTTTCAATAGTATAAAAAACTCTGTTTCTATGCAGCTACATCCTTCCCCCTTTATGTTGTTATTGTCACAATCTACATTTTATTTATTGTGTGTGTACCCATTCACATAAATTTATAATTTTTGTTCTATGTGTTTCTTTTTTCAGTCATCTACGGGGAACAAAAAAGAAAACTTACAAATAAGAAGTACAATAATACTGGCTTTATAGTTAGCTATAGAGTTACTTTAAAGGTGACTTTTCTATTTCTTTGTGTGTCTTTTAATAACTATCTAGTTTGAAGGAGTACCACTAGCATGCTTCTAGGATAGGTTTACAGACAATGATCTCCCTCAGATTCTGTATATCTGGCAATGTCTTAATATCACCTTCCTTTTTTAGGAATAGTTTTCTAGGATATAGAATTTTGTTGAAAGTTTTTTTCTTCAACATTTCAAATATCTCATTCAACAGCCTGTGCCCTCCATAGTTTATGAATAGAAATTGGCTGTTAATTTTACTGAGTAACTCTTATACATAACAAGTCACATATCTAGCTGCTTTCAAGATCTTATCTTTGGTTTTTTTGTGTGTGTGTGTTTTTTTTTTTGTGTTTTTTTTTTTTGTTTTTTTTTTTTACAGTTTGGTAATTATGTGTTTCAGTGTGGAATTTATTTGAATTCAGCCATCTTGGAGTTTGTTGACCCTCTTGAATATATAGATTAATGTGTTTCATCAAATTTTGGAAGTTTTGGGCCATTATTTTCTCAAATTTATTTTCTGCCTGTTTCTGTTTCTCCTCTCTTTCTGGGGCACCTATTATATGCATCTGTTGGTGAGAGTGTCTCACATACCTCTGAGGATCTATTTACCCCTCTTCATTGCTTTTTACTTTCTGCTCCTCAAACTGGATTATTTCAATTGATATGGCTTCAGCTTCACTGATTCTTTTTTCTACCTGCTCAAATCTACCATTTAGTATTTGGCAAACACTGCTGCAGAGGCTGCTCCACCTTGGAGAAATACCAAAAAGAGGTAAAAAAGTCAATCCTCTGAGATGATCCCTCTTTTTCATATAGCAACTCAATATATAGGAATTGATCAGTCAAAATATATAATCACAATTCTTTGAGAATAAAATCCATATTCCCCTTTACCTTGGCACCAGCAACCCACACTAGAAATGTAGGCCACTATCCCCATGGCTATCTACAAGTTAAGGAGTAGGGAATGGTCAGCAGTTCAGTAAAATTGCCACAATACCTTCTTACCAAAATTTAGTAGCTTCTTTCTTCACTAAGCACTACTCTGGTTGTAAGTTTTTATTAGATTTCAGAATTCAAAAAAAGTTGATTCTGGTGGTGTTTACTACGCTAATCATTGCATTAGTGGAGATATGGGTTTTTGAAGTTGCTTACTCTGTCATTTTTTATAATGTGATTTTTTTCTTAATCAAAATTTCTATGAAAATTTTTAAACATTTATCCTTTCATTTAAACTTTACTTTTTTTGTCCAGCTCCATAAACAAAAATGGAATGCTTTTTAAATCTTAAGTTAAGAAGAAATAACATTTTTATTAGTTTTTTCAGTAGCATAATGTGTTTTTCTATTTTATTTGGTCTTGCTTTATCACCTTCAGTGACTTCATTTATATGGATCCTGTTCTTTTCTATGTAAATTTATTCATAGATACCATAAGATGTTATAACTAAGGTGCATTGTATTTTTTCCATTTCAATTTCTGAGAGATTATGATAACTCATTTTATCAATTTTTCAAAGTAGTTGATATGTGTATATTTTTCTTACATTCTGTCACCTTACCAAAGAATCTTATTTATTCTAAGAGATTTAAAAAGTTTCCCAGGTGTATTATTATACAAATATATTATTTGCATATAAAGGTAATTTGTCTCCTCTTTTAATATTTATAATATTTTCATATCCTCTATTATAATATATAACTTTAAATGTACATAATAATGCTGATAATGACATCCTTATCTTATTTGTGACTTTAATAGCAAT
The DNA here is from genome assembly GCF_014108245.1 of Pipistrellus kuhlii. Classification (NCBI taxonomy): domain Eukaryota; kingdom Metazoa; phylum Chordata; class Mammalia; order Chiroptera; family Vespertilionidae; genus Pipistrellus; species Pipistrellus kuhlii. Next base: position 3,847,317 of record NW_023425528.1, read on the forward strand.
GGGTCCAGTATTTCATAATTTATTATGGTATTTGTTATTGATTTGAGGTAAAGAATCTTTTGTGCATAAGTAGTTAATTTCTCTTCCAATTTTTAAGGAGTAGGTGCTGAGTTATATCAAATTATTTGTATTAATAAAATCATGTGTGTGTTTTTTCTTTAAGTTATAGACTTATTTACTGAATTATATTGAAAATGCCTCATATTCAACCATGCTTGTACTTTTAGGATAAATTCTACTTAGTTATACTGTATTACTCTTCAAATACACTACTGTTTATTTAGAATTATGGTAATTATTTTCATGGTTGAAATTTATCTACAGTTTTCATTTGGTGTACCTTTATTAATCTTTTATCATTAAGATTATGCTAGCTCTGTAGAATTAATTGAGGTTTTTCCTTTTTCTATAAACTGAAATATTTATATATTTGTTTTGTTTTAGAGAGAGAGGAAGGAGATGATGAGAGAGAAACATCAGGTGAGAGAAAAGCATCATTTGGCTACTTCTTGCATGCCTCCTATTGGAAATTGAGCCTGCAACCAGGGCATGTGCCCAGACTGGTAACCAAACTTGCAACCCTTTGGTGCATGGGATGACACTCAATCAATTGACTTATCCAGCCACAGCTAAAATACTTTTAATATAAAGATACCATCTGGCCCTAACGACTTTGGCTCAATGGATAAAGCATTGGCATGTGGACTGGAGGGTCTCAGGTTCGATTCCAGTCAAGGGCATGTACCTTGTTTGCAGGAAGATCCCCAGTGCTGGGTGTGCAAAAAGCAGCTGATGGATGTTTCTTCTCATCAATGTTTTTAACTCTCTACCCCTCTCCCTTCCTTTCTAAAAAAGAATCAATAAAATATATATATTTTTAAAAAGATACCCATCTGTATTTTTAAAGTTTTATATATAGCCATATAATCACCTAGCTGAATGAATTTTAATTGGTAGATATTTCAAACTATTTTAATTTTTGTTATGATTATTAATATGTTCAGGATATCTACTTATATATTATTTGATTTTGGTAATTTTCCAGAGAATCTTGTCACTTAGAATAATTTTGACATCTTGTAACAGAAAAACATTCCAAAAGAGGGTTAACAAAAAGGGAGTTTTCATCTCACAAAATCGAAAGTCTAGCGGTTGATCAGCTCTCAGATTGATTAATTCAGTGGCTCAAAATGTCATAAAAGACCCAATTTATGCTATCCTCATAGTGTAGCCTCCATCTTTTAGGTTGGCTATCCTCAGAATCTGAAGGTGGCTATCAAAGTCTTTGTTATCACATGCAAATTACAACATTCATAGACACAAAAGGAAATGCTTCTTTTTTTTACATCTCTTTTTAAGAACATACAAGGGAAAGAGGGACAGGTATGAACAGGCAAAGGAAGATAAAGATCAGATGCACTCAAAAGGGAAAAAAAAACTATAGTATATATGCAATTTCACTTTTTATAAAACTAATGGCAACCACACACAGAAATTCCCCAAACAAGACACAGATCCAGAGACAGAGATACATGGATCAGACAATCAAACATCAGAGGGAAGGTAGGGGAGGGTGGGGGTAAGGGGAAGAGATCAACCAAAGGACTTGTATGCATGCATATAAGCCTAACCAATGGACACAGACACTAGGGAAGTGAGGGCATGAGTGGGGGGCTGGGGAGCGATGGCGGGGGGGGTAATTACATCAATAATTAGCCTAAATATAAATGGTTTAAATTCACCAGTAAAGAGGCACAGAGTAGAAGAGTAGATCAAAAAATAAAACCTAACCATATGCTGCCTATAAGAGACACATCTAAACAGCAGAGACAAAGGTAGATTCAAAGTCAAAGGGTGAAAAAATTAAATTAAATTAAATTAAATTAAATTAAATTAATTTTTTTTAAAAAAGTCAAAGGGTGGAAAATGATTCTCCAAGCAAATAACATCCACAAAAAGCAGGTGTAGGCATATGACAAAGTAGACCTCAAGGTAACAAAGATAATAAGAGATAAAGATGGACACTTTATGATGATAAAGTGAACACTAAATCATAAAAACATAACACTTCTTAATATATATGTGCCCAACCAGGGAGCACCGAGATATATTAAACAGTTACTAACAGAACTAAAGGGAGAAACAGTCAAAACACAATTATAGTTGGAAACCTTAATACTTCATTGACAGCTATAGACAGATCAACCAAACAAAAAGTCCATAAAGAACTATCAACCTTAAATGAAACACTAAACACAATGGATATAATCAACATTTACAGAACATTTCATCCCAGAACATCAGACTATACATTCTTCTCCTGTGCACATAGAACATTCTCAAGGATAAACCATATTTTGGGTCACAGAACTAGCATAAACAAATTCAAAAAGATTGAAATTATTCCAAGTATATTTTCTGACTATAATGCTATGAAATTAGAAATCAACTGCAAAAAGGAGATTTAAAAAACCCTACAAATACATGGAGATTAAACAACATACTGATAAAAAAATGACTGGGTCAAAGAAGAAATAAAAGATTATATCAAAAGATATATAGAGACAATGGAGAATGATAACAAAATATATCAAAACCTCTGGGATGCAGAGAAAGCTGTAATAAAAGGGAAGTTTATATCACTACAGGCCTATCTCAAGAAACAAGATAAATTCCAAGTAAACAAACTAATGTCACACCTAAAAAGACTAGAAAAAGAAGAATGAAAGCAACTCAAAGTTTGCAGAAGAAAGGAAATAATAAAAATCAGAACAGAATTGAATGAAGTAGAGAACAAAACAACTATACAAAAAAATAAATAAAACAAAGAGCTGGTTCTTTGAAAAGATTAATAAAATTGACAAACCCTTGGCTAGACTCACTAAGGAAAAATGTAAAAGACCCATATAAACAAAATCAGAAATGAGAGCGGAGAAATCACTACAGACATCACAGATAAACAAAGGATCATACTAGAATATTATGAAAGCCTTTATGCCACCAAATTCATGAACTAGAAGAAATGGATACATTCCTAGAAATATATAACTTTCCTAGACTAAATCATGAAGAAATAGAAAATCTAAATAAATTGATCAGCAGTGAGGAAATTGAAATAACCATAAAAAACAAAAAACCTCCAGAAGGAGAAGAAGAAGTCATCCAGGACAAGATAGTTTCACCAGTGAATTCTATAATACCAAATGTTCAAGGTTGAATTAAAGCCTATTCTTTTCAAAGTCTTCTAAAAAATTGAAGAAGAGGCAATACTTCCAACACATTCTATGAAGCCGATATAACAGAGATACTAAAACCTGGCAAAGATAACACAAAAAAAGAAAACTACAAACCAATATCCCTGATGAATACAGACTCAAAAATCCTAACCAAAATACTAAGTAATCTAATACATAAGTACATCCAAAAAGTAATACATCACAATCAAGTGGGATTCATTCCAAGGGCAAAAGGATGGGTCAGCATTCACAAATCAATCAACGTAATACACCACATTAATAAAAGAAAGGATAAAAATTATATGATCTTGTCAATAGATGCAGAAAAAGCATTTGATAAGATACAACATTTTAATTTATGATTAAGACCCTCAATAAAATAGGAATAGAAGGAAAGTGCCTCAACTTAATAAAGGACATCCTATTGAATAAACGTGTAATATGCAAATTGATCATCACTCCAAGACACAAGATGGCCACCCCCATGTGGTCAAAGATGGCTTCTCCCATGTGGACACAAAATAGCCACAACAAGATGGTCAGCAGGGGAGGGCAGTTGTGGGCAGTTAGGTGTGGCCAGGTCAGCAGTGGAGGAGGTTGGGGGAGGGGGGACCCAGGCCTGCAAGGGAGGGTAGTTGGGGGGTGAACCAGGCATCCATGTGTGGGAAGTTAGGGGCAATTGGGCCATCAGGGGAGCAGTTAGGTGTCAATCAGGATGGCAGGGGAGTGGTTATGGGGTCATCAGGCTGGCAGGCAGAAACAGGGGCAATCAGGCAGGTAGGCAGGAGAATGGTTGGGAGCCAGCAGTCCTAGATTGGGAGAGGGATGTCTAACCTTCTGTTTAGGCCCTATCTAGGATATCCCTCAAGGGATTCCAGATTGGACAGGGTGCAGGCTGGGCTGAGGGACACTCCCCACCCCTGTGCATGAATTTTGTGCACTGGGCCTCTAGTATATGATAAACCCTTAGCCAAATGGTGAAAAACTGAAAGCTTTTCCCTTAAGATCAGGAATAAGACAAGGATGTCCATTCTCACCACTCTTTTTTAAAAATATTTTTTATTGATTTTTTAGAGAGGAAGGGAGAGAGATAGAGAGCTAGAAATGTCGATGAGAGAGAAACATCGACCAGCTGCCTCTTGCACACCCCCTGCCGGGGATGTGCTCGCAACCAATATACACGCCCTTGTCCGGAATCAAACCCGGAACCTTTCAGTCCGCAGGCCAACGCTCTACCACTGAGCCAAACCAGTTTCGGCCATTCTCACCACTCTTATTCAACATTAGAGGCCTAATGCATGAAATTCATGCAAGAGTAGGCTTTCCTTCCCCTGGCTCCTGGTACCGGCTTCCCTCTGGCACACAGGAACCAGGCTACCTTCACAGCCCTGGCTTCATCTGGAAGGTGGTCAAGAAGGACATCTGGTCTAATTAGCATATTACACTTTTATTATTATAGATACTACTGGAAGTTCTAACCAGAGCAATAAGGCAAGAGAAAGAAATTAAAAGCATCCAAATAGGGAAGGAAGAAGTCAAACTGTCATTCTGAAGATGACATGATGCTGTATATAAAAAAAAAACTAAAGAATCTACCAAAAAACTATTGGAAACAATAAACAAATACAGTCAAATTGCAGAATATAAAACCAATGTGCAAAAATCCATTGCCTTCCTTTATACCAACAACAAAACTTCAGAAAAAGAAATGTAGAAAACAATTTCTTTTTCAATACATAGCAACCAAAAGAATACTAGTAAAATACCTAGGAATAAACTTAACAAAGAATGTGAAAGACCTATTTACAATATATATTGAAAATTACAAAACATTTTTCAAACAGATTGAAAAAGACACAACTAAATGGAAAAATATCCCATCTTCATGGATTAGAAGAATCAACATAGTTAAAATGGCCATTTTACACAAAGCAATCTCCATCAAAATCCCAATGTCATTTTTTAAAGAAATACAGTAGAATGAGAAATCATCAGATTTGTTTGAAACCACAAAAGACTCAGAATAGTCAAAGAAATCCTGAAAAAAAGAACAACATGGTATTGGCAGAGAAACAGATTCACAGATCAATGGAACAGAATAGAGAACCCAGCTATAAAACCAAATGTTTGAACAGATAATTTTTGACAAAGGAGCCAGAAATGCACATTGGAGTAAAGATAGTGTCTTCAATAAATGGTCATGGGAAAACTGGAAAGCCACATTCAAATGAATGAAACAAGATTGCAGTTTGTTCTCATGTAAAAAAATTAATTTGAAATGGATCAAAGACTTAAACATATGACCCAAAACTATAAGTCCCATAGAATAAAATATAGGTACCAAACTTATGGATCTAGGTGGTAGAGAACATTTTATGGACTTGACCCCAAAGGCAAGGGAGGTAAAGGCAAACATAAATGAATGGGACTATATCAAACTGAAGAGCTTCTATATAGCAAAAGAAGTGGATAACAAAACAAACAGGCAGCCAACCAGATGGGAGATGATATTTGCAAATAGTAGCTACTCCAACAAAGGCTTAATTTTCAAAATATATAAAGAACTCATAAAACTCAACATGAAACAAGTAATCCAATCAAAAAGTGGGAAGAGGACCTGAAGTACACCTCTCCCAAGAAGCCATACAAACAGCCAATAGATATATGAAAAGATGTTCAAACTCACTGACAATCAGGGAAATGCAAATTAAAACTACAATGAAATACCCCCTTACACCAATCAGAGTGGCCATTATCAACAAGACAAGCAGCAACAAGAGTTGTATGGGTTGTGGAAAAAAAGAGAACCCTTATCCACTGCTGGTGGGAATGTAGACTGATACAACCACTATGAAAAGCAGTGTGGTACATCTACAAAATGGAATACTATGCTGCCGTATTTTATCACAAAGTTAAACACATTGCAGGAACTCAATAATAGATTTTACTTTAAATTAAATTCTATGAAAATCTGGCTTTAGATGTGGGGTATGTAAAACAGACCATTCACTTCTCACATTTGAATCACATCTATCAGTTTCTTGGTTTGGAATAGTGAAGGAAAAAATCATGAGTGAACAGAGTGTCTGTGCTTATTTTTTTGCAGCTAGCTGCCTTTGGTCTATTGGAACCAGTATCCCTCTCCCAGGTGAACAGCAGCAAGAAACAGAATTTCAGTTAGCACTAAACCAGGATTGTAATCCAGGAGCTGCATCTGGGACAACTGCAAATGCAATCCTGAAAATCAACACAAGCCCATAGGTCCAGAGCCCAAAGAAATTGGCCAAAGATGAACTCCAACTTTGCATCACCAATCAGAAGTATTATCATGAGTATTTTCAGGCAGCAGAAGAGAAGGAAGGAACTACCTTGTTCCATGTTTCAGGAGGTTTATTCTGAGCCAGCTGCTTTGATAATGCATTACCTTATTTGACTCTCACAATAGCTTTATAAGATAGAAATTATTCTTTAACACAGAGCCTGGTGCATAATGATAACTGCTATACATATTATCTTAATAATAATAAATTGAAACATGGAGGGCTTGGTTTGAGTAACTTATCCAAGGTCACAGAGCTGGTACAGTCAGGATTTGAGCCCAGGTTTTTCTGACTCCAAAGCCTGGGCTTTTTCTGATATACTCCTTTTCAAGAAGCAAAAGATTGTGACATTAAAACAGTTTGGGATTCATCAGCAGATGAATGGATAAAAAAGCTGTGGTATATTTACACAATGGTATAAAAAAAGAAAGAACTCTTACTATTTCCAATATCATGGATGGACCTGTAGAGTATTATGCTAAGTGAAACAAGCCAGTCAAAGAAAGATAAGGATAACATGATCTCATTTATATGTGGAATCTAATGAACAAAATAACCTGGTGAATAAAATAGAACTAGAGACATAGAAGGATGGAACAGACTGACAAATTCCAGAGGGAAGGTGGAAGTAGGGTAGTAGGGAAGTGATTAACCAGGGAACTTATATGCATAACTCATGGACACAGACAATAGAGTGGTAAAGACTTGGGATGGGTGGGTATGGGATTGAGGGGGTCAAAGGGAAAAAAAACACAAACAATCAAAGGAGATATCTGTAATACTTTCAACAATAAAGATATATTTTTTAAATCACCATAGTATTAACAAAATAATGAGGTGTAAAATAAAAAGAAAAGTTTTGGGTTTTCCAACCCATTAGCAAGGCTGCCTCTACAGTTAGCCATTTGAGACCTTCGGGTATCTAAGAATATCTTCGGTCTCCCTTTCTCTCCTTATTCAGGTTTCTAAATTGCTATGAACAATGGCCCAACTGTACTACAAAAAGGTCAACTACTCACCATACAGAGACCGAATCCCACTGCAAATTGTGAGGGCTGAGACTGAGCTCTCTGCAGAGGAGAAGGCCTTCCTCAATGCTGTAGAGAAGGGGGACTATGCCACTGTGAAGCAGGCCCTCCAGGAGGCAGAGATCTACTACAATGTCAACATCAACTGCATGGATCCTCTGGGACGGAGTGCTCTGCTCATTGCCATTGAGAATGAAAACTTGGAGATAATGGAGCTACTGCTGAACCACAGTGTGTATGTAGGTGATGCCTTGCTCTATGCTATCCGCAAGGAAGTGGTGGGTGCTGTGGAGCTTCTGCTCAGCTACAAGAGGCCCAGTGGAGAGAAGCAGGTAAGAGAAGTTCCTATAGGATTGAAAATAGCCAGAGACAACACGAAACCAAAATCAGAAGCCTTGAAACTAGGGAAGTTCAGGTAGGCTAGAGTTGAGAAGCGCTATCATGACAACCCTCTGCTCTAATCAGTGTTCTCGGGTAGTATCCTAGAGCCACCCTGCATGGCCTATGCTGAATTTTACTCATTTGTCATTTTCTTATTAGTATTTTCCCTTATATATTCAATACTTAACAACCAAAAAGTGTGTTCTCCATTTCCAAAATATTCAAGCTTCTTCTACCCTCCCTGCCCTCTGCTCTCTATCTTTATTTTATTTCTCTACTCAAAGTTATATTCTACAAAAGAATAAACCAAACAGAAACCTGAGCTTTCTCCTTTTATTAGTTTCTCTCCTGAAGGACAGGAGGCTTTTAAGCATGAGAGTCACAATGAAAATGAAAATGGATACAGGGGCTCACATATTTTTCTAGTACCTGTCATGTAACTGCATTCCACTTAGATGTTTAGGTGTTTGTCAGGAGTTTCCCCTACCCTCAGAGATATCTATGTTTTATATTCTGGAGTCATCTTCAAGTCCTTCCCCTCACTTCCCTCCATATCCAGTTCCTAAACCTTGTGCTTTCTTCATTCCTAATATATCTTACATACTTTCCTCTCTAACCAAACTCCCACCACTGTGCCTCTAGTCCTTATCATCTCTCTTCTAGAATACTGGTTCTCAAGTGTGTTCCAGCATTAGCATCACCAGGGGAACTTGCTAAATGTGAATGAAAATCCTCAGGCATCACCAGAAACTGAATTGTAAACTCTGGGGATGAGGCCCGGCAAGCTGTGTCTTAATAACCCCTCTAGGGAATTCTTATGAATACTCAGATTTAGGAATCAATGTCTTAGAGCAGTGTTTCCCAAACTTTTGATATATGTGTACCCCTTCTATAATTTTCATAACGCTGAGTACTCCGCGTATTCATGAGAACGTAAAATTAGGCGCAGCTAAGCACGGTGCAGTGCATATCCCCACCAAACTCCGGTGCAACGTGTACCCCCATCAAACTTTTCCAGTACCCCTGGGGGTACACGTACCACACTTTGGGAAACACTATACCTAGAGTAACATTAAAATCTTCTAACTGGACTCTCTTCCTCTAGCCTCTTTCTTTCTCCCAACCCATTCTGAACAATGATGCTGCTTATTCTTCCCAAAATATTGTAATAATTCTACAATTCCTGTCCATCATTTCAGCAACTACCATGTCTTCCCATTAGAAGAGAAACGAACTTAAGAATCCTAGCACTCAACAGTCTTCATTAACAGTCTTTACCAGTCCTATCTTCCCTAGTCTTTTCTAAACCCCTCAAGTCAAGCACATCTCCTGATTGTATTTCTTCCTTTTGAGCATGGAATTGAGTGAATGGTAGAGACAAAGAAAATACTGAGTTATCAAATGTGGAAGACTTTCATATTCACTCCCATTTATCATCATAACTGTTTTGAAAGAGAAAATAGCACAGAGGTGGTTCCAAAGAGGACACTAGCAATATCAACCCTGAGTTTTGAAAGTAGGCCAAGTTCTTATTTGATGGCCCCTACTTCCTCCATCTTTCCCTATTGCTCTGGCATACTCAGAGAAAGAAAGGTACTAGATAAACTTACACTAAAGTACAATCTAAGGCATGATCTTCCCTGGAGAAAGGCAGAGCTTCACTCAGAAATGAATAACTAATGGTGAAATATCAGGCATATTAAACTTGGGTAAAGCTATTTGGAGGAATCTGTCTTTACCAAGATCCTTCAGACACACTGCTAGTATAAGACCTCCTTTCTCCATATCCAAATATGACACCATATTACAAACACACAAAGCTGTCAGCTCTTCAGTAGCCTTCTCTTCTTTCTCTTCTCTCCCTCCCAACCCCCGTATTAGCCTCTGCTAAATTTCATTTTCTTCCATTGCTTTGAAATCGCTGTATTAATTCAGACATCAGTAACTATAACAACAGACTGTCACAGTGCAGGAGATCTGCCTTTTGGGGAGATAGAAACAATATTTATTTAGCAGGGGCAAGCAGGGATGTGAGTAAACACAGGCTTCCTGAAGGACCTTGGATCCAGGTGGTTAGGAGACTCTCAAGACACTCCTCCCACAAACAGAATCCAAACACCTGTCCTTTTTCACAGAGGCTCTCCCCCATTTCTCCAAGGGATTGGGCACAGCTGACCTCCATCAATCTTGTGTAAACTAGTGCCCTCTTTAGCTTTATTGGACATGGAGTTTGACCTCAAGCTGTCAGCAAGACCCCCTCAGCTTCCTCTTGACCTCAGTCCACTGTCCTCTTCTAGCCTATCAAAACTGCTTTCAGATAAAGATTAGAGGCCAGGCACAAATGGCTGACACTGACTTCAACACTTACATGGAGACCTGAATTTTTAATAGGGGCAACTCTTTAAGTAAAAATGGTGGTGCTCTATTAGATTGAATTCCTTGCACTAGACAAGTAGAACATAGTGTGTGTGCGGGGGGGTTACTGTACTGTCTTCTTGTGTGTGTTATTCTGTGGCCTTCATGATGCCTCAGAAATATGACCCTCTTGGCAGTATCTAGTCTGGAACCACTACACCATTATGGCCTATTTCAATATAAGTAGATTTTGGTGACTTGGAGGTCTTGTGATTCCTTGGGGTAAATACTCAAATAATTCTCAAAATTCAAATATTTTGGACTACAGAAGGTTTAATATCAGCCTATTTCTCATCCATTAAATCTACTCCCTTCAGCTCACTGACTCTGGGCATCACTAGAAAAGCATCAGTAAGGAGGGACAGCAAATCCAGCAACAATCCAAAGACTGTGTATGGTCACAAAGAGCTCAAAGATCATTAATTGTGCCCGTTGAAAACTTGTCAAAATGCACTTCCTTAAGTCCCATTACATACCTTACAGAATCAGAATCTTGGGGATTGGGCCTGTAATCAAAATTTTAATAAGCCCACTTGTTTCTAGATAATAGTTCTATATACCTCTTTGTATTTGTTTCACATATCTGTCATAACAAAATACCACAAACTGGGTGACTTTAAATAAAGAAATGGTTTCTCTCATAGTTCAGGAGGCCAGAAGTTCAAAATAAAGGTGTTGGGAGGGCTAGTTCCTTCTGGAGCCACTAAGGCAGTTGTTCTAAGACAATAGGCTCCCACAGGTTGAGAACCACTAGCAGGATCACCTAAATCCATGAGAAAACGCATATACTTACATTACGATTCATAACAGTAGCAAAATTACAGTTATGAAGTAGCAACAAAAATAATTTTATGGTTGGTGGTCACCGCAACATGAGGAACTGTATTAAAGGGTTGCATTGGAAAGGTTGAGAACCGCTGCTCTAAGGAGAATCTATTCCATGCCTTGGCTTATAGCCACATCACTTCAGTCTCTCCTTTCTCATCACATAGAGTTCTCTTCAGTGTTTTTGTGTCCAAATATCCCTCTCTTTTCTCTTATAAAGACACCAGAGATTTGGTTTGGGGCCTACCCTAATCCAAGATGACCTCATTTTAACTTCATTACATCTACATCCTTTTTTCAAATAAGATCACATTCATAGGTACTGAGGTTTAAGACTTTAACATATCTTTTAAGGGGACACACTTCAACCCACTATACTCTTTATGAGAAATACTAGCCTAGATAAGTGGTTTTCAAACGTTTTTGGAGCTTTACATTAAATGAAATTCTGCCCAGATGTAAAACAGACAAACTAACCCAAGCACAACTTCCCTAGTTTAAGTTCAGATTGGGACCCAAATCCCTACTTGTTCACACACACACACACACACACACACACACACACACACAAACCACACTCTCAAACCTGCTTTCTGCCTGAGGAGCAAGCATACCTGGAAAACTACTGGTCTAGAAAACAGAATGATAGGCTCTAATTCAGAGTTTCAGGTACTAGCCAGTTGTAGCAGGCCAAAGACCTTGGGCAATTCATTAAGTTGGGTGTCATTTGGGTATCTTTTACACACATTCAATTGTGGAATCACACCTCATCTGTAAAATAAAGCTAATAATATTTGCCCCTACCTAATCTACAGAACTATTATAAAGAAGAAATAAAATAAAATGTTAGTCTTTTGAAAAAAAATGCTAAACAGAAGTCAGTGACTATTATTTTCAGCTTTACTCTATCAGTTGTAAAGATTATTGACTTAACCCATCATATTGTGTGGAGAGACCAGCTGGCAAGTGGTACTCATCACAAGTCAACACCAGTACAGTGAGAGGGAGAGACTGGTGAACAAGCGGGCCCAGTTCATAGATTACCGCTTTCTGCCTGGCCTTGATGGCAATGGTCTCCCGTTTGTTGTCAGGCAAGCTGCATGACCTCAAAGTCATCCCTCCTTAACCACCTCCTTAGAGCAGTAGGCAGCGCGTCAGTCTCAAAGTCATTCCTCCTTGTTCACTAAAATATAAGTATGTGAGCAACAGAGAGGTAAAGCTGCTGGCCTCTGTATCAACAGCCCACCCAAGTAATTTTCTTTCTTGGTCACTTGCATCAATGCAGACAGGAGGAAAGAGGCTAAGACAACCTTCTTCCCATGACCCACCCTTGTGAGCTCTGCCATAATTACTCATTTTTCTGTGGCTCCAAATTGAAATTGGTCTCACAGATGAGCTAGCAAGATTAAGTCTCAGCAACACTGGTGTTTGTATTGAGACTATAGAAAATCAGCAACAAGGCACTCTATTTACTACTTCTCCAGTCTGATCCTTGGTCTCAGAGATTGAACAGTGTGGAGTGGGACACTAAGGGCCCAGGAAAAGGTGACTGGGGCACCTAGAGGGGCTAAAGAGTCCAACCTATAAATATCAGTCAATATGGAAGCTGAAATTAAGAGAGAGAAGTGTAAAAGTCACCCTGCTATTTGGAGTCATCCACTTCTGAGATTTGTTTACCTGGACAAGTCACTTAATCTCTCAAAACCTCAGTTTCTTTATTTGTAAATGGGAGTGACAATGGAGTCTATTTCATAGTTATAGTGAGAATTATATAAAAAAATACATGTACAGTATATTACTTATAAAAGTGCCTGATACATGGATATTCAATAAATGATAGCTAGTTCTAACTACTATTCCTATTCATTGAATCTGTGATGATATGACCTTCTGGCTAATCAAAATTATTTTTTAAAGTATTATGTACCACTAACACATAATAGCTAACAGTTCAGACTGCATGACCTTTGGAATGGTGTTTACCCTGATTGAGCATCATTTTCCTTACCTGTATAATGGGGTTAATGATATTATCTACATCATAGGTTGTTGCAAGTTTAAAATGAGAATTATTATTTAACATTTGACATAATCACATAAACACTAATACAAACTATTAATATTACCTAATCTTTGTTACCTGAATTTCCCAATATAACAGTAGGTTTTTATGCCTATAATAATCTGAGTAACAGCTTTAATTCTATGATTTTAATTATACAAAGTTCTAGGCCAAAAAAATGGGTTATATCAAGAAAATAAATCAGCCACTTGATAGGAAAAAAAAGGTCAGAGTGACTGCATGACATCATATTATCTAAACTGATAAAGTGAGTTACCTCCACTCATATATCTGTGCTGAATTTTAATAAACCTGGCCTAATTCACTCACAGATCACAATTGTAGAGAGCTTAGAGATCATTCGTTCTGAAGTGACATGTCCAAGGTCACTTAGCTGAGCCCTGTACCAACACAAAAGCTTCCTATCTCCCCAGCCACTCTTTCTACTACTCCACTCTGCTTCCAAGGAATCATTAGAAGTTACCACTTTATTTACAAAAAAGCCAAAAGTAAACAAAAGTAGTGTCTGTCTAGAATAACTCATTGATGACAGAGTTCCAGTAAATATTAATTCTCTAATTCTCTTCAGTTCCATTCAATTTTCTAGGCATTTATGACTACTAATCATGTGCTTCACAATAAATTTGAAAGATACAGTTAGTGCCCTTTAGAAATTTATAGTCTCATGGGGAGAACAGACATGCACATGTTGTCTAAGCAGTCCACCCATCTTAATGGACATGGATTTTTGTCTTCCAAGGGTAACAAAATATTGAAGACAGTGATGTTTGCCTTTCAGGAAAAAAAAGTATTTAAACTTGGACTCAAGTAGACCAACAGATCTGGATACATAACACTTCGCAAGGAAGAAACCATAAAGTAATCTCAAACACAATGACTAAATAGAAATCCATGATGTTTTTTAGACATGGCCCTTCTCATCTCTCTTCAGGGTTACCACCAACTCAGGGCTTTCTTTCTGTAACCTCATAGTTGTGAATAGCCTTTAATCCACATACACATGTCTACTTAAGGAGTTACCTCTTCTTTTCTGTCCTCCTTCACCTCACAGGTACAGTTTTCTAGAGGTCAACTATTTTGTTTTCTTTTCACCCCAGGCTCTTTACTGTTTTTGGTTTTCCCAGATAAGGCTCTTGTCACAAACTCAGTCCAAGAGTGAAATATCAGTGCAACATTGAGAGCTCTTCCATCTCCCCTCCATTAGTTTCATCCCAGTGCACCAAATACCACCTGTACTGATTCTTTCCCATATTCAAACAACAAACATGGGAAAGAAATAGAATAGTACAAGGAAACATGCTACAACATGCAAAATGTGTAACATGGACAATATAGGAGGTTACTCTGGATACAAGTAGACAGATTTCAAAGGCGGAACATTTCAAATAAGAAACAGGCTTTCAGCTGGAAAAGAAGAAAGGAGGGAGGCACATTGGTCAGAAGGAAGTAAATGGACAATGAAATCCATAGTGGGAATGATGGTGGCTTGTTCACAGTAGGTCCTGTAGTGATGGGTTACAGAAAAAAAAATAATTCTTGGGGCTCATGTTACCTTCATGAGATTAGCATCATAGAGGAAGGCCACAGATACCTTATTCAGAGTCAGAACACTGGGACAGGTGGGTCCTAAATCATATCACAAACAGTAGTTGCTGGGTTCCTGTGCTCATCTGCCCCCCCCCTTTTTTTTCTGTTCCTAATTGGAGTAAAGAAGAATGAGTCTATTGACATTAGTTGAGCCAATCCTTAGTTGGGACCATGGTGAACAGTTACCACCATCCCAGCTGGTTGTTACTGGTCCTCTGAATGGCAGTGGGAGCTGAGAGAGCTAGCATGGGATGAAAGAAAGAAGCTAAAGCCACATCACTCAGGGGCTGAAGGTAGCAAATATTTATGAGGAATTGTCCATATTGATATTTGACTTTCCTCTTTCATATTCCTTTTCTCCACATACATACAAGTCCAATAAGTGTGTGGCATTTTAATCTCATTAGTTGACAACTCTCTTAGTGTCCATATCATGCCTATAAGGTTACTTTTCTCTCTCTGACCATTAACTGTTAGTCTCTTTTTCAAATCCTTTGCTATTAGTGCTACCAAGAGTTCTGTCACTTCTCCCTTTGTAGACCAATATCTACCAAAAGCTCCATTATTTATTTTCAAAATTTTAGCTAGATATAACCATCTAGATGTACCTTCAAACATTTAAAAGTCACTGCCCTAAATAATAAAAGCCTAATATGCTAAGTGTCAGTCATGCAGTGGACCATTCAACCAATCAAAGCATCATATGCTAATGATATGCTAAGGCTGCTCATCCTCTCATTATGATGTGCACTGACCACCTGGGGGCAGATTTTCTGACCATTAGGTTAACTTGCTGCTGGGGTTCGGCCAATCAGGACTGAACAAGATGGGCAGAACATGCCTTAGAGCCCTCCCACAGTCTCTCTCCTGCAGGCCAACCTCCTGTGTCCCTCCCCGGCCCTGATGATGCACCAATAGGGTCCCTAGGCCTGACCTGCTCCTTCTCACAATCCGGGATGTCTAAGAGCCAGTTTGAGCCTGATGGCAGAACAACCAGTTGCTATGATGGGCACTGACAACCAGGGGGCAGAAGCTCAATGCAGGAGCTACCTTCTGGTGGTCAGTGTGTTCCCACAGGGAGAGCACTGCTCAGCCAGAAGCCAGCCTCACAGCTGGTGAGCACAATGGCGGTAATAGGAGCCTCTCCCGCCTCCATCCCCCAAGGGCTCCTGGACTGTGAGAGGGCAGAGGCCGAGCTGAGGGATCCTTCCCCAAGTGCACAATTTCATGTACTGAGCCTCTAGTGTCTAATAATAAAAATAGCAAACACTGATTCTGTGCCAGGTACCATTCTGAATACATAGCATACATTAATTTATTTGATACAATAATCCTGTAATGCAGGATAATATTATTAACCATCCTTACAAATGGGGACATCAGGAGGTTAAATAAGGAACAAAAGAGGTTAAATAACTTTCCCAAGCTAGTAAGCAGAAAAACTAGGATTCAAACGTAGGCAAACTTAGCAGTAGAGTCTATTTTCTTAATACCTGTTCTAACCTCACTTTGTCCTCCAAAACATCCTCCTCATCCAGGGTATCTTCTCAAGTGATTTCTCTTGTCTCCTCCCAGTTATCCTTTTAGTTATCTAGATATGAAACCTTGCAGTTGTTTTCAACTTTACCCTCTCTTTGAACTACCACACCCAATGGATTACCAAGTCCCTTTGAATAATTTGATTGAGGTAAGGAGACAAACATATAAACAATTAGTTGAAATATAAATGCTATTAGAGATAAGACAGTCCTGCATTTGATCATGTCACTCAAATGACCACAGAGGTTCATTATTTCCTACGGAATAAAGTTCAAAATAGAGGCATAGGGTTGATAGTTTGAGTAAAGAGGGCTGGCTAATTGCCCCTCAAATCAGTTGAATTGTCACTGACAAATCCAGCCCTAAGATTTTAGGGTTAGTTAGGCCAACAGACAGAACAGGATAGGGAAGTGGTTTCTTCTCCTGTCAACAAAAAGTCTCTGGAGTCAGGAGAACCACCTTAGTGAGATTCATGCTAGATTCATGGACCAGTTAATAAATGCAAACTTTGTTGCCTCTGGCAGAATTAAGTGGCCCCAATCCAGCAGCTATTCTCTGTTCTAAGCAGTATGTCTGCCTTGTGAGGTTCTTAGTAAAGAGAAAGTAATTATCACGTAAATACCAAGATCTTGATTAAAGAAAAGCTTACTGTTTCATTTTTATTAGTGAATTGTTATTGTCTTTTCATTAGTAAAGGAGGGCTGTGAACCATTTAAGAAAAAAGCACACCCAAAGACAGTAAAATCAGAGAAGGATGATGAAGCTGGCCTCAAAAACAAATCCATGAGTCTACCACCTTTACCTCTTCTCCTGAAGAGGGGGGTGGGGGGGGGGGGCCAGGGGTAATAGCCCATTATAAAAACCTTAGGCCAGACAGTGAAATTTCTGAATCCCTTTCTACTCTTCAAGGACAAACTGGAGTGATTTAATATTTGTGGCCACCATCAGCTCCATTATCCATATCAGAACAGTGGAGGGAATTTTGAAGCTAAAAAACTTACCTCTCCAAATCCTCAATTCAACCCCCTGTCTTCAAATAGGCCTTTCAATGGGACTGCACAGAGAAGGTTTCAATCCTCACTGAGTCAGCCAAAGTTTAGAACAATTTGGGCATTGTTTACACAAACTAAATAAAAATGTACCTCCCTTCCCCCCTTCTTTATTTCTTAACTCTCAAAATGAGGTGTGAAATTATTCAAGTACTAGAGGCCTGGTACATGACATCCATGCACTGAGGTGGGGGCGGGGGGTGGGTATCCCTCAGCCTGGCCTGCACTCTCTCACAGTCCTGGACCCTTCGGGGGATGTCTACCTTCCAGCAAAGGGGGATATCTGATTGTCGGGATGGGGCCTCAGCTGGCATTCATACATTTCTTTCACAGTCTGGGGTTCTCACAGTCCCTGGCTCCTTACCACCCACCTGCAGCAGAGCCGGGAGAGGCTCCTGCCACCAATGCTGTGCTCGTCAACCATGAGCTGGCTAAGTGGCGCTCCCCAGGTGGGAGCACACTGACCACCTGGGGCCAGGTTCTGCATGAGCATCTGCCCCCTGGTAGTCAGTGCATGTCATAGCAGCCAGTCATTCTGCTGTTCGGTCAATTTGCATATTAGCCTTTTATTTTATAGGACTAGTGACCCAGTGCACGAAATTCATGCACAGGGCAGGGGAGTTGTCTCTCAGCCTGGCCTGCACCCTCTTCAATATGGGACCCTTTGGGATATGTCCTGTGTGATTGGGCCTAAACTGGCAGTTGGACATCCCTCTCACAATCTGGGACCACTGACTCCTAACCACTCACCAGCCTGCCTGCCTGATTGCCCCTAACTGCTTCAGCCTGCTAGCCTGGTCTCTCCCTAAATGCTACCCTGCTGGCTTGATTAATGCCTAACTGCTCCCCTGCCAGCCCAATGGCCCCCAACTGCCCTCCCCTGCCACAATCTGCCTCCTCTGTGCAAGGCAGCAGAGGCGCTGGGACCAGCCTCCTCCATGCTACATGGAGCTGCAGGACCCCCAGGCCTCACCACGTGTAGAAGCCACCAGGCCCTGCCTCCACTTTGTGTGTGACCATCTTGTGGTGACCATCTTGTAATGACAAAGTGCACGAGGGCCACCTAGGCTTTTATTAGTATAGATTAGTATCCTAAGTAACCACCATCCTTTTCCACATCAATTTGTTTACTTTGAAATTTTTGTTATAGGAGAATTAAATTACTGTAAGGATTAAAACAGTATAAAAGCATGGTAAGGGAAACATACCATTTCCCACTCTCATGATCAACTCTGTAAAAGCCATCTCTAAGAACAATGTAGGTGTATGTTCTAGGTATTTTCTATGCATATTCAAACAGAAACACAAACTTTGAAAAAATGTTCTGACCTGTTCCTTTTTCCTGTACAATACATATATGGGCATTTTCTATGTAAAGATATTTATCTTTACTATATTCTTTTTTAAATTTTTTATTGATTTTAGGGAGAGAGGAAGATAAAATATAGAAACATTGACTAGAGAGAAACATCAATTGGTTGCCTCCCTGCACGCCTCCCATTAGGGATCTATGCCTGCAACCTGGGCATATGCCCTGGGCAGGAATCGAACTGGTGACCTCCTGGTTCGTGGTTTGATTCACAACTACTGAGCACCACCAGTCTGGCTTTACTTTATTATTTTTAATGACAGTATTGCATTGTATCATACAAATGCACCGTATTTATTTAACCAGCCTTCTATTTAAATTGTTTCAAGTATATTTAGACTTTGAGTTTTCTTGTATTTTCGCTTTATTAAACAATGCTGTAATGAATGAATATATATATATAATCTGTGAACACTTGTGTGATTATATTTGTAAGGTAAATTCTTCCTAGTAATGAAATTATGGAATCACAGGGTGTATGCATTTTAAAATTATGCTATAAATTGCAAAATTGCTCTCCTACCAACAGTGTGTAAGAGTAATTGTTTCTCATATATTTGCAATCATAGACTGCAAAAAATAACATGTCAATCTTACAAGCTAAAAATACTATTGCATTATCATTTTACATTTTAATTCCTTATTATAACTGGGATTTCACATTGTAAGCGATTTATTTTATGAGTCAACCTTTCATTTTTAACCCATTTTTACTGGAGTCTTCATCTTTTTATTCCTGATTTGTCTAAACTCTTTGTACATTACAGTCATTAGCACTTTTTTATTCTTAAAAAAAATCACCCTAACTTATTAGAGAACAGTGGTATACCCAGACTTTTATAGCAATGGGAACAAAGAACAAAGCTAATTGTGTTCTAAATCTTTTAACTTTTCTGCATAAGACTATAGAATTGTTTTAGTGATGCTTAAAATGTCTTAGGGTTTCTCTGGTATAAGCAAGTCTGCGTGAAAGTATTCATGCTTAATCATTCATTTATTTTTAAGTTCTAGTTTAGGGATTAAGGATCTTTGTTCAAAGGAATAAAGGTATTGAAAGCACAGAAATAAAGGACTAGACAGGCCTACCTCTCAAGCCCAAGAGAAGTAGACAGATACAGAAACAGGAAAAAGGGCTGCCCAAGGTTCAAATAACCAGGGCTGGCTGAGGCTTGTGCTGCCAGCAGTGGCAGCAGCAGAGGTGTGATGGTGCATCACCTTCCCCTGATCACCAGGTTGCCTCCCACCCCTGGGGGCTCCTGGACTGTGAGAGGGGGCAGGCTGGGCTGAGGGACCCCCCTCCAGTGCATTAATTTTCATGCACTGGGCCTCTAGTATATAGATGATGATGATAGATAGATAGATAGATAGATAGATAGATAGGGAGAGATACTAGAGGCCTGGTGCACGAATTTGTCTATTGGGGTTGCAGAAGGTTGGCTAGCCTCAAGTGGTTGGCTCTGGGAGCACACTGACTACCAGGGCAGCTACTGCATTGAGCATCTGCCCCCTGGTGGTCAGTGCACATCATAGCAACTGGTCATTTAGTTGACCTGTTGGACAGTCGACCTTACACTTAGGCATATATATATATATATATATATATATATATATATATATATATATATATATATATTTATATTTCAGAGAGGAAGGGAGGGATAGAAACATCAATGATAAAAGTTGATCAGCTTCCACCTGCATACCCCCTACAGGGGATCAAGACCTGGGCATGTGCCCTGACTGGGAATCGAACCATGACCTTCTGGTTCATGGGTCAACACTCAACCACTGAGCCAAGCCGACTAGGCAAGGGTTGGTATTTAGCAAAGGAATGAGTTCTACACTCAAACAATGGAAAATATCCATTTAATCCATTATTTTTCCTGACATCATTGGCAGCAGAGTTGCTACTTCAGAAAATATGGCGAGTATCAAATATACAGGAAAACATTTCCTTAATTTTCTTAGTAGGAAGCAAAGATGTAAAAGGCAAACAACATGTGACATGTTGAGTCTATTCCATTTCTGGTCTAAACTCTCCAAATTGTCCACACTGATCAGATAAATAGAATAGTCCAAGATCTTGCTTTATTTGATGCCATGCTGACATAATCATCTACATTAAAAATGTTTTGACCCTGAAAATACTGACATACATTGTCAAAATAGATGATCAGGTAGCCCTGACTGATGTAGAAGCTTTGAGTATCTTCTTGTTCAGCAGTCAATAAAAGGTGTTTAGCTCTGGAATAGAACAACCTTAACAAGCTCAAAGAAGAGAATCTTTCTCTCAATTGATGCCACCAATGACACCAATTATCTGTTACTTCAGTAATTTTTTCTACTTTGATTTGACAAGAGCTAGTAAGTTTAGGAATTCACACAAAAAAAATTAAGCTTTCCCATGTTTGAAGTATATGAACACAAATATAGACTCACAATGTCTGGAAAAGCCTCAAAGAATAGAGGATATCATGAGATGCCCATGACAAGAGACTTCAAGCTTTGAATCATTCCAGACCACCCTAGAATTGGACAACTTTTCAATACCCAATCACCTTGCCCTAGTTACCTCTCACCTGGACAATTGTAGTAGCCTACTAACTGATCTCCCCTCCTTTTCCTCTCACCCCCCATAATCCAGTCTTGTCCCTAAAGTGAGTCACACTTTTAAAACTACCTGTGTCACTTCAATAAAAGCCCTCCAAAACCTTGTCCAATGCCTATAGGACTCTGCATGATCTGGGCCCCTGCTCTTTGATCTCATCTTTTACCATTCTTATCTTACCTGAACTGTTCCAGCCATACTCACCTTATATGAATGATTTACTACTCTCAGTTCCTTTGCCTGAAACGTTTCTCATACAAGTAACTGCATGGATGGCTCCATTTGTTTCTTTAGATATCTGCTCCAATGTTATCTTATCACACAAGCCTTCCATATTTCCTTATATAAAAATAGCACATCAGCCATTGTTCCCTATTCCCTTGCCCTGGTTCAAGATTCTCCATAGCACTTACCACCATCTGACATATATGTTTGTTGCCTATGTAACCTCTCTAGAGAAAGGACTTTGTCTATGTTGTTTGCTTTTGAATCTCCAGTACCTAGAATACTCTTGGAATATGGCAAGTACTCATAATTTTTTTTTTTTTGGGGGGGGTTGCTATATGATCCATTTACATAAAGTTTCTGACAAGCAATCTTATTCATGAATTTAGGGATAGTGATTGTGCTTTGTGGGGGTAAAGGTAGTGATGGAAAGGGTTTCTAGGATGTGGCTAATGTTCTATTTATTGAGCTGAGTAGTGGTTACAGGGATATATTCATTTTGGATAATTCATAAAGTGTACCATAAATGTTTTTAATTGAGGTATAATGAACATATATTAATTTCATTTATACAACATAGTGATCACCACATAAGTCTAGTTAACATTCATCATCATTCATAGTAGCATATTTTTTTGTAATGAGAACTTCACATTTACTTTCTAAGCAACTTTCAAATAATAAAGTACAGTATTACTAACTATAGTCATGTTCTACATTACATTCCTAGGGCTTATGTATTTTATACTTGGAGGTTTGTAACTTTTGACCACCTTCACCCATTTCCTCTATCCTCCAACCCCCACCTCTGGCAATAACCAATCTCCAATCTGTTCTCTCTTTCTAAGAGTTCACTTAACAACACAGGAATAGAGTAACTGATTCCACATATAATGAAATTCATATGATATTTGTCTTTATCTGTCTGACTTATTTCACCAGCATAATGTCCTCAAGGTCCATCCATGTTATCACACATAAATGGTTTTTTGAATGAGTGAAATTAAGAGAATGTCAGACATGGAAAGATTATTTAACCCATTACTCCCCATTTTATAGATGGGGATAGTGAGGCTCACAGAGGAGATGGGATTTATTCAGACTCAATAAACTGACTCTTATAGCGGAGCCATGATGCATAACTTCTGATTTTCAATTGAGTGTTACTTCCACTAGATTAAAATTAAATTATCTGTCTTTAAAGCTACTCAGAATGAGTTCTGTAGTCACCTGTTCTGAAGTCTAGCACCATGAACTGCCTTCCAAGGACTATAACCTTAGTCCTTCATCTTAAAAGACTGTAACCTAAGTAATTTTCTCTACTTCAGCTCTTGGTGGACAAAAAAGGCATTATAAAGATATACAAACCTTCTTTCAGTCATATATTTGTTACTTTAAGGAGCTGCTATTTACTTTAAACAAAACCCAAGGCAAGTTTTCTCATTTCCATTGTACCCCAAAAGACTTACAAACCCCATGAAGCAAGCCTTTCATTAGATAGCAGAGATCTGGAGACCCAAGGAATGAAGACCACATGAGTATCTAAATGACAATACCTTTGACTCCATGTTAGTGCTATTGAGGTAGGAGAGAGTAAAATGTGTCCTCTAAAAATATATCTGTGTCTAAAAGGCAAACATATTTAACCAATAGCCCTTGGTTCGGATCTGAAACATTTATTTGTGATATAGATGTGGTCATAATTCACTGCTTTTGCTGACCAAATAGCTTTCCCTTGGATTACTAAGGGTGTACACAGTGACTTGCCCTGGTTTGGCCTTGGCGTCACTACTTTTCAGCCTTCCCTGTTGATACTGCCATGTTTAGCAGGTTTCCATTTGTAAACCAGGAAGAAGAACAAGTAGGGCTTGCAATATTCTGCTGTCAGTGCTAAGTTTTTTGGGAGCAATAGCTTATCTGATCAGAATAAGAAAATGTTCTCTGGATCCTAGAACTTACTTGGGAGAAAATGCCATGAATCTTATTTGGGAGAAGTAACTTAAATGAGCGAGATTCTCTTTAAATAGAAATAATTCTTTGGTCGTTTCCCCTACTTTTTCATTTAAACTACCGAGAAGGAAGCCTGAATTCATATATTCAACTAAATTATTCAACTGAGGGAGAATCCAAGATGGCTGCACAGGTAAACACCTATCCGCAGCAGCACACAACAATTTCAATAAAATATAACTAAAATATAAAATGGACATTACCCAGAACTACAGGAAAGTCGACTGACTGGAAATTCTACAATGAGAAGCAAGGAGAAAACCAGAAGGAAGAGTGGAGGAGCTGTAAAAGCCTAAGGTATGGAGATACGTGGCCCGCGCAGAGAGGACGGAGCAAGAGAGGAGGGGCAACTGAGTGCCTGGCTGGTGTTCCCTACTGGGAAGGAGATAAAGGTTCCGACTGTGCTGAACCCCAGACCCGACAGTGCTGAACCCCAGTTTTAGGCCAGACCCTGGGGACCCAGGCTCAAACAGAGAGAGCCGGGGCTGTGAGGTGGAATCCCAGGGGAATGGAGAAAGGGAGAGCCCCCGGAGGTGCGCACATTGCGCCCAGAGGACGGACTGTTGACTCTGCTGCCAGATTGCCCTGGCGGGAAGGAGACAAAGGCTCCGGACTGTGCTGGGCCCCAGTTCCTATTGCTCTGAACCCCAGTTCCGACTGCTCTGAACCCCAGTTCTAGGCCAGACCCTGGGGACCCAGGCTCAAACAGAGGGAGCTGGACTGTAAGGCGGAACTCCGGGGGAGCGGCGAAAAGAGGTCCTGGAGGCGAGCACATTGCACGCAGAGAAGGGACGGTTGGCTGTGCTGTGGGATTGCCCTGGCAGGAAGGAGACAAAAGCTCCAGACTGCTCTGAATGCCACCTCCAACCCCACTTCCAACTGAACTGAACCTCAGTTCCGGGCTCATTGGGGGAGAGCCTAAACTGTTTGGTAGAAGGCGAAAATTGAGGGCACCTTTCTCTCAGAGGTGCTTGCAGCAACTACTGAAGGACCCTAAGGAATACTGATACTCAGGAGCCGCATAGGGTGGGGCTGATGGAAGCCAAGCCTGTAGGCTCCACCCTGAAACTTCGCCCCATCAGGGAAGCTGCGAAAATGCCGAGACAACAAAATAGATCACAAACGAAAGAAATGGAGGACAAAAAGTGACTGGATATAGAGTTCAAAACCACACTTATAAGGTTGTTCAAGAATCTCCTAGAAAAGGTCAATAAAATAAACGAGACTTATGAGGATATGAAAAGGGATCAACTAGACATAATAAGGGATCAACAAGAAATAATAAGGGATCAACAAGAAACAAAGAATACATTGTCTGAAATAAAAAATATTATACAGAGTCCTAAAAACAGAATGGAAGATCGCAAGAATCAAGTCAAAGATTTGGAACATAAAGAGCCAGAAGACACTCCTCCACAGAAGCAAGAAGGCAAGAGAATCCAGAAAATTGAAGATAATGGAAGAAACCTCTGGGACAACTTCAAGCGAACCAACATCAGAATTATGGGGGGTCCCAGAAGATGAGAGAGAGCAAGATATCAAAATCATACTGAAAGAAATAGTGACAGAAAACTTCCCCCACCTGGTAAATTATTCAACTGGTAATATCATTTCTATCCCCCTTGGTCTTCAAGATTGGATAACAAAACCCAGTAGCCAGACTGAACACTAACCTAGCACTCTCAATCCTTAACTCCTTCTTTGGAACCAGGCTAAAATATTTCCTGAAAGATCTTTGAGCCCAGGATCCATAAACTGATCAGATGAATGATCAATCAGATGAACCATCTTGTGCCTAGAGTAATTAACTATAAAATAGGAAAGTATGCTTTTCCTTCTTTCTCCTCCTCCTCCTTCTTATTCTTATTCATTTTTGACGTGATCAATTGTCTTTATTAGAGAAAACTAGTATGAAAAAGGTCTTAAGAGTTGGAATTGGTGCCTCTCTTCTTGTCAAAAGCGGGTACATTAATGAAGCAAAGATACTACACCTGTCTCTTGACACAGTCCATAACTGTCTACTCCTCCTTTCTTTATCTCCCTTTTTCCTCCTTATTGGTCACTCTGGAAAACTGACTTCTCACTTTCCAAGCATAGGCCAAGGTACCATGGACTCTACCTCCAAACAGATGACCAGCTACTTCCAGCATGGTCAAGGCTGCAACCTGACACTGGACAAGGGAAGTCTCATCCTCCCAAGGCATATCTTCCAGAAGCACCACTTGATCTTCTGGGGCAATGCCCTCCATGAGCCTTGATCTGGGCCACTGTCTAATGGCCAGACATCCTGAGGATATGTAGCACCTGGGCATGGACAAAGAACTCCATGTTGGCTATTGAACCAACTGTGGCTATGGCTGCCACTACCACAAAGATGGAGTCAAAAATAGGAAGAAGTAAATTCTCATTGCCTATTGCATGCCACATTATTATTCAGCAAAGAATTTTTAATAAAGAGTTCCATAGTAGAGAGAATAGTCTGAAGGTGCTGAGTATGTTAGTGTTTGATTGGGAAGAATAAAATGTGGCCACCCAATTTTAAAACAATAATCTCAGCAGTGGAAATAAATGAAATGGCATATCACCACAGGAAATTTTTGAACAGAGGTAGAATGGCCATCGGGCATGAGTTAAACATCTATTATGAGGTTGGACTATGTCCTCTCCAAGATTTCTTTCAACCTTGCAATTTTGTAATATGTATATCAGCTGAGGCACATGGCATCATGGTCAAAATCTGAGAATGGAGTTCTCATATTGACTCCATCTCTCAACTGTTATGTAGCCTTAGACAAATTACTCAACCTCTATATAACTTAACCTCTTACCATTTGAAAGTTATAATACTAAATAACCTCACAGGAATGTGTGAGGAAATGAACAATGTTTTGAAATTGTTCTATAATTACTTTATAAACTCACATTAAATAAGTACCATGTCAGACACCTAATTGGTTTACTAGAGAGGCAAGAATACAAAGCTTTAGTATTTTAAAAAACCACAGGGGAGTTCACTAATAACTCCACAGGCAACAGTGTCATTGATACATTTCTAGAATAAAACCCCTGGAGTTCTGGTGGATATCTGTTTGGCTGTGGTCCACTTAATCATAAAATCATCAGGATTAGATGAAACATAGTAGCAATATAGCCCATTCTTCTGTCACTGCAATCAATCCAAGAGGTATTAACCTCTAGCATTTGAAAAAGTTAAACACTTCAATGTTAATTTGATGGAAACTTGGCAGGCTATGAAAGAAGTCCCACAGCAATTCTGTTCAAGTGTCAATTGCCCTGAATTCTCAAATGTATGTCTGGGGCTTCCACAGAATCTCAAGTTTATAAATTAATGGTATTAAAAGACCACAGGTGCAGAAGAATTTATTGGAAGTGAAGCCTCATTCTTGCATACCTAATCACCTTAGCTGCTCTTTTCTGACAATTGACAAACAATCCTATGCATCTATGGAGTCTTGCAAGACCTGGATTTGTTTCCTCCCAACTAGAAATTGGGGGTGGAATAATCTAATATCTGGGGGCCTCACACTATCACTCTTGCAACTTTTCATCAATCTGAGATTCTTATACCCTATTCATTGAATTTAAAGAAGAAAATTAAGCGGTAGTAAATTTCAATGGGAACACCTATCTGTTCTCCTCCTTTCTATTAGCCCTGCCCTGCATTCCTAAAAAGGTACTGCAGAGTGAAAGACTTCATTGAAACTCTAAAGGTGTCCAGTTACATGTGTCTTCCACGGAGGGTGGGATGTTTTGCAAGTGATTGAAAGGTCATCCTTACATTTAAAATGCCCCTGCCTTTTCAAGTTTCAAACTTGGGGCATGTTTGACTTCAGGGAAATAAGAACAAGGCACCCCATGTTTTCCTAATTCAGTAGTGATCAACCCTAACTTACCTTTCTTGGGGAGACAGCAGCCCACACCCTTAGCCTGGGAGCATACTAGAAAAAGACAAGCAAAAGACAGAAACAGTAGGGTTAAAGGCCCAAAGTAGCTCTTCCTTCTATCTCCAGCCAGAAGCAACCAAGCTCCTGCTTCTTTCCTTTAATTGTTAGTCTGTTCTGACAAGAACAAAAGACATTCTGCTTGAGAAGCACTATTGACAATGCAGCTGCCAGTTCAAAACAACACAATTAGAAGTAATGTCAGAGAGAGGAAGAAATTATGGTGGGGGTGGGGAGCACTTTTGTTGAGTTTGTCCTTTCAAAATGCAATAGAGTGAAAATATATGAGTAAATGTAGAACATTATACACACATCAGTGTGTCAAAGATTTTTGCTTGTCAAATATTGTGTTTAAAAAGAATTTGCTTACCACTGACAATGTCAATATAATAGGCATCAGTTCAATCACAAAATGGCTTACACTACTTTTCCTGTCAACCAAAAGTTGCATATATTTATTAAATGCGACCCATTTATATAATCTTGGCTGCTGTGTTCTGAAAAATCAATTGATGATCATGATGTTTGCTGTCACGGCCACAGAGACATTTAAATCCTGTTTTCTGCTAAAGAAAAATTCTTGAAATGAGTCCTCCTGACATGCCTATGCTAAGTGAACTTAAGCTTCTTGGTATTGTCCAGACTCAAGCTTCTTTTCTAAAAGGCTTCTCCTTCCTAGCCAAACTCTACTTCAGAGTGAAGGACTCCTTGTTGCATGAGTGTTTTTCAGAGAAGCCACTCAGAAATCCCAGGTGGGGAGCTCAGCAGGGAGAGCCTAGATACAAAATTCTTCCAGGGTGCTTACTAAAAAGTAGTAAAACATGTTTCCTGCCACATGTCAACAAAAATTCACTAAAAAATATTGGAGGGGGAAAAAGAGAGACTTTCTTTTTTTTAATATATTTTATTGATTTTGTACAGAGAGGAAGGGAGAGAGATACAGTTAGAAACATTGATGAGAGAGAGTCATCAATCAGCTGCCTTTTGCACACCCCCTACTGGGTATATGCCCGCAATCAAGGTACATGCCCTTGACCGGAATTGAACCCAGGACCCTTCAGTCTCCAAGCCGATGCTCTATCCATTGAGCCAAACCGGTTTCGGCAAAAAAGAGAGACTTTTTTCATGCAAACAGTTTACAAACTGGGATGATGCAGCCTCAGGTAATAATAGAACAGTGCTCTGCAGAGACAAAAGAGAGGCCATCTTTAATGGAGGAAGTTTCTGCTCAGGTTCCCATCATGCAAATGAGGATTTCGAGTCTGATCAGCATGGACTGGTTGATGATAATTACAATCTGTGCAGTTCTAATTGGTCAGGGTGTATCACAGTCTATTGCTTAAGTGGTAGCATGGTGATGAGGGGACAAGGAAATTCCCTGCAGTAGTTGATTCAGAAAGCATAAACAGACAGGAGGTTGAAAGTTCAGTCTATGATTCTCCCAAGAATGCAGAGTACATGAAGGGCCTCTGTCAGCAATGAGCTGTTAGACTCTAGTTTTGAATTTAGGCCCAGTTAATTGCATGTGTTATAGGCACTTCTCACTAACACCAGAGAGGTGTTATAAGACAGCCCTCTTTGAGTCAGTGGGAGAAAGCTGTCCACAACATTAATCTTTGTCTTCTCATATAAATAACTTTATATAAGAGACCTTGACTGCATTGCAAAAAAAACCCAATTTATTAAAGCAATTAAAGTATGCTCCTTTACTGAAAAAGCAAAGCAAGCAAGCAAACTTACACATCTGGCTTATGAAGTGCAAATGGGCTCTCAGCTAATCTGAAAAGCAAGTTGGGTGTGGGACCGAAGTGTTACATACCCTCCTGTCTATAGGCTTCAAAATTTATTTGCTGAATATTTTGGTACAGATTAATTCTAAAGTTTTCTTTTTTTACTTTGTTGTGGCCTTCCCAGAAATCATGAGAAGTACATGGCAACTTTATTTTGCCATGCCTTGAGATTGCTGGCTTTTCTACTTAGGGAGTAAAACTGTCCTTTTCTTTTTTCCCCTTTCCTTCTCCCTTTTAGCATTCTCAACCAAAGTACTGGTAATGCATGCATATAAGCCTAACCAATGGACACAGACACCAGGGGGTGAGGGCATGAGTGGGGTCAATGGGGGGATAAGCACACATATGTAATACATTAATCAATAAAAGGGGTAAAGAAGTGTTATACAGAGTTAAAATTTTTGGAACACATAGGATTAAAAAGCTAGATAGTAAAAAAACAAAAAAAAAAATCACCTGTTAAAATTTACCTTTACATTCTGAGAACCAACTGAGCCTAATTTTTATCATCTAAGCTCTTGTATACCTAAACTATAATACCTACCAATTTTCATTGTATGACAATGAACATACTTTTCAATTGTATGGCTGTAAACTGCTAAAAGCAAATTAGGGGTCTCAACTCTTTTTGCACGAAAGACCCTCTTTATTTAATCTGATTTTTTTATGGCAGATGTGTTTCTATAAAATTATGTGTCCATTAGACAAATTAGAAAATAATAAATGTTTATTTGAATCCTATCATATAGTTCATATCGGTCTAGTTAGCCTGGCCCTTACATGGTCCTGTACCCTGGTTGATCCCCACAGTTTCTGCATCTGGATTTTCAGCCCTGATCAGAAACCTCTATCATGCTACCTGAACTTATACTCATCACATGATGAGCAGTGACACAGAATACTCTAAATCAGCTTGGTAGCATCCTCTTTCCAGTAAAATAACATACAAGAGAAATTTAATTTTAAAAATTACATGATGACATAAAAAATAAACTAAGAACTATGGCTTTCCTAAAGAGTTATTTGTACCAAGCACCACTATAGAGCTACCTGCAAAGCAAACTACACTACACCAGCAGATTAGGGATCCATTACTCTATGCACTGCTAGAGACACAATGACCATAACTTTATTTCTGACATTTTTCCACATCCACAATAACCCACGCCTTCTGATTTACTGATTTTTTTAACTTGCTGCATCTGAACACAAACGGTTTTGACATCAGCTCAGATGGTACACAAAATATTAATTCTGAAGGTTCTGTTTTTGTCTGAGTCTGGGAAACATTATTTCCCATCTGATGCCAATGACTGCTCTACAATAAGCTCCTTTATTGCTACTAGCTAGCTGATCTATAGGTAAGGCAGAGTGGGTGGCTGGTAATAGGATGTGATTAGATGCAGGTGTTCCTCATTTCTGAGTAATACAGAAAAATGAAGTTTTCTTTCCAACAGTCCCTTGAATTGCTGAAAAGACTGAGCATTGATTTTATCTGCATGTTAGGGTAGAGGAGGCCCAGCATGTGAAAATGTTCCAATTTCATTAAAAAATTAAAAAAAAAAGAATGGTTTTGGGCTCCCAAATCTTAAGTAATGCTACATAATATTTATCTGGATTTAAGGAAGAATATTAGTTGATGATGTTAATTATTACCCAATAAAACCTGTAACACGTAATTATGATATGTATGAACATTAAATGTTATGATTGTTGATTTATTTATTGATATAATAAATCAAAATTTTGGTCTTTCACTGGTTGGGAGTGAGGCATCGTACTGGCTAACAGTACAAGCTTTGGAGCCAAACTGCCTGGGTTCAAGTTCTGTCCTCTCTACTTCCTAGACATGAGAATTTGGGCAAGGCACTTAGTTTTTCTATAGGTGAATTTCCTCAGATGTAAAGTGGGGATAATTACTATGTTTATACTATAGAAACAAAGGAAAGACTAAATGAGATACTTTAGCATGGTGCCTGGCATATGGAAAGTTCTCTATAAATAATAGCTATTAATGTTATTTTTATCCTTGTTATAAAGGTTAATAATGTTAGCCATTGTTAGATACATTATTGATTTTATATATCAATTTTAACTTTTAAAAAACACCAGGTATGTATGGTGACATTATGCCCAAACAAGTTTTGTCCATTTTGTTCTTCCAATATAAATTATGTACACATTTTTTTTCTTTCTTAAAAGCAGAATTTTTAATGGGAAGCCCAAGACCATGCAGTATAATTTTGGAGTTCAAAGAAAAAGCAAAACTTGATAAGAAAATAATAAAATTGATTTTTCCACCTAACCTGAATGTGAACACAAATGGCTATTAAAGGATAACCTTTAAAATGGTTAAATCATGATCTATATGCAAATTCATGTGAACACATGTCAAAATTTTTGTTTAACTCATTAATTAGTGAGGGAATGAGGAGGCCAGGGGTCTATAATGTATGGCCTAAAAGCCAAATGCAGTCTGTCACATGTTTTTGTAAACAGAATTTGATGAAGTACAGCAATATCCATTCATTTACCCATTACCTATTGTTATTTCCCTGCTACAATGGCAGAATTGTATTGTCCACAAATTGTAATATATTTACTATCTTATTTTTTCAAATATATTTTTATTGATTTCAGAGAGGAAAGATGAGAGAGAGAGGAATAGAAACATCAATGTTGAGAGAGAATCATTGATCAGCTGCCTACTGCATGACCAACACTGAAGACTGAGCCCACAACCTAGGCTTATGCCCTAACAGGAATCCAGTGGTGACCTCCTGGTTCATAGGTCAATGCTCAACCACTGAGCCATGCCATAGCTACCATCTTACTTTTTACAATAAAAAGTTTGCTGGCCCCTGATATAGGCCATCAGGGATGCTGAAAATTTTACAAATAGATGCACTAGGCAATACTTGCATTCTACCAGACAAGAAATATTTGCATTACAATTAAGAAAGCTATAAAATAACTCAAAGATTATCAAAGGCACAGATAATCCAGAAAATATACCAAGCCTGGGCTATTAGGCTCACTACAGAAATTCAGACTAGAGATCCAGGGAGAATCTTGTTTTACAAACTAGGGCTAAAGTAGGGAAGAAGCTTGGATTCAAAAACTAACAGAACACGGAGAGTGCCCTAATGAAAATCCCCAATGATTGGAATATGTAATGAAGGAGGCTGAGGCTGGCCACTTGAGTGCTTCTTACTTAAAGACTCAGTTGCTTTGGAAATTGGGGCAGGACTGAGTCCTTGGGGTAGATCAGCAAATCCAACTATGGGAAGGCTGGGGCAGGCAGGGGTTGATCCCATCCACTCTCTTGGTTTCAACTATATTATAGGCTAGACTCTCACATGTATATTTTCAATCCTGAAATTTCCTTCAAAACTCATGTTAGAGTTATACAATTTCCTATTACTGTCCCAATAGGGTAGGTGAAACTCAATGTGTTCAAAATTGAACCTTTTAAAAATCCTAGACTTGCTCTTCCTCCTATATTCACTATCTGTTGGTGACACCACAATCAACCAGACATGCAGTCGAGAAACCTGACCTCCTTGATTTACTTCAATACTACCTGACACATCCAATGAATGTTTTAAACCTATTACTTCCTGTGTATCTCTAGAATTACTGTTTAAAATCTCACCATCTCTTCATCTACACTAGTAATATATTTTAACTAGTCTTATCCTTCTGAAACTCATCCAATGGTGTGTTGGAGATGGCTTATACTAGCTGATGAGAACTGATTGTGTTTATCTATTCCAAATTCTATGTTCCATGATGTTATATTAGTAACTTGAAATTGGCCATAGTGAGAATATTTACACCACAGAAATTGCCAAACACTATAAATCAAGATTTTTAATATCCATAAATGAGTGAGGTCATGTGGTATTTCTCTTTCATTGACTGGCTTATTTCACTCAGCATGATGTTCTCTAGTTCTATCCAGGTTGCTGAAAATGATGAGAATTCCTTCTTTTTATGGCAGCATAGTATTCCACTTCAGATATAAAGTCAGTAAAGCAACAAGCAGACTGTCAAATTACAGCGGGGAAGGTAGGGAGATCTGGGGGAGATAAGAGATCAACTTAAAGACTTGTACACATGCATATAAGTACAACCAATGGACACAAAACTCTGGGGAGGGAGGGTATGTATGGGAGGAGGGGGCAATGTTAAAATATGTACACAGATAATTTAATTTTAAAAAATTAAAAAATAAATAAATAAACAAATAAAGATTTTTTTGTGTGTGGAAAGCTACTTATTAAAAATTAGAAGCACATTTACCACTGCTAATTCACCACACTTTAGATAAATTGATTTTTTAAAAACACTCGTTTAACTATGCACCTCTTCTGATTAAAATTCTTCAGTGATTCACTATGGCAAAAAATAACATTAAGTTCCTTAGCATGGCAAACAAAGCCTTTTATCATTTGGCTCCTGCCTAAATGTCCAGCTTCCTCTCCCATTCTTTTATTAGACTTACAATTCATATGCTAACTCAAAGGTCACAAACTGGTTCACTCAAGCCTAAATCCCCCCATATATATATTTTTTTTTGAGCCAGCACACTGTCTCTAACTTTTTTGAGGCAACATTTAAATCTTTTAAAAACAATTCTTCCCCAAATCCATATTTCTGATTTATCTTGAAAAATTGCAATACTATGCCCTCATTTGTGCTTATAACAAGAAACTGAGCAGCAGATGCCCCTCTTCAGAAGGCATATACTCTACAATTCACCAGTTACTATAATTTATTCATCAAAATTATGCAGGTGCCCCCAAACCTAGTCTTCATTTCTTTTATCTACTTACTTTTTTGGCCCCTGATGTCAACCATATTATAAAGTCCTTATTATTAACAAAAATCTCTGACCCTCACTATAGAATCTCTCTTTCTTTACCAGTGTTTCTTCATGATTGTCCATGGTCTCTGCACAGTCTAGGAAGGGAAAAGCAGCAGGATGAATAGAGGTAGAAGAAGAGGGTATAAGAGTCTCCATTTTGAAGCATAGAATTGTGAAAATGACAGGCAGGGAATGTTCAAAATTTTTGTGCTATCAGGGTGTTGTAGAGCCGGTTTGCTAATCCTCATTAGAGTCTTGGAATGTCTACCTTCTCAGATGGACATGGGAAGGAAAGACTCAAGGACACTAGCTCACACTGACTTAAATTGTAGGAGCCAGGTTTGAAAAGGAGAGTCAATTTTTTAATTTGATATTTGGATACTTAATTCCCTTTCGGGGAGTGCCTGCTCTATGTCTATTTGTGTTTGGACACTATGGGGGAAAACACAAGCAGACTAAACAGCTCTGCCTCCAAAGAGCTCACAGCACTAATGAAGAAGCAAAAAAGATATATGTAAAATAATTAGATAACAACAAGATATTGGATGTAACCTAGTGCCCACAGCATCAGGATGGTCTATAAGGAGTGGGATCAAGTTAAGACAAGGAACTATTGAAGGAGCCAGAGCTTACAATGACCCATTGCTGGCAGAAAAATTAGGTAGACCATTCCACGCAGGGATCCCACAAGGTATATACACTCAGAAAGCAATGACTGAATTAGGTGTGGTAACCTGTGAATAATAAGGCTGCCTGAAGGAGAAAAGGCAGTCTGGATAGGAAGACATGTTAGTCATTGTGGACCAATTTTCTTTTGAAAAGTTTTCATCTTTGGTGTCATATACCCAGAAAGCTGAGTCAAAGACAGTGGAATTAGATGGTTCCATAAAGCATTTCAAATTCTAGGCATAGATAGCAACCTTTCAGCTTTTTGACACAAGTGGGGCTAAGCAATATTTATAAGTACTACTGTGTGTCTTGGACAAGCCTGGCAGCATTGATATAGAAAGAAGGAAAGAAGAAAATAAGAGTAGGAAAAAACAGAAAGAGCAAGGAAGTGGAGAGAAAGAACAGGGAGAACACCGTGGTAGGAAGCAGACACATACCTCCAATCTAACCCAGGGAATCCTATGCTACAAACTACTTTACTCCAACTCCCACTTCCTGCCTCTAGATCTTGACAGAGATTCAGGAATGCCCGTGCCCACTGAGAACTGGCAGGTTCCCAGATGTAAGCTTCTTTCTTCCTGGGCCAATTATGATACATTGTTCACTTAGCACCTCTCCCAACTGGAGGCTTTATGGTGGTTGTGGTATTTGTTCATTACCAGAGCCACTCAGACCTACAGCTTCCTTAGCCTGTAGGTTTATGTTAACTTCTGAAATAATTATGTCCTGTGTCCAATTTACTTTATGAGCCAGTTGCTCACTTCCTGGTGTCTCATTTGTAGCTTCTCTCTATAAATGTTTAACAATGTTTACTTGCTGCTCAATCCAAGCCATTGATGACCATTGTGCAGCCAGCTCTCAACTATTTGAGGCTGATGCAACCACCCCCTTAAGGAAACAGATTTCTTGTGCATTCCTCCCCGTCTTTCTCTTCCACCTTTTTCCTATTCCCTCTTTTCTAGCTACTTCCCTGTTTGGGAATCTTTCAT
Source organism: Pipistrellus kuhlii (assembly GCF_014108245.1). Classification (NCBI taxonomy): domain Eukaryota; kingdom Metazoa; phylum Chordata; class Mammalia; order Chiroptera; family Vespertilionidae; genus Pipistrellus; species Pipistrellus kuhlii. The sequence goes on from NW_023425528.1 coordinate 3,883,272, forward strand.
CCAAAATGGAAAGGAGGCAAAAATTATGAAAACTGCCGAGATTGGTTTGGCTCAATGGATAGAGCGCCGACTTGGGGACTGAAGGGTCCCGAGTTCGATTCCGGTCAAGGGCATGTACCTTGGTTGTGGGCATATCCCCAGTAGGGGGTGTGCAGGTGGCAGCTGATCGATGACTCTCTCTCATCGATGTTTCTAACTCTGTATCTCTCTCCCTTCTCTCTGTACAAAATCAATAAAATATATTTAAATAAAAAAAATTATGAAAACTGCTACTCATCCTTTTTTCAGTTCTCCAGCAATTCTGGGTTTTTAAAATTTTTAAGAGTAAACAGAAACTATATATTAAAATAATATTTGTCTCTTCTTCAAAAATCTCAATTATCCATGTTCTCCCCCAGTTAAAATAAGTTTTTGGAACTGTCTTTATAAAGTGTATTGACGTCAATATTTCACTACTTTCTGGAATACTATATATGCTTTGAATACTCAGCCCCACACTTCCATGAGGCCTCCTCTGATTATTCTGGTTCTCCTTATTATATAGCTCTAGATCCTACTATACTGAGGAGACTCTTTTATGGGTCTAGTGATCTGCCTAAGTTTCACTATTAGACTGCTAACAAACCGGGTCCCAAAATACATTTAAAGTTAAAAAGTTGTTTATTTATTGACCAGTTTCTGCACTCACCCAGAGATGGTCCTGAATACCCAAAGAACTCTATATCTTTCACTGTACCTGCTATTTACACCAAGCATCAAATAACAGACATAGCAATTTTATCAAAGGTGTTTTGCTAATGGTAATCCCTCCCCTAAGCCAGGAGATCCTCATTTACTAGTATAGACTACTTCTTTCTGACAATAACAGATTATCTCTACCTAGTTAGGACCTGCAGGAAGTTGTAGGGAACATTGGGTTTAGTCTTTATCTCCCTGAAGTATATCTATCTATCTATCATCTATCTATCTACCTATCTATCTATCTATCTATCTATCTATCTTTCTATCTATCTATACCTGGTGTGCAGTGTACTGGTGGGGTCCCTCAGCCGGGATCAGGATGAAACCAGCATTCCAACATTCCCCAAGGGGTCCTGAAGTATGAGAGGGCACTCTGCAAAGTTGCTGTCATTTGGCAGCTCCTGTGTTGAGCATCTGTCCCCTGGTGATCAGGGCGTGCGCATCATAGCTACCAGCTGGTCGACTGGTTGGCTAGTCAGCTGGTTGCTAGACTTTTTAGATAGATAGATAGATAGATAGATAGATAGATAGATAGATAGATAGATAGATAGAAGGATAGATAGATAGATGATAGATAGATAGATAGATAGATAGATAGATAGATAGATAGATAGAAGGATAGATAGATAGATACAAAGTCAGTGTAATGATTTGAGGGTATCTTCTCTTTAGCTTCCAGGGTTTGATTTAGTGGCATAGTCTTTAAAATTTCTGGTTGTCATTAGCCTTTCATATATGCATAGCTCATGGACACAGAAAATAATGTAGTGAAGGCCTGGGGTGGGGTGAGGGGTTGCTGGAGGGGGGCAGAGTAGGGAAAAATGGAGGATATCTATAACACTATCAGCAATGAAAAAAATATACCTGCAATCTATGTTGCTCCTTTGGAAATGAACACAAACTACCATGTACTACTATTCACCAAGTTTATGATCTACCAAACTAAGTTCCAGAAGGTCTGGGAAAATGTGCTTTACTTCTCTATATCTCCATTGTTCCTTTGACATAATTGGGCATATTATGATTGCATAATTTTAAGAGCAAAGGTTTAAAGACATATTGTTTGAGTTTGAATCTTGGCTCTTCTACTAAAAGTTGTTTAATCTTAGGTATGTTTTTAAGCTCTATGTGCCACAGCTTATTCATTTGAGGGAAATATTTACCTCAAATGGTTGTTGTGGAAATTAAATTAGTTAATATATGTAAAGTATTTAGAACAGTGCCTGGCATATAATAAGCATTCCACAAATAGCCATTATGATAAGGAAGGAGATTGACAAAGGAATGTTAACTTCAATTCCCGAATCACTAATATTTGAGAGGCCCCATGCTCCCTCTTTCTCCAATCCTAAATCCTGATTACTTATGCTTTTTGTTTTATTTTACCTAGGTTCCCACTCTGATGATGGACACCCAGTTCTCTGAGTTCACACCAGACATCACTCCCATAATGCTGGCTGCCCACACCAACAACTATGAAATCATCAAATTGCTTGTCCAAAAACGGGTCACTATTCCACGGCCTCACCAGATCCGCTGCAACTGTGTGGAGTGTGTGTCCAGTTCAGAGGTAGATAGCCTGCGCCACTCGCGCTCCCGACTAAACATCTATAAAGCTCTGGCAAGCCCCTCACTCATTGCCTTATCAAGTGAGGACCCTATCCTGACTGCTTTCCGCCTGGGCTGGGAGCTCAAGGAACTCAGCAAGGTAGAAAATGAGTTCAAGGCTGAGTATGAGGAGCTCTCCCAACAATGTAAGCTCTTTGCCAAAGACCTGCTGGACCAAGCTCGGAGCTCCCGGGAATTGGAGATTATCCTCAACCATCGAGATGACCATAATGAAGAACTTGACCCTCAGAAGTACCATGACTTGGCCAAGCTAAAGGTAGCAATCAAATACCACCAGAAAGAGGTAAGCTGAGTCCTTCTCTGCTTTCAGGGAAGCTTAAGACCTCCAGAGTCCAGAGTATTTAGAGCAGAGTTAGCATGTTTCTACCACTTGGACCTTTAAGAAACAAATGGTTAGACAGTCCTAAAAAACAGACTCACTTATTCAAAGCACATACAGCCTCTGCATATTTTCTTTTTGGCCAGCTAAGAAAGGAAAAATACTGATCACCTAGCTCTTTGATGAGAAAGCACTTAACAGTTCAACAAATGATTATTTAGCTGTTCAGAATACAAAAACCAGATACTCTGTATTCATGGAGCTTACAAGTGTATTGTAGACATTAAGCAAACAATAACATTAGTGAATATAGAATTACAAATCATTGTTAAGTGCTCTGAATGAAAATTTCTATGAGAACACATAACAAAGGACTATGCCTTATATACTGGGATGTAGAGGCCAGTGATTACAGATGGATGAATGTCTGGATGTTGGTAATTGTTGGTAGAACTAAGTCCTTGGAAGCCCCTCAGCAAGAAGGCTGATACATGCATTTGAAAGATGGAGTGTGTAATGCTGTGGAAAGCAAGAGCAACATCTCCTATGGTATGACCTTCTAACTTTTAGAGTGTACCTCTTTGAGGGAGGTCAGGTCAAGCAGAACACAGAATGAAAAGCTTTGTTTTCCACCTTGGCTGTATTTACAATCTAGCAGGTGCTGTTCTATGCTATCAAATCAAACAATTTGGGGGCAGCATGGTACATTAGAAAAAGGCAGGGACTTTAGAGCTAAAACAACTGAAGATGCATTTCCAACTCACCAGATGTATGACCTGAAGAAACTCAAATTTTCAGGACATTATTTTTTAATTTATAATATGAAGATGACAATAGTTCCTCCACTTCATAAAACTATTATAGGAAATAAATTAGAAAGTGCTAGTGTGGCACAGGAAGTACATTAATATCCATTTTCATCTCTTCCAATGCTACCAGGAGGCAGATTCAAACAGGTTGAACCAAGATGTGTTTACCATCTGAAGGGCAACAGGCAGTGCCACCCTTTCACGGGTTCACTGAGCCATGAAGCAAATCACATTGTGTGCTCACTGGTCCCTTTACCTGAAACAAGAAAAGAAAAAAATACTATGCCTTTGAAATGAGGCAAAAATGAGTACAATGGACAACCTTGACAAGGATATAAAAATGACAAAAGAGCAACATGAAGATCAAAAGACTGCACTGGGGGAGATAGTAAATGGATAGGCCCATTCAACTCTCCTTATTCTGTTTATTTGCCACTAATCACTTTAAGTTATTTCACTAAGCCTGAAGTTACTTAACCTCACTTTTCTCTTAAAAAAAATGGGGAAAATAACAGGAGCACTTACCTCCCTGGAGAAATATAAAGTTTAAATAAAATAATGAATAATATACTTATGCACAATATTCAGCATACATTAGGCATTCAATAAATATTAGCAGTTATTATTATTATTCATTTTCATGTTGTATGGTCTGATTCTGTGTACTCAACTTGTAGGTAATAATGACCCATTTCCTCCCTTACTCCTTACTCCTTCCCACCACCCTACTGTTGATTTATAGTATCAGTTGTGCTAGTCTACTATAAGGTCTAATTGACTTTTCTTCACTTTGATATATATGTATATTTCTATTAATTATGTATATTATACTTTCACTAGAGGACCAGTGCATGAAATTCATGCACTGGGGGATGTCCCTCAGCACGACCTGCACCCTCTCGCAGTCCAGGACCCCTCAGGGGATGTCTGCCTGCCAGCTTAGGCCCGTTCCCTCTCACAATCCATAACCCCTCATCCTTATCATCCATCTGCTCACTGCTCCTTACCACTCAGCTTATTGCTCCTTAGTGCTGCCACAGAGGCAGGAGAAGCTCCTGCCACTGCCACTTCACTCAACAGCTGTCAGCTCTGTCTTTCTATGTAGTTTTCTATGGGCCAACTGCTCTCTTCCTTCTCACTTAGAGTGAGCAGCATGTGAGGGCAGAGTGCACTGTCGTGGAACGCAGAGGGCTGCCCGGAGCTGAGGGGAGTTGCCAGGCCCATGGGGTGAGAGGTCGACACAGAGGACACTATCTCACCCAACTGTGGGGTGGGCTGGCCGGCCTTCATCTGCCTGACTCCACCCAGGGAGGGACCAAGCAGGTTGTCCAACTCTCCATTCTCTATCCTTCCATCTGTGACACCTGTCACACTTGTCAGGCCTCCCCCAAAGTGAGTTCAGCTCAATCCCTGAAGGTAAAAGGGCATGGGGGTGCCTCCACTCCAGTGCCCCCTGATTCCCTGCGACAGGATCTGGTTGACAGGACCTTGATCTCAGGACGATGACCACGGCTGCAGAACATAGATCTGTTTCAGGAAAATTTGGGAATTTGGATTTTCCTATGAGCTCCTATTCCAAAAGGTGGCAGTTTATTCACATTGTGGCAAAGACACCTTCAAGAGTAACATAAGTGGTTACAGTCAGGGCCAAACTAAGCAATTTTTTCATCCTATCTCTCTGAGGAGCGTGGGTAGAACCAAGTCTCAGCTCTTCACAGGACACTTCTGGGTTTTTTGTTTTTGGTTTTTTTTTAAGCCTAAAGGATAGTAGTCTGTCTCCATTCTTGTTCTTTGGGATTTTTTTCATCATCAGATAAAAGGATACATGCATTGGGGCAATTCGCTCGAGGTACAATATTCTAGTTACACCCATGTGATGATTACAATGCCCCTCAGAGGGAGGAAGCCCACAAATGGGGAGCAGGGAATTCTGAAAACAAAAGTGATGACAGAGGTGCTAAGCCTTAACTTCACATGTTTGACACCCCTCTTCAGGCAGCCTGCAGGCTGGGTGTCTGCTGGACCTTTAACCACTTAATGTCCTGGCAGGCTGCCCTGGGCCTTGCTAGGCAGTGTGTGGGGCTGTCTGGGCCCGGGGGGAGTCGGCCTCCCTGCCCCAGCCACTCCTGGTACAGCTCTTGCACATGGGTGCTGGTCTCCGAAGACCACACTGGGATGTCAGCATAGATGCCTTCCATCTGCCGCAGCCCTGTTTGCATGCCTGTCCTCTGCCCAGCTCTGGCCCCTGCCACTTAGGCATCCCCTGAGCAGGTCAAGACCTCTACAAAGTGGCAAGGGAACTTTCCTCTCTACAGCTTCAGCACCACTTCTGGATATTCCAAAAGCTGTAAGCAGCCTCAAAGCATAGCAGAACCTCTCCATCCCTTTAAAGGGTGACCTCCTGGAAGTCTTTGTTCCTCAGGGTGCAGTAGGTGATCACTCCCACGTCCTCGTTGAATAGCTCCTTGCCCATGTGCCTGAAGATGTGTGCCCATCGGAGCTGGCACCCTCATGGAACCTCACCCCGTTTTCCTTCATGTCTCCAAACAGAGTGTCCACGGTAGTGTCATTCAAGGCTAGGTCACTTTGCTCCATTATCTGGACAATTTCACCTGATGTTAACAAGCAGTCAGCACCATGGTAACTGTGTAAAACTGTGGGAACATCTTCTCAAAGGACCTACAGTTTCTTGTCATGACACAGGACCACAATGATGTTGAAAATCTTGTCTGGGGACAGGTTCTGCCATTGGGTGAAGTAATCCTTCACCAGAGAGCCCATGATCCGCTGGAGAGATTTGGCTGTGAAGAGTTGAGGGTAATGGGATGACCCAGCACACGCTCTTCATATCGGTCCTAGTCAGGGCAGGTGGAGGTCAGCATGGGTAGCCATGGCTCTTCCTCATGTTGCTGGCAGTAACAATACACAAATTCCTTCTGACTCTCCAGGATGATGAAGTCCGCAGCTGTCTTCATGTCAAAGACAGTGCGTCCCAAAGCTTTAGAGAAAGCCGTAGAGTGTTCTGGATGCATCAATGTCATTGAGGCTGAATTTAGCTGCAAAATAAGGCAGAGACTGAGGACACACGGACACTGCCAGCACCTTGAGTTGTGAGGTATCACATTTCTTAAGGTTCAGAACATCGAAGATGTTCTTGGTGTTCTGTTGAGAATCTTGGACTCCTTCCTCCGTGGTCACACAACTGTCACATGCCAGGCAGTCACTCAGAAATATCTTGGCATTGGCTGGGACCAGTTTGGTTCAGTGGATAGAGCGTCGGCCTGCAGAATGAAAGATCCCGGGTTCGATTCCAGTCAAGGGCATGTACCTTGGTTGCGGGCGCATCCCCAGTAGGGGGTGTGCAAGAGGCAGCTGATCAATGATTCTCTCTCATTGATGTTTCTAACTCTCTATCCCTGTCTCTTCCTCTCTGTGAAAAATCAAAAGAAAAAAAAGAAAAAAAGAAATATCTTGGCATTGGCCAGCTTAGGGAATTCCCCCTTCTCTCTGTTCTCCTGAGCCGGACGTTGATTGCAGCATTCTCTTGATCATCAGTTTTTGTTTTTAAACTGCATTCCTTCCATGTACAATGATCACACTTCATCTGGAGCAGGGCTCAAGTGACCTGAAGGAAGCACAGGGAGAACAGTCAGTCACCACCTAGCACTGCTGGCGGTGTCTTTTTTCCTTGTGGAGCATCTAGGGAGGGGAAGCGGCCGCAATGCCCAAAGCTGAGTTTCAGGAGGCTCACAGCACTGTTGGGGTCATGCTGGTCCATTGGTGCCTGGCCTGTCCTCTGGAGATTGTACCTGCAGGACTATTAAGGAAGCCAGTCCCCAGTTCCACCCACCTCCACCCACCGATTAATTGGCCAGGAAGAGGGACCAATAGGCCTGACTTCCAGCTGCTGACAGCTGTGTCACTCACTCTGGTTCCCTGTTAACCATCCCTTGATCAATGGGATCCTGTGGGCAGGGGGAAGGACCAAGCAGTCTGCCTGCTCACCAGTCACTGCTGCCATGGATTCATTGGCGCCTGAGGGGCCTAGTTCCCCCATTAGCCATCCCCTGATCAATGAAGCCTGAGGGTTGTGGGGGAGAGGGTGGACTAGTGGTCCATTCGGTCTTTATTGACCCTGGGATTTTGTATATTAGGATTGTGTTTTCCACTTTGTGAGAAAAAAATCACAGGTATTTTTAGAACACAAATTGCTTCCAGGTAACAAAATAGTTAATGGGAATATAACTGTAAAAAATAGATATTGAAGGAAATAACACAAGTTTGCATTCCTTATCTCACTGGATAACAGATAAAGTTCATAATTTAGCCTTCCATCCCCCTGAAAATTAACAAAGCATTTATTTTCAAACAATTTCACTGCAATATTTAATCAATTTTGTATTAATAGATTATCTCCCAACTACTTTATCACTTGACCCCTTCTGCTCATATAATCTTATTTGCCAATTTTAGTTACTTTTCCATTTGAAAATCACTGTGATGAGTTCCTCACTCTCATGGGGATCTGCTTGGCATAGGACCATGGACTCACCCTTGGGTTCTACATTCACTGCCTTCCAATCCTCATTTTCCCCTCATGTTTTAGTCCTTTACTTTCCTAAAACTTTGTTCCCTGCATCTCTTATTTCAAATTTATCTTATTATTGTTACTACATATTATCTCTATGTTACTATATGTTTATACAATATGTTTCTCAGCTATCATTATACCAACCTGGATGTGAGGAGGAATTATATTTCTTCTTGCTCACATAATTAAGCACCAGAGATTCCAAAACTGTTTTCAGGACCTCCGGCTATGTACATTCAAATGGAGAAAAAGGTAATTTGTTTTATTGTGGTAAAATATGCATAAAATAGAATTTATCATTTTAATCATGTTTAAGTTTACAGTTCAATGGTACTAAGTGTATTCATGTTGTTGGGCAACCATCACGACTAGGGATTTTTTTTTAAGATGTACAAGTTTTTGGGTATCCACTTTTCTTTCAAATGTGAACCCATACAATTATAACTTTGTATTTTACAGACTACATTATTTTTAGTCCATAAGACTTAGAAAGTATTACCTTTTAACTACTCAAGTTTAGGGATATACAGCAGTAATGCAAAAGCAATCCAAATAGCACTGCATGCAAAAATCAACAATTTTAGGCCTGGTGGTATTCATTCATCATTGTGAATCAAATCAATGAGAACTCTGTAATTTAATAGACTGAACTGTTTCAGAGCACATCAAACTCCAACTCAATACAGCAAGAAGAGTGAGTGACTCTCAACTCCAATGTCGATACATTCATGGGAAATAATATACTTTCACAATAACCCCATAATGGCCCAAAGTTTAATCCCATGGCCAGAGATTTCAGAATTATTTCACGCTTTATATGTTTAGCTCCAAATTTTCCAATGGAGTTAAATATATAAACAATGGCTATAGATCTTCAATCTAAGCTACAGTTGGCAAAACTTGAAATTCAGATATGCCTTAAGGTTTGCACTTCAAATACAATTTTTCCATACAGCAAAACATGATTTAGACTCATCAAAATGTATGAATATCTTCTGAATTGTCACTTCATATCCACTAAAGAATTCTATAATCCTTCCCAATCTCTGAAATAGTTTTTTAAGTATCTGTGGTTCCACTGAGTCTCAATTGGGTGTATAATTAACTCATGAACAAGGTGGAAGTTAGAGTCATTAACACCCCCCCACCCACCTCCACCCCCCCCCCCACACACACACACACAGAGTTTAAAATCCACCTATAGGAGCAGCCTGATGAGACAAAATGGAGACAGAATAGACGTACCTGTCCTGAGCCTTGTCCAAAAACAAATAGAGTGAGTGGCTAAAATTAGTGGAATTCAGCCCAAATTGGTGAAGGAGACACAACTGGTGAGACAGTTTGCAGTGGGTAAGGGCACAAGTCCTTTGGATAAAGGTGAAATTAAGGATCTAGGCAAGACAGTCTGCCGGACCTCTGCACCCAGAGGGTCAGGGAGAAACTACAAGAAGAAACTCCATCCCTGAGGACAGGCAAAGCACCTGTATGTGAAAAAAAAAAAGGGGGGGGGGAGGACCATGGGACTGCAGGAGATAGGGGATTTTAGACCTTGGAGTCTGAATTTTGGATATGAGCCCAAAGGCAACCCTGAAGGGCTGGCCTGACCTCGCAGTGCGGGCAAGAAGAGAGGAGCTTGCAGAGACGCAGTCCCTCCTCACGCTGGGACCTGTGCCTTTCTTCATTGAATCTAGTTCATAGGACCTTTTGGATACAGACACTTAACTGTAGCTGTGGACTTATAGAATCTGGGGAGAGTAGACGGCGGTCAGGAAAGGTGGTATCGAGTCTGGTGCTGAGTCATATCTAAGCCCCCTCACCATATTCTCCTGAGAGATAACCCCTCCCACCAGTCTCCAGGCAGCTAATATAGCCACATCCAGATCCCACCTTAAATAATACAAAGGAATCTGAATACCCCTTGAGGTCATAGGAACTGACTTAAAGAGAAATCTTTAGCCACAGCAACCAAAAACTGAGAAACAGTGCAGCACAGATGACTGGAATCATAAGCCAACCAAAGGAAAGACACTCCACTTTTTTCACTTTTATTTTTATTTTTTATTATCCCTTTTTTCTTTTTTTTTCTTCTTTTCTTCTTTATTTTCCTGTTTTTGTTTGTTGCTTTTTCTATTTCTTTTCACATTATTTTTCCATCACTATTTTTATTTTCTATTTTTTAATTTTATACCATTTTTTAAATTATTTTTTTGTAAAATTATTATTTTTTTCTTACCATTCTCTTTCTTCTCATCCACTTATTCCTTTTCTACTTCCTCAATACTAAATTGAGGTCCTCCGCATATTCAACTAATTCTTAATATTATTTTCACTATATAAGCTCAGCCTCTACAAATTCTGCCCCAATCCTCTTTGCTGGGTGTGTGGTGTTTGTATATATATTTGTGCTTAGTTCCCTCTGTGTTGTGTCTTGTCGAGGTGAATTTTATCTGGTCTGGCCAAGGGGCTTGAGAGCAAGCCACATAACCAGACACTTGGAGAGGAATCTCCATCCACGAATGGGTCAATAACACCCCAGACCCAACTATAGAGTCAGGAAGAAGGTGGCAGTGAGGAAAAGAGCATGAGTGAGTGAAGGAGTAAAAGAGGAGCATGTGGTGTGTGTGTGTGTGTGTGTGTGTGTGTGTGTGTGTGTGTGTGTGTGTTTGAGGTACAGTTAGATCCCATAGGACCTTTAGGGGCAGGCTAATCAGGTTCACCTAACTAAGCAGCTTCTGCTACCATTGCAAACAGTACTGGGAGACCAGCTTGTCCTTAGAGGCCAAGCGTTTTTGAAGGGAAGAGCTTCGGTAACGGGGTTCCCAGCCTCAATTCCACCCAGAGTGCCATCAGATAACACCTGGGACTCTACAGCTACCCCTGCCGGGGACATGCTACCTAGGCTGTGATCCCACAGTCAACGAGGTTCCAGCTGCCCAGGGCACAGGCTCCTGTGAGTTTGGAAGCAGGGTGCCCTCTGACTGGCCCAACACTTTAGCCTAGGGCACTGCAACCACGTGAACAGCAGACACATGAGCAGCCTACTTCTGTTCAAGTAACAACAGCCTCACAACCAACCCGCCACAGGCCTAAGAGCAGCAGCATTACATGGCCTGCCCCTGTTCAAGGAGAAGCAGCTGTGTGAGAAGCCAGTTCCCCTGTCTGAGGAGCAGCAGCCACATGAGCAGCTGGCCCCCGTCCAAGGAGCAGTGGACACAAACAACCCATTCCCATCTGAGAAGTAGCAACCTCATAATCAGCCCACCCATCCCTGTCAAAGGAACAGCAGCTATATGAGCAGCCTCCCCCACTAGCCAGAAGAGGCACCACTGCTGTGAACAGCACCCATCAGAGGAGCTGTTGCCAACTGAGAAGCAGTTGTTAAAGTAACCACCTGAGGAGCAACTGCAGCCAGAGAAGCCACTTCCACCTAAGGAGCAGCCCCTGCACAGCTCAACATCTAGATCAGTAAGTGAAACCAAAAATGGGTAGACAAAGATACCCCCAAAGGAAAAAAAAAAAAAAAAAAAAGGAGGAATCACCAGGATTGCAGCTAAGTGAAAGAGACATGCAATATGTCAGAAAAAGAATTCAGAATAAGGGTCATCTTATCTAATAAAAGAGTAACATGCAAATTAACCATCACTTTGCAATAAAAATGACTACACCCACAGCCAACAAGGAGGAAATATGCAAAATGGTGACAACAGCCGGAGCCATAGAGCCTGTGGAGAGCAGGGGAGAGAGCTTGGCATCCTGGGTTACCCCAGAGCAGAGCGGGAGATGTTCAGGAAGGCCAAGCCTGATGGGCAAGCAGAGCGGGAGATGGACGGGAAGGCTTAGTGTCCTGGGTCACCCCAGTTATTTAGGATGCCAAGCCTGCCAGGAGAGCAGAGTGGGAGATGGGCTGGAAGCCTGGTGTCCTGGGTTGTCCAGCGACTGGGAGAGTGAGGGGAAGTCTGAGTGGGAGAGTGGGGGGAAGGCTTGGCATCCTGGGTCACCCCAGCGCAGAGCAGGAGATGGGCTAGAAGGCTTGGTGTCCTGGGTTGCCCAAGAGATCCAGGATGCCAAGCCTGATGGGAGATCTGAGCGGAAGATAGGCAGGAAGGCTTGGCATCCTGGTTCATCCCAGAGATCCAGGAAGCCAAGCCTTATGGCAGAGCTGAGCCAGAGAGTGGGGGGAAGGCTTGGCATCCTGAAGCACCACAGAGCAGAGCAGGTGATAGTTAGGAAGGCCAAGCCTAATGGGAGAGCAGACCTGGAGATGGGCTGGAAAGCTTGGTGTCTTAGGTTGCCCCAATGACAGGAAAGTGGGAGGAAGGCTGTGTGGGAGAGTGGAGGGAAGGCTTGGAATCCTAGATCAACCAAGAACAGAGTGGGAGATGGGCGGGAAGGCTTGGCATCCTGGGTCGCTGGGGAGGGCAGTCGAGAGGACCAGGCCTGCATGGGAGGGCAGTTGTGGGGGACCAGGCTTACAAGGATGGGCAGTTGTGGGGGACCAGGCCTGCAAGGGAGGGCAGTTAGGGTGACCAGGCCAGCAAGGGAGGGAAATTAGGTGCAATTGGGCCAGCAGAGGAGGAGTTAGGCATTAATCAGGTTGGCAGGGGAGTTGTTAGGGGGTGATCAGGGTGGCAGGCAGAAATGGTAAGGAGCAATCAGGCAGGCAGGTGAGCGGTTGGGAGCCAGAAGTCCTAGATTGTGAGAAGGATGTCCAACTACCTGTTTAGGGATGCCCAACTGTCCACTAGGATTGGACCTAAATGTGCAGTCAGACATCTTTTGAGGGGTCCCAGATTGGAGAGGGTGCAGGCGGGGCTAGGAGACACACTGCCACTCTTTGTGCATGAATTTCATGCACTGGGCCTCTAGTAAAGTTCATAAACCAAATGGTAGAAAAAATCAACAACTTATGTAAGAATCAAGAAGAAAATAAGAGTAATATAGCTGCAATCAAAAACACATGGAAAGTTTCAACAGTGGACTAGGAGAATTGGAGGGCCAAATCAGTGAACTAGAAGACAAGGAAGCTAAACACAGCCAAACTGAATTGCAACTGGAGAAAAAAATTAAAAGACAAGAGAGCCTAAGAGAGCTATGGGACTACAGGAAATGAAGCAACATACAAATAATAGGGGTACCAGAAAAGCAGAAAGAAGAACAAGGATTAGAAGTACTATATGAAAAAAGAATGTCAGAATACTTCCCTGATGTGGCAAAGAAAAAGGACACACAAGCAAAGAAAACCCCACACAGGATTAACCCAAAAAGACCCACAACAAGACAAATCATAATTGTGATGGCAAATATTAAGGGAAAAGAGAGAATCTTAAAGGCTGCAAGAGAGAGACAGAAAGTTACATACAAGGGAGATCCCATTAAATTGTCAAATGATTTCTCAACAGAAACATGTCAGGCCAGAAAAGTATGGAAGGAAATTTACAAAGTGATGCAAACCAAGGGACTGAATCCAAGAATACTCTATCCAACAAGGTTACCATTCAAAATTGAAGAAGAAATAAGGAGCTTCACAGGCAAAAAAACAAAAAAAAAAACAAAAAAAAACCTTGACCCATATATATGATGTCTACAAGAGATCCACCTCAGAAAAAGGGACTCATACAGACTAAAAGTGAAGGGATGGAAAAACAACTTCCAGGCAAAGTGAAATGAAAAAAAGCTAGGGTAGCAGTATTTACTTCTGACAAAATAGACCTCAAAGTGAAGATCATAACAAGAGATAAGGAAGGCCACTTCATAATAATAATGGGTCCAATACAACAAGAGAATATAACACTGATAAACATATATGCATCTAATGCAGTGTTTCCCAAAGTGTGGTATGGTACGCATACCCCCAGGGATATGGGAAGAGTTTAGTGGGGGTACCCGTTGCACCGGAGTTTGGTGAAGATATGCACTGCACCATGCTTAGCTGAGCCTAATTCTACATTCTCATGAGTACGAGGGGTACTCAGTGTTACAAAAATTATAGCAGGGGTACACATATGTCAAAAGTTTGGGAAACACTGATATAATGCAAGAGCACCCAAATACATTAAAAAAAAAAAAAAAAACTTCTGAAAGATATCAAGGGAGAGATAGACAACAATACAATCATAGTAGTGGACTTTAATACACCACTGACATCACTGGATAAATGCTCTAGACAAAAAACAAACAAACAAAAATCAGCAAAGAAACAGCAATTCTAAATGACTGACTAGATCAGATAGACCCAATTGACATCTTCAGAGCATCTCACAACAAAGCCACAGAATTTAAGTTCTTCTCGAGTGCACATGGGACAATTTCAAAAATAGACCACATATTTGGTCACAAAGAAAGTCTCCACAAATTCAAAAAGACAGAAATCATATCAAGCATTTCCTCAGACCACATGGCAAAATATTAGAAATAAACTACAATAAAAACGTTTGAAAAAAATTCAAACACTTGGAAGCTGAATAGCATACTACTAAACAATGAATGGGTTATCAATGAGATCAGGAAAAAATTTAAAATATCCTGAAGAATAATGACAATAAAAACACAACATTGCAAATATTATGGGACACAATGAAAGCAGTCCTGAGTGGGAAGTTTATAACTCTAAAGGCCTACCTAAAAAAAAAAAAAAAAAAAAAAAAAAAAAAAAAAAAAAAAAAAGGTAATAAATCATCTACCTCAACAACTCAAAGAATTAGAGAGCAACAAGAAAAACCCACAGTGAGCAGAAGGAAGGAAATAATAAAGATCAGAGCAGAAATGAATGATATAGAGACAACAACAAAAAAAAAAAAAAAAAAAAAAAAAAAAAAAAAAAAACCACCAATAGAAAAGATCAACAAAGCCAAGAGCTGGTTCTTTGAAAAGATAAACAAGATTGATGAACCTCTAGCCAGGCTCACCAATAAGAAAAGAGAGAGGATCCAAATAAACAAAATCAGAAAAGAAAAAGGAGAAATAACAACAGACCCCACAGAAATACAAATGATTATTAAAAACTACTATGAACAACTGTATTCTAACAAACTAGACAACCTGGAGGAAATGGACAAATTCCTAGAAAAATACAACCTTCCAAAACTTACTCAGGAAGATAGTAAAAATTTCATAGGCTGATAACTATGGAAGATATTGAAGCAGCCATTAAAAAGCTTCCAGCGAACAAAGCCTAGATGGCTTCACAGGGGAATTTTACCAAACATTCAAGGAAGAATTAAAACCTATTCTCCTGAGACTATTCAAGAAAAATTCAAGAGGAACACTTCGAAGCTCATTCTATGAAGCCAGCATCACCCTACTATAATACTAAAACTGGATAAATACAACACAATGAAAGAGAATTATAAGCCAATATCCCTCATGAACATAGATGCCAAAATCCTCAACAAAATTCTAGCAAATCAGTTCCAGCAGTACATCAGAAAGATCATGCACCATGACCAAGTAGGATTTATCCTGGGGATGCAAGGATGATACAATATTCGCAAATCAATGAACATGATACATCACATTAAAATTGAGAGATAAAAATCACATAGTCATATTAATTAATGCAGAAAAAGCATTTGACAAAATCCAACACCCTTTCTTGATAAAAACTCTCAGAAAGGTGGAAATAGAAGGATCATACCTCAACATAATAAAAGCCATAAATGACAAATCCACAGCCAGCATCATACTAATGGGCAAAAACTAAAATCATTTCCCCTAAATTAGGAACAAGACAAGGTTGCCCACTCTCATCACTCCTATTCGACATAGTGCTGGAAGTACTAGCCATTGCAATCGGACAAGAAGAAGAAATAGGGGGGAAAATCCAAGATGGCTGCTCCGGTAGGCACCTAGCCGCAGCCGCACACAACGATTTCAATAAAATACAACTAAAATATAAAATGGACATTACCCAGAACTACAGGAAAGTCGACTGACTGGAAATTCTACAACAAGAAGCAAGGAGATAACCAGAAGGAAGAGCGGAGGAGCTGTAAGAGCCTAAGGTACCAAGACACGCGGCGCACGCGGAGAGAATAGAGCTGGAGAGGAAGGAGGCTGAGTGCCTGGCTGGCATTCCCTAGCGGGAAGGAGATAAAAGCTCCGACTGTGCTGGGCCCAGCTCCAACCTCTCTGAACCCCAGTTCTAGGCCAGACCCCGGGGACCCTGGCTCATCCAAAGAGAGCTGGGCTGTAAGGTAGAACCCCGGGGAGCAGCGAAAGGAGGTCCCGGAGGCGCGCACATTGTGCTCAGAGAAGGGACAGCCGGCTGTGCGCGGGATTGCCCTGGCGGGAAGGAGACAGGGGCTCCAGACTACTCTGAACACCACCTCCAACTCCACTTCCAACTGAACTGACCCCAGTTTCGGGCCCATTGGGGGAGAGACTACATTGTTTGGTAGCACGCGATCATGGGCACCTTTCTCTCAGAGGCACATGCAACGAGTACTGAAGAACCCTGAGTCTCATGAGTCACATAGGGCGGGGCTGACGGAAGCCAAAGCTGTAGGCTCCACCCTGAAACCCCGCCCCATCTGGAAAGCTGCCTGCGAAAATGCCTAAACCAAATAGATCACAAACAAAAGAAATGGAGGACAAAAAGCGACTGGATATAGAGTTCAAAACCACACTTATAAGGTTTTTCAAGAGTTTCCTAGAAAAGGCCGATAAAATAAATGAAACCTATGAGGATATGAAAAGGGATCAACAAGAAATAAAGAATACATTGTCTGAAATAAAAAATATTATACAGAGTCTGAAAAACAGAATAGAATATCACAAGAATCAAGTCAAAGATTTGGAACATAAAGAGACAGAAGACACTCCTCTGCAGAAGCTAGAAGGCAAGAGAATCCAGAAAATTGAAGATGATGTAAGAAACCTCTGGGACAACTTCAAACGATCCAATATCAGAATTATGGGGGTCCCAGAAGATGAGAGAGAGCAAGATATCGAAAACATACTGAAAGAAATAGTGACAGAAAACTTCCCCCACCTGGTGAAAGAATTGGGCATACAAGTCCAGGAAGCACACAGAACTCCAAATAAAAGGAATCCAAAGAGGACCACACTAAGACACATCATAATTAAGATTCCAAGAGCAAAAGACAAAGAGAGAATATTTAAAGCAGCAAGAGCTAAGCAGGTAGTTACCTATAAAGGAGCACCTATACGATTGTCAGCTGATTTCTCAACAGAAACCATGCAGGCCAGATGGGAATGGCAAGAAATATTCAAGGTGATGAATAGTAAGAACCTACAGCCAAAGATAATCTATCCAGCAAAGCTATCACTCAGATTCGAAGGTCAGATAAAGAGCTTCACTAATTTAAAAAAAAAAAAAAAAGCTAAAGGAGTTCATCACCACCAAACCAGAATTATATGAATTGCTAAAGGGGGTTCTTTCAGAAGAGAAAGTAAATAAAGATAAAAATTATGAACAACAAATACATAACTATCAACAAGTGAATCTAAAAACCAAGGAAATTTAAAAAAAAATCTGATGAACAATATTAACTGTTGAATATAATAGAATCAGAGGTATGGAAGGGGAGTGAACTGATGATTCTTAGGGAAAAGGGGAGAGGGGGTGTGGGAAGAGACTGAACATAAACTGTGCACCTATGGATGAGGAAAATGGGGGGTGGGGAAAGGGCAGAGGGTGGGGTGGGAAGGGGGGGGGGAAGGAACATTTGTATTAATATGAACAATAAAAATTTATTTGAGAAAAAAAAAAGAAGAAGAAATAAAAGGCATCCAAATTGGAAAAGAAGAAGTAAAACTGTCCTTATTTGCATATGACATGATAGTGTACATAAAAACCAGAAAGACTCCATCAAAATAACTATTAGATGTAATAAATGAATTCAGCAATGTAGCAGGATACAAAATCAATGCCAAACTATCTATGGCATGTCTATACATCAATAGTGAACTTACAGAGAGACTAAAAAAGCAATCCCATTTACCTTCGCACAAAAAAAAATTTAAGATACCAAGGAATAAACTTAACTAAGGAGGTAAAAGACATATATCTGAAAAACTACAAGACACTGAAAAAAGAGATAGATGAAGACATAAACAGATGTAAGAACATACAGGGTTCATGGATTGATAGAATCAATATCATTAAAATGTCCATACTACCCAAAGCAATCTATAGATTCAATGCACTTCCCAGTAAAATATCAACTGCATATTTCACAGACCTAGAAAGAACTTTCAAAAAATTCATCTGAAATTAAAAAGACCCCAAATAGCTAACGCAATCCTGAGAAAGAAGAACAAGGTAGGTGGGATTGCAATACCAGATATCAAGCTGTATTACAAAGACACTGTTCTCAAAACTGCCTGGTATTGGCACAAGAACAGAAATATAGATAAATGGAATAGAATAGAGAACCCAGAAATGGACTCAAATCGTTATGCTCAATTAATATTTGACAAAGGAGGCATGAGCATACAATGGAGTCAAGACAGTTTCTGCAATAAATGGTGCTGGGAAAATTGGACAGATACATGCAAAAAAAATGAAACTAGAACACCAACTTACAGCATACACAAAACTAAACTCAAAATGGATCAAGGACGTAGGAAATCATAAAATAGGACAGGAAACCATAAAAATACTAGAGGAATCCATAGGCAGAAAAATCTCTGACATATGCCAAAGCAATTTCTTCACTGATACTGCTCCTAGGGCATTCAAAACTAAAGAGAAAATAAACACATGCAACTACATCAAAATAAAAAGCTTTTGCACAGCAAAGGGAACCATCAATAAAACGAGAAAGCCTATTGCATGGGAGAACATATTTGCCAATGATATCAATGACAAGGGTTTAATCTCCAACATTTACAGGGAACTCATGCAGCTTCACAAAAGGAAGATAAATAACCCAATTAAAAAATGGGCAACTGATCTAAATAGACACTTTTCGAAAGAAGAAAGAAGGGAGGTCAAGAGACATACAAAAACCTGCTCAATGTCACTAATCATCAGAGAGATGCAAATCAAAACAACAATGCGGTACCATCTCACACCTGTCAGAATGGCTATTAACAAGTCAACAAACAACAAGTGCTGGTGAGGATGCAAAGAAAAAGGGGCCTTCGTGTGCTGTTGGTGGGAAGGTAGACTGGTGCAGCCACTGTGGAGAACAGTATGGAGTTTCCTCAAAAAACTAAAAATGGAACTCCCATTTGACCCAGTGATTCCACTTCTAGGAATATATCCTTAGAAACTAGAAACACTAATCAGAAAGAATATATATCCCTAGGTTCATAGCAGCACAATTCACTTTAGTGAAGATTTGGAAACAGCCTAAGTGCCCTTTAGCAGATGAGTGGATTAAAAAACTATGGTACATCTACACAATGGAATACTATGCTGCGGTAAAAAAAAAAAAAAAAAGGTTCTTACCATTTGCAATAACATGGACACAGATGGAAAGCATTATAGTAAGTGAAATAAGCCAGGCAGAGAAAGATAAATATCACATGATCTCACTTATTTGTGGAATATAATGAACAACATAAACTTATGAACAAAAACAAATCCAGAGACAGTTTCTGTTTGAAACTATGAAGCCAGCATCACCATATGAACTATGAATATCAAACATCAGGGAAGGTAGAGGACAGTTGGGGTAAGGGAGAGAGATCAACCAAAGGACTTATATGCATGCATATAAGCCTAATCAATGGACAGAGACAACAGGGGGTAGAGACATACATGGGAGGTGCGAGTATTATGGGAATAAGGACACATATGTAATACCTTAATAAAGAAACTAAAAAAAAAAAGAAAAACATGAAATAAATTAAATAAATAAATGTGAGAAGCCCACCTGCGCAGTGTGCATGCTTCCAGACCATGTCTGCACACCCTTCTACGTAGAAGTAAAGATTTTTGCCTTGTGGGAAAAAAAAGAAAAAGAAAATCCATATAACTTTTGACTCCCACAAAACTTAATTACTAATAACCTGCTGTTGACCAGAAGCCTAACCAATACCATAAATGTCAATTAACATATATTTTATATATGTATTACATACTGTATTCTTACAATAAAATAAACTAGAGAAAATAAACTGCTATTAAGAAAATCATAAAGAAGAGAAAATACATTTACAGTATTATATGTACTTAGTATTTTTTCTTAATCTTTATTGTTGAAAGTATTACATATGTACTGTTTTTCCTCATATTGACCCCTTATAACCCCCCACCTCGGCCCAAACCTCCACCACCCTATTGTCTGTGACCATGGGTTTTGTATATATACATACACATTATTTGGTTGATCTTTTCCAACCCACCTCAACCTTTCCTCTGAGATTCAACTGTCTGTTCCATGCTTCTATGTCTCTAGATTCAGAGATGTATTTAGTATTTTTTTTTAAATCCATATATAACTGGACCTTGACAGTTCAAACCTGTTGTTCAAGAACCAAGTGCAATCACTAATGGGTCTCTATTCAGTCTACATGTCTAGTTTAATACTAAATACTCTCACCATGAATACATCATCAACTTTCTTATTTTAGGGGTGTTTTTGTAATTCAAGTTTAGTGTATTTGATGGGAAAAACAATCCTGTGAGCTACTGGTGTTCTAATAATTCAGGTGTTCATCAGCACTTTATTCTCAGAAGTCCTAACTCTGAGGAAGCAGACTAAGTCTGTTAAATAAATATCCACAATCTAGTCTTTTAAAAAGGGAATCATACAGCCCTGTCCTGGTGGCTCAGTTCGTTAAAATGTTGGTTGTCACCGAAACCGGTTTGGCTCAGTGGATAGAGCGTCAGCCTGTGGATTAAAAGGTCCCAGGTTCGATTCCGGTCAAGGGCATGTATCTTGGTTGCGGACACATCCCCAGTAGGGGGTGTGCAAGAGGCAGCTGATTAATGTTTCTAACTCTCTATCCCTCTCTATTCCTTTCTGTAAAAAAATCAATAAAATGTATTTTAAAAAAATAAAATGTTGGTTGTCCCATACACCAAGGGTTGTAGGTTCATTTCCTGGTCAAGGTACATACCGAGGTTGCAGGTTCCACCCCTGGTTGGGGCATGTATGGAAGGCAACTGATCAAAGTTTCTCTCTCTCTAAAAATAAATAAAAACATATCCTCAGGTGAGAAATTTTTAAAAGGTGAAACAGTCCTGGCCAGCAATAAGATTATTGGCCCATGCACCAGAGGGTTGTGGGGTTCAATTCCCCAGTCGATGGCACATACCTGGATTGCAGGCTCAATCCCTGGCACCAGTTGGGGTAAGTGGGGAAGGCAATCAATTGATGTGTCCCTCTCACCTCTCTCTCTCTCTCTCTCTCTCTCTCTCTCTCTCTCTCTCTCTCCTTCCCTCCCTACCACTCTCTCTTCCACTCTCTCTTAAAATAATCAATGGGGAAAATATCCTTGGCTTAGGATTTTTCCAAAAAAGTGAAACATACAAAGAGTACATGAGCACCAATTTTCATTGAACAAATTCTCCTTATGCATGATGTTGTAGAACTAGGCAAACTATCCTTTATATCAGACATAAATGAATGAAAACTAATCTTATCTTTCCATAATATAGAGCACCGTATTTTCCGGCGTATAGGACGACCCCCTAATTTTATAGTTAAAACATAGGTTTAGGCCTATATTCGCTGTATAAGACTACCCTCCACTTCAAAGAAAAGACTTACTTTGCCCTCAAGATCTGCAGGTAATTTTTGTGCAATTTTGGTCTTTTGCCCCGGATTTTCGGTTGACATTTTTTCATTTCAAAAGTCGTCTTATAGGCCAGAAAATACGGCAAATATATAACAGCTTTTCTGTTAGATAAAATTTCTCAAATTCCTTGGAGACATAGAGTTTATGTGTGCTTACTCATTGAGAAGAAAAATAATTAACATCTTACACTCCAGGGTCTGGTAGAACACATTTGGTTTGAAGGTTACATGTTGGGAGCCCCTAAACAAGTTGGAGACATCTTTTTAAAGGCAAGTTTTTCTATATGAGCTTAAGGCCCTGAAAAAACCTGGACAAGATTTATCTTCCAGTGCCAGAATTATTGAAAGCAGACACAAATTGTAGATGGGAATGGGATAACTAAACTAAAAGAGAACATGTGTCTGTTTTCACACTTGATTACATGTCTAATTCTAGCTTGACCATGAGGTTCTATCTTCAAAGACACTTAGAAAGTACTAATATCTAGTAAAACTATTGGATAGTCCTTGTGTGTCACATAGACTTACAAGTATTGTCATATAGTCATTTTCAGATTTTTCTTTTAAAAAATAGGTTATTTCATATATTTCGTCCCATTGTCAGATCTACCATACCAAGGTTATTGAAAATTGAATCATTTTTTGTTCCTTATTACAATTGAAAGTAGGCAGAATATTTATTTTAACTCTCATTTTACAAAAAATAAAAGACTATATTTCAGAGATTCATTCAGGATTATTTGACAAAGCCAGAAGTAGAACTTCAGACTCCTGGTACAATATTCTCTGAGTGGGGTTATGTTTGCCTGTTTGGTAGTCTCCAAAATCATCACCAAGTAATTAAAATACTACAAGTTCTTTGATTTGTGAATGAGTTTATTAGTTAAAATCTGTTAAAATACATAACAACAAAATGGTGTGATTCATTATAATCTAACTAGAAGCCCTGTGCACAAAATCCGTGTGTGGGGGTGTCACTCAGCCCAGCCTGCACCCTCTCCAAATTGGGACCCCTCAAGGGATATCCAACTTACTGATCCTACCTGGATCGGGCCTAAATGGGCAATCGGACATCCCTCTCAAAATCCAAGACTACTGGCTCCTAACTCTCACCTGCCTACCTTCATGATTGCCTCTAACTGCTTTTTCCTGTCAGCATGATCACCCCCTAACCACTCCCCTGCCAGCTGATTGATGCCTAACTGCTCCCCTGTCAGCCTAGTTGCCCCAAACTGCCCTCCCCTGCAGGCCTGGTCGCAACTAACTGACCTCCCCTGAAGACCTGCTCCCCTCCGACTACCCTTCCCTGCCAGCCTGGTCACCCCTAACTGCCCTTCCCTGTAGGCTTGGTCACCCCCAACTGCCCTCCCTTGCAAACCTTGTCTCTCCCAACTGCCCTCCACTGCTGGCCATTTTGTGTCCACATGGGGGCAGCCATCATGTGTGTTGAAGTGATGGACAATTTTCATTAGATAGGACAGAGGCCTGGTGCACAGGTGGGGGCCAGCTAGTTTGCCCTGAAGGGTTTCCTGGATCAGAGTGAAAGTTCTCTTGGGGCATAGGGTGGCCTGGGCGAGGGACTTCTCATGGCTTGCAGGCCAGCCATGACCCCAGCAACCCAAGAAGAGGCCCTGGTATCTGAGGTTTATTTATATTCTATAATTTAAACCTCATAGCCTTGACCAGAGCCAAACCTCCTGCTCATTCTGTAGCTGAAGCTAGGGCAGGCCAGGGCTACTGGAGCTTGGCTTCCTTCATCACTGGGGGAACTCAAGCCTCCTGCTCTCTCCAGCTCCATGGCTGCTGCCATTTTTGTTGGGTTTTATTTTTCTTCTATAATTGAAACTTTGTAGCCTTTAGTGTAGGCCTGGGCTGGCCAGGGCAGCAGGGAAACTTGGCTTCTTCCATTGTCATGGAAACCCAAGCCTACTGCTTGCTTCAGCTCCGTGGTCACAGCCATCTTGATTGGGTTGATTTGCATACTCTTTCCTGATTGGCTGGTGGGCGTGACTTGTGGGTGTAGTGGAGGTACGGTCAATTTGCATATCACTCTTTTATTAGATAGGATAACTGGCAGTAATCATCACATACAAGTATGCGACTGTGTAATCACAATTTCCCACACACTTATGTCAAAGCACATAAGGTGAAAACTTACATTTCCTAATTCATTTCCATCTACCAGTATAAGTCCCTTGTTTTCACACTTGTAAATTTGTCTCAGAATGATGAACCTGTCTCCCTCTCTATCCCTCCAGAGTATACAAGAATTGACTTTGGTGTTGGTCTCAATTCAGAAATGGAATGAGATTTGACTTTGGGTGGTAAACACACAATACAATATATAGATGATATATTATAGAACTGTACAACTGAAACCTATATAATTTTATTAACTAACTAGAGGCACATTTCAGAAGATCCTTGCAATAGGGTTTTGCTGCCCCACCTGATTTCCTCCCTTCTCCCTGCCTGCTTTCATCCCTTCTCCCCTGCCCCGCTTGCTTGCTTCTCCTCAGCTTCGCTCAGGGCTTGGCTCAACACTTGGCTTCTTTCTACTTTGTCTTCAGTCTTCACCCTGGCCTGGGTATGCAAATTAGCTATCATGTTGGCTGGGTTAATTTGCATACTCACCCTGATTGGCTGGTGGGCATAGCGAAAGTGTAGTCAATTTGCATGTTTCTCTTTTGTTAGGTAGGATGTAACTACAATAACAAATTTTAAACTCAAAAAAGGGCTAGTTTGAATAAAGGACCAGCACTCTCTTCATTCTCTTGGAGGAGAGATGCCAGATTTCACTCAGAAGCATCCAATTAGTAGACTGACAAGTTAGTTAATATATCTCTTTCTAATTGGGCTTTTAAGTGCATGACTTATGTCAATTGTCAGACAGTTATTTCTTTCAGTCTCAACAAATTAGGGTTTGTTAATATGCGTAAGACAAAAACAAGGCTAAGTTCATAAACCTGCTTAGGAACTAATTCTACGCCACAGCTTTCCACCATAAATAGCTGCATAACTGTTGGCAACTTAATATTTTTCTTCTTTCCTAAAAATACCTTCCCTACTAGCTCTTGTTGCTAAGTATTTTCTTATTTCCTATACTTGTGTCTTATCACTATAGATTCTATTTCTAATTCTGTTCCAAAGAATAAACATATTTAATACAAAAGCCATTGCTTAGAGCAGGGCTACATTTTAACCTGGTTCTTAAACACATACAATCACATAATCAAAGCAAACATTGTGATAGATTTTATCTATTCCTGAGGTGTCATTGTAGTACAATCTTTCCAGGTGACCCACTTACCAAGTGGCTAGTCACATAGTACAGGATTTTAGCATGTTTCTGCTTTGATAACTAAGGGTTGACCATTTGTTGTTTTATAGGCTGGTTCTGTAGAGGCTGAAAGAAATAATATAGAAAAATTCCCCTGCTAGCCCAGATTTCCTGTGAGAATGTGACCTTTAGAACTGCCCCAGGAAAAACAGGGTTTGAGCCACACAGCACCAGACCACCAGACTCAGCCCCTAGAGATAGTAAACTTGATGTATTATCAACATCCTGCAGCGGTTCCTCCCTGTTCCTTGTGATAATGACTATCCTCCCCTCAGGGATTTCCTGTCCCTCTTTCTGGAAGACCCCCTCCCCTTATCCTTTGTTCTAACTTTGCGGTGTTTGCCTTTATAAGCCTGTAAGAAGTTCTGCTCGGGGCTTGACTTGGCTGCTCCTGTGTGAGTAACAGGTCAGGCCCCAGCGCGCTGGAATAAATCCTCTTGCTGTTTGCATCAAGTGCCGTCTCTTGCGTTTGACTGGGTCGTCGCTGATCCTGGGTCAGGGCAGGGGTCTCCTTCGGGGGGTCCAACAGTTCAATCTTTATCTTGTTTCAAGGTCTGGAAGGGTCTCACAGATTCCTCTTGGTTTATTTAATGACTTGGCTAAGTTAGCATGAATGCTATTGTTCTCTCATTAATGCTAACAGTTTTAATAAGCTCACACTAAACTACTGTAGAATTGCATAAAGTTTCTTTTCCAGAATTCTAATAGGAGAAATAGCTACCCTTCAGTATCTATATTTGAAGAACACCAGATCTGTCCATTTATAGTTCAATTACTCATCAAATGGAATTTATAGCCCAATTTTCCAAAATCCAAATTCCTAGTGCAGAGTTTACATATTCCCTGGATGTTTCTAAACTTTTATTTAAAGCTAAGAGAAATAACAGATACCATATGATTTCACTGATACTTGGACTCAAAAAATTAACAAACAAAACAAAGAAAGACTCATAAAAATGGAGAACAAACTGATGGTTGCCAGAGCTAATGGGGACATGAAAGAAAAGAAAAAGATAAAGGGGATTATGAGGTAAAAAAATTCTAGTTAGAAAATTAATAATTCATCAAGATGTAGTAATGTGCAGCACAAGAAATATAGTCAATAATATTATAATAACTTGGCATGGTGACAAATGGTTACTAGACTTAGTGTGGTGATTACATCATCTATACTAATAAAAGAGAAATATGCAAATTGATTGTACCTCTGAGACACCCATCAGCCAATCATTAGTATGCAAATTAACCTAACAAAGATGGAAGATTAATTTGCATATGCAGGCACAGAGCAGCCAGGCTGGGCTAGACGCCTATTATGAGGTGAAGGATGGGAGGAGCAGGCGGAGGGAGCTATAGGAGTGGTGCTCCACCAGGAGTGAGGACTTGCAACATGAATCTTCTTGCAACAAGCCTCTAGTAAAGTATATAAAAGTTGGCGCACTATGTTGTGCACCTGAAATTAATATACTATTGTATGCCAACTATACTTCAATAAAAATTAAAAACTTATTTTTAAATTTATAGATTCTCTTGACTTCTATCCAGTTCCTGTGTTATTCTTCTTGATGGCTACATGTATAGATTTGCTTGATTAAATATTATCACCAATCTTCTTTGTAAATTCACTTTTAATGGAATTGTAGGATATACACTTAATAGCCAGATTATTATGATCTCTGAATGCATAATAATCTGGCCACTCAGTCTATTTGTATTTCAAATGGGTACCAAAAGTATTCTAGACTTTTGCTGGAGATTAACCACCTATTTGTCCTGAGCTTTCTATCAGCCAGTGCCAAGGGGAAAACTGACCAGGTGCACTATTTATAGTATCTTTGATATCAAATAAATAAGATACTCAAGAAAAGTACACTGAGTGGCCAGATTATTATGCATTCAGAGAGCATAATAATCTGGCCACTCTGTGTATATTCTTCTTGCTTTTCTACTGCTCCAGTTAGTTTAATTTAGCTTAGTCCATTTGCACATCTCTTATATGAAATTTTAGAAATACTGTAAATCTAGAGTCCCCTACACTGAAAAATCAAGGCTCAGTTTGTTCAGTTATTACAGCATCAAAGTTCCTTAAGCTGCAGTGTGATATTGCCTATAATTATCCACAGTAATTGCTTAATGGTATCATTTTTATTTCTTCTCTTTGTGTCATTGTACACTCCCTCTAATTCTCCTGTATCCTCATCAACTCTATCAATCTTTCCATATAGCAGTCTATTATTGTAAAACTTTTCATACTAATATATTTGAGCAGCTCCATAAATTCTGAGCTTTCGAAAGGGTTTGTGGTGTTTTTCTTGACAAAGAAGTCTCTTTCCTAAATTTGTTAAATAAACTTATTCTGAAATTCAGTACTTATCTTTCTCCTGCTACCATTCATCCAAATAAAACCTGGTTATCCTATCTAATAAAAGAGTAATATGCAAATTAACCATTACTCTGCTCCACAATCCATGCCCACCAGCCAATCAGAGCAAATATGCAAATAAACTCAACCAAGATGGCTATAGTCACAGAGAGCAGGAGGGAGGCGTTTCCCTGGCAACAGAGGAAGCCAAGCTTTCCGCCTGCCCTTGCCTACCTAAACCTCTACTCAAGGCTACAAAGTTTCCATTTTAGAAGGTAAACAAATCCAAACAGAAACGGCTGCCACCATAGAGCGAGCAGGAGACTTGGCTTCACTCCAGGCTACAAAGTTTCAATTATAGAGGTAAATATATCTCAGATACCAGGGCTCCTGCTTGGGCCGCTGGGGGGGGGGGGGGGGGCGCGGGGCATGGCAGGCCTGCAAACCACCATAGGCCCCTCACTCAGGCTTCCCCATGCCCCAAAGCAAACCCCACCCTGATCCGGGACACCATTCAGGGCAAACCAGCTGGCCCCCACCAATCCACCAGGCCTCTATCCTATCTAATAAAAGAGTAATATGCAGATTGATCATCATTCCAACACACAATATGGCTGTCCCCATGTGGTCAAAGATCCTGCCCTTATTTGGACACAAGATGGCCACTACAAGATGGCCAGCAGGGGAAGGCAGTTGGGAGGGACCAGGCCTGCAAGGGAGGGCAGTTGTGGGTGATCAGGCAAGTAGGGGAGGGCAGTTGGGAGGCACCAGGCCAGCAAGGGAGGGCAGTTGAGAGGGACCAGGCCTGCAAGAGAGGGCAGTTGAAGGAGATCAACCCTGCATGGGAGGGCAGTTAGGGGTGACCAGGCCGGCAGAGGAGGGAAATTGGGGGCAAACTGGCTGGCAGGGGAACAGTTAGACATCAATCAGGCTGGCAGGGGAGTGGTTAGGGGGTGATCAGGCTGGCAGGCAGAAGCAGTTAGGGGCAATCAGAAAGGCAGGCAGGTGAGCAGTTGGGAGACAACAGTCCCGGATTGTGAGAGGGATGTCCGATTGCCTATTTACAGGCATAATCATATCCCCTAAATGGGCAGCTGGACATCCCTCAAGGGGTCTCAGATTGGAGAGGGTGCAGGCTGGCCTGAGGGACAGCCCCTCCTGCTCCCATGCACAAATTTTGTGCACCAAGCCTCTAGTGTAGTCTATAATTTCCCCCATTTAACTTTAAATGTAACCAATTATTTGTGTATGCAGACATCTATATTAGATGCATCATCTGTCATGTTGCTTAGCTGTGATGTTATCTGAATTAAATACCTTTTAATCCTTTGGACTATAATATGCTTTAGGATTCTGTATGAATTGCTGTAGTCTGGTTTTTACCAGTGTGGATTGACTTCTACATATCACTTCTTGACAATTTGGATATACTACTTTGTCTGATAGTATATTTTTATGTCTTTACATAGTTGTTGCCCATGTCATGAGATTCAAAGGTGGTTCTCTTAAAAGGAATACCACAAGTGTCCATGGACTTACCTGAAGTATAGCTATTCTTCTAAATGGGAGTAAGGATACTGTATGGCATGGAATTAGTATGATCAATGAATTTTCCACACATTTATTTGGCTCTTCTCTGTTTTGATATGGGGGCCTTCTAACTATTAAATTTCCCCTTCTGGTATTATAGAATTATTGTGGCTAAATACCAGTTAACACTTTGATTAAATTCATACTATTCCCATCTCTTGATAATTAAAATTTCTTTTTTAAAAAAGGTAGTTTGTATTTATTTTTTATTGAATTTTTGGAGTAACACCGATTAACAAAATTATACAGGTTTCAGATGCACAATTCTACAACACATCATATGTACACTGTATTCCGTTCACCACCCCAAATCAAGTCTTTATCCATCACCATTTATCTTCCTTATACCCTCATACTCAAAACCCCCCTCACCCCCCCTGCAACCACCACACTATTGCCTATGTCCATGAGTTGTTGTTGTTGTGTTTGTTTGTGTGTGTGTGGTTTGGGTTTTTTATTTGTTTGTTTGTTTTTGCTCAATCCCTCCATCCACAACCATCCAGGCATCCAACCCTGACAGTTGTCAGCCTGTTCCCTTTGAGATACTACTTGGTCATAAAATAGAAGAAAATCTTACCCTTTGTGACAGCATGGATGGATCTGGAGAGCATTATGCTAAGTGAAATAATCCAGTCAGAGAAAGACAAGTACCATATGATTTTACTCATATGTGGGATCTAATGAACAAAATGAACTGAGAAAAATAGTGTCCATTAAAAATTGTATGCCAAGCCCTGGTGGGTTTGGCTCACTGGATAGAGCATCGGCCTGGGAACTGAAGGGTCCCGGGTTTAATTCCAGTCAAGGGCATGTGCCTTGGTTGCAGGCACATCCTGGTGGGGGTTGTGCTGGAGGCAAGTAATCAATGCTTCTTTCTCATTGATGTTTCTAACTATCTATCCCTCTCCCTCTCTGTAAAAGATCAATAATATATATATTAAACTGCCAACCACTTGGCAGTTTAAAAAAAATTGTATGCCTAGGCTGCAGCAGGTTCACTATAATAAGCCTATCAGTTATTCTTTATAAATTTCACTATATCCACCCAGAAGATGTGGTTCAGTGGTTGAGCATGACCCATGAATCAAGAGGCCACTAGTTCAATTCCTGGTCAGAGCATATTTCCAGGTTTCAGACTCAGTCCGCAGTGGGGGGTGTATGTGCAGGAAGCAGCCAATTGATGATGTTTCTGTCTCATCAATGTTTCTCTCTATATATATTTCTCTCCCTTCCTCTCTCTCTAAAAATCAATAAGAACATATTTTTAAAATTTTTACTATAGTAGTTAAGAAGATATACTTTACCCACGACTACTTGTGGACCATGATTTCTATGTCTGCCATAAGTATTTGACTTTCCATTGGTGACTAGTCCTTATAGGACTTTAGCCCTTCTAGTACTAGTACTACTCTAGTTATTTGGTATACTTCGTCCTTTCTATTTGCAGAGTTGTTCAATGTGGGCCAGCATTTGAGGTAATAGTCCTGAATTGCAACCTCTTGGCCTCAACTTTTTAAAAACTTTCTCCCCTGCAGAAGTTATCTGAAAACTTTTCTGCAGTTTTATTATCTGGTAGATGCTGCTTTTGTAGAATTTTTTCCACTAGTCTGCTACAGAATCTAATGTTTGACACACTTTCCTACAGGCTTAGTATGGAGGCCTTTTTATGTAAGAAGTTATATCTTCTTAAATGAAAGTGTCCCAATATTATCCTGTTAATGTAGATATATTCACTATAAAGCCATCCTGGGGATTATTCCCCTTTCAGTTTCCATTCAATAGAACAATGAAATTGGGTCTCAAGATGTGGTAGAGTTCATCATGTCTTCACTCCCTTGTTAGGTGAGTTTATTCTCCTTGCTGTTTGAGCCTCTTGTCAGGAATCTTAGCAGGAGAACAAGTACAGGTAAATAAAGAACCATATTGCAAAAGTCAGAGCTTTTAAAATTAAGTACAATGAAGAAAAGAGATCAACATCTGCTAGAACTAAATCAAATATTACTGGTTCTGTATGGTATTAGTAAGGAAAAATATACAGAACTAAGAGAAAATTCCTATTACTAATATTCAAAAATATTGGAAACAAGCAAAAGCAGAAACCGTTTGAAACATGCTGGTGGGTTTTCACCCACTTCTTAAGTCATCATTTATACCAGAGAGTACATCATCATATACGTTTTCTATGTCAAACATAGCTTGATCTATATCGAACATTAGGTCTTCTTCTTCTCCTACTGTAAGTATTGATTCCAAGTCTGAGAATTCAGCAAGATCAGGTAGTGATTCTTCCTCAGAAGGAGATGAATCTACTTCTACCTGTTCTGCTACCTCATTTTGCTCTACACAAGGAACCTGTTCCTGTGAAATTAACTGCAAAATCTCTTCAGCTATTATTATTATCTGAGCAACACAATCAATAAGTCCACTAACTAGTTCAGGGATTGACACAGCCTCCATGCCGCTCTTCTCAGGAGATAAAATAATCTTAAAAGCTGTAGCAAATGGACTTTTGACGACAATGAATCCTGTGGGGCTGACAATGGTTCTGTGGTTGGTTGGTCCAGAAATCAGGCTGTTGATACAATTATGATGATCAAGTACAGAATGAGTCCAGTGGTCCTATAGCAATTTTTTATAGAGTTCGTGAACCTCCCACAAAATCACGTATGGTATTCTTGTTGGTACCAGTGGTGAATTGCTTCTATAATGGCAATCTGGCAGATTGTCACAGACAAAAGAATACAGCAAAGTAGATCTAATAATAGAAAAGAGAAACACAAAGATTAATATTCTTGAGCCTTTATTCATCCTACAGGTTCTGACTACAGGATAAAGTTGAAAGGGTAATCCTAGCTATTGCTCCTCTTCTTTTGAGAACCTTGTAAGAATCTACTACTTATATCCTACTTTAAATATTTCATTGTCTTTATCTCTTCTTAGGGGATTTGAGAACAAAGGGAGCATAGATAGTTCATCTATCTTTCTTGAACAATTCTATTGAGGAAAATACATTCACTCAGATTCTTTCAGTTAATTTCGTCTTTATTAGCATCTTTGTCTGATTGTCATTTATATCTGGTGCCGCAAAATTCTGTTTTTAAGAAACCATTTATTAAAGTTTCCAATTACCTCTGCAGCCTAGGAAATTTATGGTAAATTAAAGTTCTACATTTTCTGTCTTTTTCAAATTTTGGACAATTTCTATTATAAAATGAGTTCCTTGGTCATTTCCTATTTCTGTCAATATTACATATCTAGCATATAGTTCCTCTAACTTTGTCTAAAAGCCATGGTCATACCAGTACTATTCTCACCTGCATGTCTGGTGTGCTTTACAAGCCTTTCTAAGTGCTTATGCTTCTGTAAAGCAATATTCTTTGCTTAAACATCTAGGAATTGGCCCAGTATAATCTACCTGTCATGTTTGTCTGGCTTACCACCATTGTTTCCTTTAAAAATTAGTTAAATATAAAAATAAAAAGTCACAGATATAATATATGTGGAAATAACATAGGGAAAATAAACAGTATTATAATAACTGTATGGTGACAGATGGTTAGTAGACTTATTGTGGTGTCCACATTGTAAGGAATATGAATGTCAAATCAGTATGTTGTATACCTTAAACTAATATAACATTCCATGTCAAATATCTGATATAATAAAGAGGTAATATGCAAATTGACCATCATACTATTGCACAAGATGCCCGCTCCCATGTGGTCACAAGATGGCCTCCACAAGATGGCCGGCAGGGGAGGGCTAGTTGTGGGCAATCAGGACAGCAGGGGAGGGCAGTTAGGGACAACCAGGCCAGCAGGGGAGGACAGTTGGGGATGACCAGAATGGCAGGGGAGGGCTATTAGGAGTGACCAGGCCTGCAGGGGAGGGCACTTGTGGGGGACCAGGCCTGCAGGACAGGGCAGTTAAGGGGTACCATGCCTGCAGGGATGGGCAGTTGTAGGGGACCAGGCCTGCAGGACAGGGCAGTTAGGGGCAACCAGGCTTGCAGGTGAGGGCAGTTGGAGGCAATCGGGCTTGCAGGGGAGTAGTGAGGCATCGATCAGGCTGGCATGGTAGTGGTTAGGGGTGATCAGGCTGGCAGGAAGAAGTGGTTAGGAGCAATCAGGTAGGCAAACAGGCAAGCAGTTGGGAGCCAGCAGTTCCGCATTGTGATAGGGATGTCCAACTGCTGGTTTAGGCCTGATCCCTGTGTGTGGTATAAGACCTAAACTGGCAGTCAGACATCCCCTGAGGGGTCCCAGATTGGAGAGGGTGCAGGCAGGGCTGAGGGACGCTCTCCTCCCAGTGCATAAGTTTCATGCACTGGGCCTCTAATACTTTCCTAAAAAAGTTTGTCAAAGATTCAAGTTTTTAGTCATTTGACATATCTCATATTGCTTACTTGTTTGCTTGTTTGATTCATAGTTGCTTTTACTTTATTCTTTCTCCTCTGCTTACCTAGGATATTCATGTCCATATTCCCAGAGGTTTTATGTGCCAATCCTGCAACTTTAGGTTGAACTGACAAAAGATCTGACTTGGGATTTAGAGTCCTCAATATTGCAGAGTCTACATTAGTTTTGGGGTATCCAATTGCTTCATTTTAAGTAGAATGTTCTATCTTTCTACTCTGATGATCTGGTGCATATCCTACATGAATTGCTAAATTCCCTTTGTTGGTTTATTTTTATATCTCCCTTTATAAAATTGCTGCTCCTGCTATAGATCAGTCTATAATTTTGCATTACAGCATATATCTTCAATTCACAGCTGTTCAGTGTCCCTATATACTTTGACTAATTTTCTTAGACATGTATACATATTAAATTTCTAGCTACCAGTCCTGCATATTAGGCTGGTTTTGTTCTCTCCAATCTCAGTCAAGCTTATTCTAATGAAGAGTATCAGGAAGCAGTCATCCATTGCATTCCTTTAGGATAATTCCAAATCTGTTACTGCCCTATTTCCAGAAGTTCTAATCAGAGTGATGCCCAGCTAATTGTACTCCTTAGATCTTTACTGGAGTAGAGTAAGTCATCATCGATATGGTCTGATTTTCACATGGAATTTGCTAGTCTCCATAGGGCCTAGTTTGACCCACTTGGTTATAAACTATCTGTACTTAGCATAAGACCTGTCAAAACCACACTATTTTTTGTCCAAAATCCCAACAGTAGAAATGGGAATAGCGGTGCAAACCATGATGACCAGAAGGCATTATTTTGGTTATAGGCAACTTTCCATCTGAAGTATGGGAAAATGGGTAGTAGAGGCACAGCAGCTTGTTTTATTAATTCAAATGGAAAGAGTTAATGAAAGAAACTTGGCATTAGTATAGAACTGAATCAGCTCAGCAGAAGGGAAACACAAAAGAAAAGTATATGCTAAATTTTACTAGAGAGCACCATCACATTTTCAAAGGAAACAATAACCTACTATGGTGCTCATAGCCCAAGGGCATGTGAGGGTGATAGGAACACACTCACACAAAGACTAAATTCTGGTTTCCCTTTTACCAGTTTTTTTCCTACCTCCCCTTAGAACTCTTTAACTCCACTTCTTTGTTGATATACTTCCATTTCTTCACCTATGTTTTTCATTCAATTTTGCTTTCTGTCTCCATCTTCCACTATCCCTCCCCATCATCTTTTCTTCCATCTCTTTCTAAACTGGGAAAAATTTAGAAATAAATTATATCCCACTTATCAAATTGATATTTTATTTATAGACTCTCACATTGTACAATCTAAATATAAAAATTAAAGGTAGAACATTTCATATTTTATTATCTTATGAAGACAAATTTAGTTACTTATTACTTATGCAACCCTTGATTTACTTCAACTATCACTTGGTTACCTTTGATAGGAATAATTTCCTTACCTAACCTTAACCCAGATGACCATTCTATTAGCTAATCCACAATTCCTATCTTCAAAGCATCTTAGACCCTAGGAGCAGGGGGGGTGGAGTGGAGGTAAGGAAGATGTTGAAAAACTGCTAAGAACTGCACTACTAAGAAAGAGTAACAGTATAGCATCAGCTTATTCCAGTTATAATAATTTCCAAAGCAACCAATCCTTGACACCTTAGTCTGCCTAAAGGAGTCTTTTATATAGTTTGTGCCTAATCCTCAAATCACTCTAAAGACCTTTCCATAAACAGTTCCCTCTGCTTGCAACCCCTTTCCCTCATGGGAAAAAAAAAAAAAAAAAGGTTTATTCCGATCTCAGTTTAAATATCATCCCTTCAGATATTTGAACCTCCAATCTGAAAAAGGCCCTTAATCATCCCTTTATTGTTAGTAATACCGTGCATTTTTATATTATGGCACCTATAATTACCTCATGTTTTCTTATTTATTTGTTTTTCTATCTCCTACGCTACCACCATATACATATAGACTAAAATGCAAGTGCAATGAAATTAGGAAACTTGTATTGTTTTGCTTTTTGTTGTATCCTCAAAAGCACAGAAGAGAGAGTGCCACATAGTAGGTAATCAGTAAGTGTTGCTAAATAAAGGAAGGAAGAAAATGAGAAAGGAACAACTTTTAGCGCTTTTATTCAGTAAATAGTATCAAGTTTGAACCATGCAGGACGATAGCAGGAGGTATAAAAATAAACCAATTCCTCAAAACACGCAGTAAAATGAGCAGGTAATCCACAGATAGAGAGAAAACATTCACAAAATAGATACCTGATAAAGAAGTTGTGGCCAGAATGTATAAAGAGCTTGTACAACTCAAAAGTAAAAGCAAACAAACCAATTTTGAAGATCGCCAAATGATTTGAACAAACATTTCACAAAGGAAAAAAGCAAATACATGTATACCTTGTTTTATTGTGTTTCACTTTATTGTGCTTCACAGATAGTGTAGGTTTTTGTTGTTTTGTGTGTGTTTTATCAAATTGACAGTCTGTGGGAACCTTGGATTGAGCATTACACACACACACACACACACACACACACACACACACACACACACACACTAGAAGACCAGTATATGAAAATTCATGCATTGGAGTGGGAGGAGGGGGACTTAGCCCGGCCTGTCCCCTCTCACAGTCCAGGAGCCCTCAGGGGCAGGAGGCAGGGAAGGCAATGCCCCATCACACCTGGTTACCTGAGCCTCAGGTGGTCCTGGGCAGCTGGGCAGCCACCATTTGAGGCTTGACTGCACCTCAGGTCGGCCCTGGGTGGCTGGCAGGCTGAAGGGACTGAGGGACTCTGGAGGTAGGCACCCTGGCAGAGTTGAGGGGACTGGGGGCTGCCATCTTATGGCTATGGGCACTGCCATCTTTGCAATGGCATGAGGGTCAATTAGCATATTCCCTCTTTATTAAATAGGATTATATGCCATTCTCCCACATCATTTGCTCACTTTGTATTTCTGTGTCATACTTCAAACTTTTTCATTATTATTTGATTATCTGTAATCTGTGATCAGTGATATTTGAGAAACCAGGAAAGGGAGAGTAACCCATTGAGGCAAACATCATTGTTGTCTTATTTTAAGAAATTGCCATAGCCACCCCAACCTTTAGCAATCACCATCCTGATCAGTCAGTAGCCATCAACATCAGCATATGACATTCCACCAGCAAAAAAATTTATGAACCACTGAAGGCTCAGATGATGGTTAGCATTTTTAGCAATAAAGAATTTTTAATTAAGGGATGTATATTGTTTTTTAGACATAATCCTATCACACACTTTATAGGCCACAGTATAGAGTATCATAACTTTCCTATGCACTGAAAAAAATTGTGACTCACTTTATTGCAATATTATCTTTACTGTAGTGGTCTGTAACTGAACCTGTAATATCTCCAAGGTATGCCTAAAGCCAAAAAGCCAGTGGAAACAGTCAGCATCTCTAATCATCATGTCAATGCAAATTAAAATCACAGTAAGATACCACAACACACTCACTAAACTGGCTAAAGTTAAAGAGTAAAAACATCAAATGTTGGCAAAGATGTAGAGCAACCAGAATTCTAACATATTTCTGGTTTTCAACCTCTTTGAAAACATTTGGAAGTTGTTTTTCTTAATTAAGCAAGCACCTTTTTTTAAGCATGCAGCCCAATCAATTCCACCCCAAGGTATTTACCCAAAAAATGAAAGTTTACAAAAAATATTTTTAAGAGACTGGCCATGGCAGCCTTATGCATAATACCCCTCCACCCAAAAAGTGGAAAGAGTTCAGGTATCAATCAAAAGGAAAATGAATATTCAAACGTATATATTCATATAATATGATACTAATCTGCAATATAAAGAATGCCACTACTGATAGGGACAACATGGATGAATATAAAAATATTATACTTAAAGAAATAAATCAGACACAAAAGAGGAATATATATTATATGATTCCATTTATATGCAGTTCGATAAAATACAAAATGACCTATGGTAGAAAAAAATTAGAATAGTGGTTATGTCTAGGAAAGTGGTAATTAATTGGGAAGAGGCATAAGAGAATTTTTTGGGTTGATGGTAATGATCATGCTTTAGATAGAGTTTTGTATTACACAGGAGTATGTATTTATCAAAACTCACAGAATGGTACTTTTAAGTTTTGTGCAGATCACTGTATGTAAATTTTATTCCCCCCTAAAGTGACTAAACATAATCCCCAGATACATGAACTATATATCGGATGAAATGACATGCCCATAAATAATTATTCTAATAAATGCTCATGTTTATGAAAGGCCTACTATATTTTAAGCACTGTGAAAATGACTTCTCACAATAATGCTACAAAGTTACAGATGGAAAAAAAAATGGAGGATGAGAGAAATTAACTTGCCCATAGCCAAATGGTAAATAAGGTTGCAGAACTGGAAATCAGCTTAGGTCTGACTCCTAGTGTCCTTTGCCAGAGGCATAAATTCAGGTGCCTACTTGAGCAAAATTTGCCTTATTTGCACCAAAGACAACATCTCGTTCTAAGCAGGAAATAGAACTGAGAATGTTAATATAATTTGCCAACCTTGGAAACTGGCTAAATTCCAAATTCTTAGAACAGTGAGTCCTAAGGCAAAGAGACAGAGAGAGCCTGATCAATCCTTCAGGGATCCACATCATTTGTTACAGGAATGTTGCCGTCCATTTTATCTGCCCCTCCACTGACCTACTGAATTGACCCAAACACTCATAAACTACTCAGCTGTGATAGAGCCAAGATGGATGAGAGAGGGTCAAGGTGCTGCCTACTAAATGTTTCCTGGACTTTTGCTTTCAAATAGAATATGGATGTTCCTGTCACAACTAGAAAACAACAAAAAAGAGATAAACTGAAGATTTGGTAGGCTTAAAGTGATCCACGATCTTTGGAAACAAGGACAAGCTGAACTAATATTTCAGAGAACTACAAGCCCTTCCTAAGTGAGCTGATAGTCATGATATGGTTGATAATTCTGGGTACAAGTTGAAGATGAGGTTTGGCCCCAAGGCTGAGTGACTCTACTTAGGAAAAGGAGAAATTTGCATAAAATTTGAGACTAGCATCATGGTTGTAAATTTGAGAAGCCTGAAATACAGGGTTGGTTTTCCTTACCTGAAGTTAGTTGAGTTTTAGACTGGCGCCTAAAAGTGAAAGGCTCAGTGAAATGTACCGCAGTCAAGCGGTACTTCAGAGATAAATTCTCGGTAGTGGAAGGGTAAATGCCATAAATACACTGCCAAAATCTTACCTCAATTTTGAATATGGGAGCACCTAAGGTGGCTAATAAGTTAATAAGCTCAAAACCATCCCCAAAGAGCACTTTGGACAAAGTGATTCTAAAACTCATAAAATGTACCTTAATCAATAAAGAAATTATATATATATATATATATATATATATATATATATATATATATATATATTAGTATAGCCAAAATATCTGGAAGAAGAACAAAACTGGAAGACATATACTATCATCTATCAAGACTAGCTGTACAACTGCAGTAATTATGACAGCATGGCACTGGCGCAAAACAAGCAAATAAATCAATGGAACCATGACACTTCACACCAGATATCAAAGTAATACTATGACTACTACTAATAATAATAAGTTGAAATGGATAATACATCTAAATATGAAAGGTAAAACAATAAATCTAGAAAACAACATAGGCAAATATCTTCATTATATTTGGTAGGCAAAGATTTCTTATTTGATACAAAAGTCATTATCTATGAAGGTTAATTAATTGGATTTCATTAAAATTAAGAACTTTCATTTATCAAAAGATGCCTTAGGAGCTGGAAAAGCCTCACAGATGGAAAGAAAATATTCACAATACATATATCTAACTTGCATTTTGCATATAGATATGTTTTTAAACTCCTTCAAATCAATAAGAAAAAAGACAGACTTTCCAATTTTAAAAAGTAGAAAACAATTTCAATGGCACTTCACAGAAGAGAATATCTAAATATCCAACTAGCATATGAATAGATTTTCATTATTATTTCTTATTAATAAAATGCAAATTAAAACTACAATGAGATGAACCCAACCAGAATAGCTAAAATTGAAAAAAAAAAAAAAAAAAAAACTGACAATATCAAGCACCAAGAACATGGAGCAACTGGAACTCTCATAAATGGTTGGTGAAAGTATTAACTGGTATAACTACTGTAGTTTGGAAAAGTGTTTCACAGTATGCACTGAAACTAAACATAATTTTATTACATGACCCTGCAATTCTAAGTATACAACCAAAATAAAAGAGTACAAATATTCACAAAAATACATTTACAAGAATGTTGAAAGAAACCAGATGCATTAAAGTGTATACCATATGAATTTCATTTATATAAGTGAGATTTAAGAACAGGCAGATGAAGAGATAGAACAGAAGTGCATGCAGTGGTTACTTCTAGGTGGGAGTTCCTGGAAATGTTTTATGTCTTGATATTATTAAATATGTTTTTTTATAAAAGCACTCAACTGTACTCTTATAATTTGTATACTTTATATGAATGGCTATTTAGAAATTATTTTATTTTTAATTTGGGGTCTCTTTCCTATAAAACCAGAAAGAATAGTCAGAATGTGATGAGAGTCTTTCTAGGGTGAGTAACCCAGTCATCACAGGAAAATTGAATGAAGTCTGAAGGTACAAACTTGTACCTTTGGCCCCTGTGACTCTACTTCCCACTAGGTTAGTGCTAAGTAAATAAAGAGGTCCTTTTTATAGTTAGATAGAGTTGTAGATTGAGGCAAAAGGAAATAACCCACATCTTACATGTAGCTCAGAAAAAGAGCTGGGGCAGAGGCCATGTTCTCTATCTGATAACTAGAATATTTAACCTTATAGATTTTTATTAATCTCACTGTTATGACATTTTTGTCAAGACAACTAATCATTTTTCTCTTTGCTGACAGTCTTACCTGCTATTTTTGTGATGCTTATAACTGGCTAACTGGCAATAAATGTCTAACAGTAGACTGGGAAAAGAGCAAAGGAATCCAAATCTTCTTGGCCTATGTTTATAGTCAATAAGCTTCTCTGCATGGGCAAGGTAAATTAGTTCAGATCCAAAGGGAACAGAGGCAGTTATGTAGAAATTAAAATACGTCCTTGGTGAGTATAGGTGCCAGTTTCCTACTTACAAACAATTTTTTTTCACAATGCACCTTTTTCTAGTGCTGCAGTATTATTTGGATACATGCATTTAATATAGATTTTTTTAAAAACCCACAGATATTACTTCTCATTGCTATCCTCATCTCAGAGGAAAACATTAAGAGGTCCTTGTCCCCAAAGGGCAAAATTTATAATTTTGATTTAGCAGGAGCTCTCTGGGAGGCCACAACGAACAAATCAACAGTATTTACCCTTTTAAATCCCTTTTAAAAAGCCACAAACCTTTGCCTTAGAAAAAAATCTTGGTGCAATAAGGCTTTTGCCTATTATAGAATCTGACATATTAAATCCCCATGATCATTTTAATTTATCAAGAAAGAAAGGAGTTGTGTGGCTGAGAAACTAAACATAGCCCCTTCTTGAAAATATATGAAAAATTCAAAACAAAAATGGGGTAGGAAATGTCCTTATGATCAATTTAAACCAAATTCTACTGAATTTATTTCCTCCTCCTCCAAATTTGCTTACTGCTTTAGGGAGAATCACAGATTCTTGCTTAGCCTTCAGAAAAATAACCTAGTGGTTTTGAAAATATAACTCTTGGTTATTTTCCTAAATAGCCACATAGTTTCTCAAAACACTATCCAAACATGAGGATAGCCATCCCATCTTGACTTGGTAGAACCCTGCACCCTTTTGTCCCTGAATCTTGGCTGTTATGAGAAGCCCAAAGGCCCCAGAGAGCTTGAAAAAAATTGTAATACTTCCAGGAAGATTCTTGGCTTTTAAATATTACCAGTGCAGAGGAGAGGGTCTAAAATAAGGGAAATAAAAACAGAATTTGGAGGTAATAGGGAAAGGGATACTATTCCTAAATCTTTCTTCAAAAAAATCATTTGTTTATTTGAATACTTTATTTGGACAATAGAGTAAAATGATGCTAGTGGTTGTAAGGGTAGGGTCATTTGAATTTCAGCTTTTCCACTTATAATTTTTGCCTAAGTTTCCTTATCTGTAAAATGAAGATAACAATTGTAGAATTACATGAGGTAATACATGAACAAATTTATAATGGCGCCTGGTATGTAGTAAACACTTAATAAATGCTCACTAATATCCAGGAACCAGTGTGTGGTGCATCCTGGGAAGGTAGGAGAGGAGTTAGTTGCAGACCTTACATAAACAGGAAGGAAGCATGAGAAATACAATTCATCTCATAGTTATAACCAATATGACTTTGAACTTGGATAAAGATGTGAGAGAGCAGAACTGTCTTGTGGCTCTTGTTCATACATAAGCCTTTCAGAAGACCTGAGAAAAATCAAGTAGGGAACCCTTGAGGCTTAGTGGATCTTCCTAGCCTAACTTCCTCTTGCCATCAAAGTGCTTGCTCACTCTGTTTCTGAGCTCTGGCAGGCAAAAGTTGATTACACTTTGGATTGCTCATTCACTACTCCTCCAAAACACTGCCAGCTGCATGGAGAAAGACTTCCCCTTGATATTATGGCAATGAATATTTCAAAGCACTAACTGGATATGTACTTGGAAAGTAATTGGCAAAATCATTGAGGCAAGATAATGAAGGCCATTACCCTGTGTCTACTATACTTTCACCTGAAAGAAGATCAGAGGTCCTATAATTCCATCCTTCTGCCTGAAAATGTGCTTACCGCTTATCCACCAAAGGATAAGCTTCTGTTTTTAATGATCTCAGAATAAGATTCCATGACCTCCCTTGGTAGCTCATTTCAGTGTTTTACAGTTTCCGTCTTCTGTTAATTATATTCTCAAGTACTTTCACATACATTAATGTATTTTATTCTTATAACAATCCTGTGCACCGAGGATTATCCCTATTTTGCAATGAGAAAATGAAGACCCAAAGAGGATAAGTTACTTACCTCGATTACACAGCTGGTTTAGTAACAGAGCAAGAGTGAGAATCTGATTCTTTCATCTCTCAGGCCCTCTGTACTGTCACTTAACTGTGATCTACCTAGTGATGTTCTGGGAAGCTTCAAATCACCAGCAAAATAAGGATCAGTGTTAAGATGTGAACAAGAACACAATATAGCCATGGTAGGTGACTTACCAAGTATATAATAGGCCACAAGTCCCCTTGAGGATAACCATTTCATTGTTCTCATCCCTACATACTATTGTTCCCAGAGTGTACCTGCAGTTAAAAAAGCTCTAGCAAAAAGAAAAGATATAAAAATCCTAAATGATAATTAAAATCACCATTAATATGATGTGCTTATCTATGAATAAAAGAGTCTACAGTATCCTGTTTATTAATTTCTCCCTTTTGACCTTTGAGATAGATACAATCAGGATAAATTGGAGGAAATGGGGCAGAAAAAATATTTCATAATCTCCTAAAAAGAAAAATGTTTTGCCCTTGAACATGAATTTGTTTCCTTTCTCTCTGAAAATTTCATTCCTCTATCTCTCAAGGCTCATAAAGCTGCCAAAGATTAGCATTTGAAACATAGATAAAGAGCAAATTCCATTGTGTATTTGCTTGTTGCTCAGAAAAGCACATCAAGGCCCTACAGCCCTGCCCTTTGGCAAGATCCCTCCCAATGCCAGACCAGCACCTCTGAAAAGCTGGATGGAATTGACCTTATAGGATTCCTTACAGGGTTTCCTTTTTTTTAATATTAGCTAGAGGCAGGGGAGTCTCACAGCAGGTTTACTCAAAAAGAAAAATATCTCTCATCTCTTGTGACTTATATTACCAGGTTAAGTAATTCTGTTCTAAAATACACTTTTAATTCAATACAATGGCCTAACTATCTTTGTCAAAATCACCAGTAACTTCCACTCTCTTAAATCCAATAGTCAGCTCCCAGTCCTCATCTTACTTGTGCTATAAGCAGCATTTGACATGATTCATCACTCCCCCAGTCTTTTTATTCATCTACAGTCATTTCCTTGAAGATCTCATAGAGGCTGTAAATAACACCTATATGAAGATGATTCTTAAATTGATTTAGCTTATTCATAACTTTTTCCAGAATCCCATAAATGAGTATTCAATTGATTTTTAACATCTAAAACATATATCCAAAACTGGATCTGTAGTCTTCCCTCCAAAACCTACTCTTTCTATAACTTTCTCCATCTAAGTAAATGGCAAGTCTATCCTTATAACTATTCAGGCTAAAAAAAATCTTGAGTTTTCCTTTGGCTCTCCTTCCCACATTCTACTTCCAATCCACCAGAATACTCT
The DNA here is from genome assembly GCF_014108245.1 of Pipistrellus kuhlii. Lineage (NCBI taxonomy): Eukaryota > Metazoa > Chordata > Mammalia > Chiroptera > Vespertilionidae > Pipistrellus > Pipistrellus kuhlii. The sequence goes on from NW_023425528.1 coordinate 3,927,198, forward strand.
GTTGCCTCTGCTTTCAAAATATACCCAAAATACAATGACATGTTGTCATTGTGAACCACCATCATTCACCTCTCAGCTTAATTATTTCAACAGCCTCCTAAAAGGATTCCCCTTGCCTTACTCCAGTATCTTCTCAACATAACAGTCAGATTGATCTCTTTAAAATGTAAGTCAGGCCCTAGCTGGTTTGGCTCAGTGGGTAGAGCGTCAGCCTGTGGACTAAGGGATCCCGGGTTTGATTCCGGTCAAGGGCATGTACCCTGATTGTGGGCACGTCCCCAGCGGGGGTGTGCAGAAGTCAGCTAGTCGATGTTTCTCTCTCATCAATGTTTCTGGCTCTCTATCCCTCTCCCTTCCTCTCTGTAAAAAAATCAATAAAATATATTTAAAAATTAATTAATTAATTAATTTAATATAAGTCAGATCATGTCACTCTTCTTCTAATGGCTTCTTTCCCCAAACTCACCAAGCACACCTCTTTGGGTGATTTGCCCAGGCTATTCCTTCTGCCTGGAATGGTTTTTACTCAGATATCTTAATGGCTAAATCAGCACCTGCTTCAAACCCTTTGTTTATATTTCACATTCTCAATGAGAAATACACTTACCATCCTTTAAAAAATTGAACACCCTTCTCCCAAACTGGCACTTCTGAATCTCTCCTATTTAAATTTTCTTAGAACTTACCACCTTCTATACATGTTGTATACTTTACCTATTTAATATGATTATTCTCTTTATTTTTATTATAATTTAAATTCAATATTTTTCTATTAGTTTCATGTGTAGTATAGTAGTTAGACAATCTTATACTTTACAAGTGTTCCTTCTGATATTTGAAGTATCCACTTTGCACCATACATAGTTATTACAATATTATTGACTATATTCCCTATGCTGTACTTTACATTCCCTTGACTATTCTGTAACTATCAATTTGTACTTCTTAATCCCTTCACCTTTTTCACTCAGTCCCCCAAACCCCATCCCTTCTGGCAACCATCAGTCTGTTCTCTGTACCTATTACTTGTACCTATGAGTCTGTTTCTGTTTTGTTTGTTCATTTATCTTGCTCTTTAGATTCCACATACAAGTGAAATCATATGTTATTTGTCTTTCTCTGTTTGACTTATTTCACTTAGCATAATAGTCTCTAGATCTATCCATGCTGGCATAACTGGTAATATTTCATTTTTTATGGCTGAGTAATATCCCATTGTATGTACCACAACTTTTTTATCTATTCATTTGTTGATGGGAACTTAGGCTGCTTCCATATTTTAGCTATTATAAATAATGTTTCAATGAACATGAGGCTGAATATATTCTCTTGAGCTAGTGGTTTGGGTTTCTTCTGATACTCAGAAGTGTACTTATTATTATTATTCTTTATTTTATGACTCCCCTCTCTAGAAGTAAGCTCCATGAATGTAGTGTTCTCTATTTTGTTGAAGTACAAAAATAGTCTGGTATATAGTGGATACTCTATAAATGTTTGTTGATTTAATAATAGGACTGATAATTCCTTTTACTTTTTATAGTCCTTTATAGCTTTTTCTAAGTGTTTTCACATTACATTTCTTCCAAATTACCATATAACTGGTGTGGCTAGGTGACTGAGTGCCAAGCTACAAACCAGGAGGTCACAGTTCGATTCTCAGTCAGGGCACACGTCTGGGTTGTAGGCTCAATCCCCTGTGTGAGGCATGCAGGAGGCAGCCTATCAATGACTCTTATCATTGATATTTCTGCCTCTCTTTCCCTCTCCATTCCTCTCTGAAATTAATAAAAATATATTTTTAAAAAGAAAATTGACATCCAGAGAGGCAATGCAATCTACCCAAAGTCATGTAGCTGATATGTGGTAGAACAGGAACTCCATTCTCTGCTCTCATCTCAGAGCCTCCAACTTTACTACAAATAGTAAATCTAATCTTTAAGGAGAGACCTTCTAGATTTTTTTGTTAGAAGCATGTCCTGCTTATGTCATTAACCCAGTGCTTTGAAGTTGAATTTGTGAATTTTCCAGATCATGGAAATATATACACAAAAAGTCATCTAAAGACCTGAGTTTGTGTGGGGGAATCACCATGTGAATGTCAGAGAAAATTATGCCATCCCAAATGGTGCTCTCTCTAAGAAAGAAAGCAACATTTTAATATACCAGCTGCTCAGTAGAATAAATCATTCGTTTCTTCCTAGCCAGCTCTGCCTTCCTTTTGTATTACACATTAAACTGAACTGAAAAAGCAACTTAACAGAGCAAAGGGAGAAATTGTAATCCAAGAAGTCATTTGCTACCTAAAGTGCAGTTTAGTGGCCTCTTTCACTGTGACGCCACCTAAATCACTGATGGACTATGTTGAAAGCTCTCCCCCAAATGCCACTACCATACATGAAGAGCAAAGATTGTCCCTTTAAATGTACCACTGAAGAAGAATCTGGTGTTTACTTGGCAGGGGGGAACAGGATACTTCATACTTGGCATACTGCTACCATTGGCATCCAATCCAGAAACTGCTACATTCTGCAAGGGTGGCAACTATTTTGTCCTCAGTATAACATAAGTGGAAGATACAGTTATATTTACATACAAGTTTTTTAACAGAGACACTTGTCACCCCTGGTAAGCTCATAGGATGCAACAGAAATGGCACAGCCAGGAAAAGGCAAGCCAAGTCCTCAGTTCCTTCTGGCAGCTGAATCCACAGTATTAGTGAGGATGGTCTGATCTCTTTCTCTGGTCCTCAGAATGTCAATACAAGGATGTATGTATCCAATAAACCTCCCAAGAATCACTAAGTAGACCAGATTTCTCTTCAATGCCTTTGTCCTTTGACCACAGCAAATCTAGTGGTTGAGGCTTGACTCTACTACCAAATCAGTTCTGTTTCCAGACTCAATAAATATCCCTAATGAAAGAGCAAGCTTCAATTTAATAAATAAACCTCAGACTGAAAACAGAAGTGTAACACAGGTACAATCTACCAAATGCTTGATGGATTCAGTTAATACATGGACACAAACATTATTGAAACATGAAGACATCAACAATTTCAGCCACACAGACAGGTACATAAGGTTTTGATATTAGGGGAGGATAGAAGAAATAAATTATTTTTAGGAGTAATATATGGGGTTTGGAGGTAGAGAAGCCTGGGTTCAAGTCTAAAGATGTTCTTACTTTGGGCAGGTCACTTAAGCTCACTGTGATTTACTTTCGTGATCTCAAAATAGGATGATGATAATATCTTAAGCAATTACTACTTTTATGATTTGTATCAATTTTAATTATGGGGAGTTGTCCCTTTACTTTAGATTTCTTAAAAAGAGAATGACTTTTGAATTTAAACATAGATTTAAACTCTACCTCTGACATCAATTGTATGGCATCTCTCTCCAAACCTGAGTTTATTCACCTGTATATTAAAGAGGAGGATGATACCTATCTCAAATGGTTGCTATAAGAATAAAAAATAATAATAATGTTTAAAATGTGTTTTTTTAAACTACAAATTCCAAGGCAAAGAAATGTTTTCTTTAAAAGGCCTTGACTAAAGTGACCAAAGACTCTGGTTTGCAGGGACCAAGGGATTTTCCAAGTTCTAGAATTTTCAGTGCTAAATATGAAAAGTCTTGGGCAAACTGGAATAAGTTGGTTACCTTAATTTTGAGTAATCCATAACAAAGTCAAGGGCCTAAATAGGCTATAACTGAAATGGCCTTAACCTAACAATGACTAGGAATTAACTAGGTTTAGTCCCTGGCTAAGCTGGGATTAGAGTTTGATCAAACATTTACTAGGTTTAGTCTCTGGCAAGGCCTTTTACCCAGGCAGAGCTTTAATTGAACTCAGATTAGGCCTTCTCTATGCTTAGACCTTAGATAGGCCTTAACTATTATTTGTATAGGTTTTAAATAGGCTTAGTCCATGGCTAGATCTTCATTGGGATTCAAATAGATCTTAACTAGAATTGAGCACTGATTAGATTTTAACTGGCTGATTAAGCTTTCCTCAGATTTATCCCTAACTCTGTCTTCATTGGGCTGGCAAGGCCCTACATTGGCTAAATCTTAACTAGTCTTGGAGACTGGCTACCCCTTAATTTGGATGACTGGGCCTTAATTAGATTTAGGCCTTGGCTTCACCTTAATTCATGTGTGACTAGGACTTATCTAGGTTTAGTTACTGGTTAGGCTTTAATTAGATTCTGAGGAGGACTTCCCTAGATATAAGCCCTGGCTAGGCCTTAACTGAGATAAGTTTTTACTAGGTTTAGACCTAGCAATCCCTAAACTAGACATTAAATAGTCCTTCTCAAGATTTAGGTCCCAGCTAGGCCTTAATTACTCTCTGACTAGAACTTAATTAGGTGTTGGCACTAGCTAGAGCTTAAATAGATTCTAGCTAGAATTTAACTATGTTTAGACCCTAAATAACCTTTATATTCTAAGAAACCAAAAACACTTATTTGAAATAATATATGTACCCCTATGTTGATTGCGGGGTTATTTACAACAGCCAAGATTGAGAAACAGCTCAAGTGTCCATGAGTAGTTTAGTAGATAAAAACGTAGTGGTACATTTACACAATGGAATACTACTTGCTGTAAAAAAAAAAAAAAAGAGAAATCTTACCTTTTGCAACAGCATGGATGGACCTGGAAATTATTATGCTAAGTGAAACAAGCCAGTCAGATAAATTAAAATACCATATGATTCCACTTATATGTAGAATCTAAGAAACAAAATAAAGAAAATAGAACCTTTATCTTTCCATCACCATTTACTTACCCCTTTATTATCTTCTACTTCCTCCTAACCCTCCTCAACTCTGGTGATCACCATATTTTACTAAGTGAAATAAGTTGGTCAACAACAGACAAATACCATATGATTTCACTTCTATTTGGAATCTAAAGAACAATATAAATGAAAACAAAAAAAAAAGAGATTCATAGATACAGAGAACAGACTAAAAGTTGTCAGATAGGAGGGGTTTTGAGGGACTAGGTTTAAGAGGTGAAGGGGTTGAGAAATACAGATTAGTAGTTACTAAAAACAGGGTGGTGTAAAGTATAGCATAGGAAATATAGTCAATAATATTTTAATAAATATGTATGATGCCATTTGGGTCCTGGAAATATCAGGGGGACCACTTTGTAAAGTATATGATTGTCTAAACACTATTCTGTACACTCAAAACTAAAACAAAATAATATTGAATATAAACTATAATTGAAATATAAAAAAAGAAAAGATTGAAAAAAGAAGAGAAGAAAATACACAGAAGACTCAGGAAAAGACTGGAACAATGCAACAAGAAATCAAAGAATACCAAGGATTTACCGGTAGCCCCCAGAAGCTGGAGAAAAGCAAAGAATGGATTCTTCCTCAGAGCCTCCAGAAGGAATCAAACCTGCCACCACCTTGACTTTGGATTTAAGATCTTCAGAGCTGTGAGGAAATAAAATTTATGTTGTTTCAGGTCAAACAAAAAAGTGATCTGTTCAACTCGTTCTAGAGCATTGATATTTTGTAACAAGTTTGTAACAGATATAATAGAAAATACAGGAGATGTATCTACAGCTTTTGCACATAATGTACAATCAGCAGTTAAGAAGAGATAGCTGGCACACTACAGTTGCAACAAAGGGAATATAACCTTTACAAGGCCAAATTTTGAGCACTTAGTGAACTCTCCACATTTATTTTATCAGGCCTTATGTGAAGAAGCAGCCAGTTTGATATATACTGACTTTGACTATTAAAGGATATTGAAGTTCTTAGTTGATGATTCAAGAATGGGATGATGAATGCAGCACAGAGCATGAACCATGAATTCTTATCTAATGGCTTCATCAATATCCTAACAGTGAGAGATTGGTCATTGGCCCCCAAAACCCTGCTATATTAGTATAAAAATACATATTCCCAAACCAATACAGTCATGCACCTCTTAATGATGGTGATACATTCTAAGAAATGCATTATTAGGCAATTTCAACATTATGCAAACATCATAAAGCATACTTTCACAAACCTAGATGGTATATATAACCTACTACTCACCCAGACTACATAGCATAGCTTATTGCTTCCAGGATACAAACCTGTACAAGATGTTACTGTACAAAACACCATGAGATTAAATCAAGCACAAGAGAAAAATAATGCAATTAAGAGACACCATAAACACAAGATATATGATGAAATTGCTGCCAGCATAACACAACATACTGTTTAATAGCAAACTTTTTTATAAGTATTAATAGAAAGTGTATATTCTAAAATAATGATTAAAAGTATAGTAAATACATAAGCCAATAACATAGTCACTTATTATCATTATCAAGTGTTATATATTGTGCATGATTGTATTGCTGTACTTTTATATGTCCGACCATGCAGGTTTGTCTACAACAGCATCACCCCAAAATGTGAATTAGGATAGTTATGATATCACTAGGTGATTAAAATTTTTCAGCTTCATTATAGTTCATCACAATCAAACCAGTATTATATGAAATGCTGAAAGGTATTCTTTAAGAAGAGAAAGGTAAAGATAAAAATTATGAACAACAAGAAAACCAAGATGGCGGCATGGGTAAACAGCTAAACTGCTGCCTCCATAACAATTTCAAAACTGCAACTAGAAGACAAAATGTCTATCACCCAAAACCATGGGAAAGCTGGCTGAATAGAAGTTCCACAACTAGAAGGAAAGAGAAAAGACCATTGAGATGTGCACAAGTGCTGAAAAGCTGAGTTACAGAGGCGGGTGAACCGAGTTGGTGGCAGGTGTTGCTTTTTTCAATCCAAACGGAGAAAAGCTCCAAATTACTCTGAAATCCAGTTTCTGGGGAGATGCTGGAGACCCAAACTCTTACAGGGAGAAGCTGGACTGTCTTCCATCAGGTGGTAAAGTGAGGGTGGCTTGCTTGCAAAGCTGCGCACAGGAATCATTGTGTACTGCACTGGGGCACAAGACACGGGGACACAGAAACTCGGAGATGTATAGATAGCTGGCTGGCATCCACCACTGTTTGCCACATCCTAGCCTAGTGATTCCCTGAGACCCCACCCCGCACAATTTATCAATACAAACCCACCCAAGCTCCACACAGCGGCTTTTGCATATGAATGGCCTCCAGTATCAAAGCTTAACCTAACAAACTGTATCTCTGGTCAGACAGCTCCAAAACCTCCAAACCCCAAGTAAAGAGGACAAAACTATAGTTCTTCCTGTAGCTCCTGCTGGGTGGCCTCAGGCAGTAGCTGACCTGCACCCCATTGGAGATCCAGAAACTAGTGTATCTAGTGGTTGGTGTGAGACAACACCAGATTTCAACTACTCTCATAAGGGACACATTCAAGAGGCAGACTCAGTGAGCACCAAAGCCCCACTGAAGCAAACCTGCCCCATAAGTGTGTCTCCAGCACAGCAGTTCTTCCATTATAGACACAGCACGTCCTCAGAGCAAATTGGCCAATTCCTCCCAGTGTACCAACAGCAATCAAGGCTTAACTATGCCAAGACTTTGCACTCAGCCCACAAAGGGGTGCACCAAAAGCATCCACCTCAGGTGATTGGGGAGGCTGAGTCACTGACCTCTATAGATCACCTACCACACAAAGCCACTCCATCAACACAGGGAAGCAGCAAACATGAGGAGACAAAGAAACGTCATGAATGAAAGAAATGGAGGAAAGCAAACTACTGGTCATAGAGTTCAAAACCACATTTATAAGGTTACTCAAGAATCTTCTAAAAACCACCAAGAAACTTGATGAGACCTATGAGAAGCTTAGTGAGATCTTCAAGGACCTTAATGAGAATGCCCCCCTACCCCCCCCCCAAAAAAAATGGAAAGGACCAGTCAGAAGTTAAGCATAAACTGTCTGAAATAAAGAATATTCAGAAATTCAACTGTAGATCAAAGGACCAAAGAATCAAACCAAAAATCTGAAATATGAGGAAAGAAAAAACACCCAACCAGAAAAACAACAAGGAAAAAAATCCAAAAATATGAAGATAGTGTAAGGAGCCTCTGGGACAACTTTAAGCATACCAACATCCAAATTGTGCCAGAAGAAGAGAGAGAGCAAAGTATTGAAAACCTATTAGAAGAAATAATGATAGAAAACTTTCCCTACCTGGTGAAAGAAATAGACTTACAAGTCCAGGAAGTGCACAGAACCCCAAACAAGAGGAATCCAAAGACACACCAAGATACATCATAATTAAAAGGCCAAGGGCAGCCAAAGCTGGTTTGGCTCAATGGATAGAGCATTGTCCTGCGGACTGAAAGGTCCCAGGTTCCATTCCGGTCAAAGGCATGTACCTTGGTTGCGGGCACATCCCCAGTAGGGGTTGTGCAAGAGGCAGCTAACTGATGTTTCTCTCTCATCGGTGTTTCTACTCTCTATCCCTCTCTCTTCCTCTCTGTAAAAAATCAATAAAATATATTTTTTTAAATAATTTTAAAAATAAAATAAAAGAGTGAAAAACAAAGATAGAATCTTGAAAGCATCAAGAGAAAAAGTTAGTTACCTACAAGGGAGTACTCATACAACTGTCAGCTGATTTCTCAACAGAAACTATGCAGCCAGAAGGGAATGGCAAGAAATATTCAAAGTGATGAACAGCAAGAATTTACAACCCAGATTACTCTACTCAGCAAAGCTATCATTTAGAATTGAAGGTCAGATAAAGAGCTTCACAGACAAAAAAAGCTAAAGGAGTTCATCACCACCAAACCAGGATTACATGAAATGCTGAAGGGTATTCTTTAAGAAGAGGAAGAAGAATAAAATGGTAAAGATAAAAATTATGAACAACAAAAAGACATCAAATACATACCTACCAACAAGTGCATCTAAAAATCAAATGAATAAAAAAATCTCATGAACAGAATGGATTGATGAATATAATAGAATCAGGGACATAGAAAGGGAGTGGACTGACAATTCTCAGGGGGAAAGGGGTGTGAGGGGAACGATAAGAGATTGGACAAAAGTCTTATATCTATGGATAAAGACAGTGATGGGGGTAAGGGCATGGGGTGGGATGGGGAATCAGGTGGAGGGGAGTTATGGGGGAAAAAGAACAACAGTAATAATCTAAACAATAAAGATTTATTCAAAAAATTATGAACAATAAATACATATCTATCAACAAGTGAATCTAAATATCAAGTGAATAAAAAATCTGATGAACAGAATAAACTGGTGAATATAATAGAATCAAGGGCATAGAAAGGGAGTGAACTGACAATTCTTGGGGGGAAAGGGGTGTGAGGGTGCAGGAAGAGACTGGACAAAAATTGTACACCTATGGATGAGGACAGGAGCCGGGGGTAAGGGCAGAAGGTGGGGTGGGAACCAGGTGGAGAAGAGCTATGGGGAGAAAAAAGAACAATTATAATAATCTGAACAATAAAGGTTTATTAAAATTATAAAATTAAAATAAAAAGAGCTCTAATTCCTAAAAAAATAAATTTCCATGGGACCACTGTTGTATATACAATCCATCATTGACTGTAACTTCATTATGTGGCACATGACTGTATGTTCACTTTTTAGTAAAACATATTTGATTAATTTCTATTGAGAGTTCACTTGGGCTCAGCTAATCATTTTCGTCATCCTTATCAAGTTCTAAATTAATTATTTACATTAGCTAAGCTCTGAAAACAGTCCAAGTGCCCATCAGTTGATGAATGGATAAAAAGCTGTGGTATATTTACACAATGAAATACTGTGAAGCTGTAAAAAAAGAAGGCTCTCTGCCCAGCTGGCATGGCTCAGTTGTTGAGCATTGACCTATGAACCAGGAGGTCATGGTTTGATTACTAGTCATGTCACATAACCAGGTTGCCAGCTTTATCCCCAGTGTGGAGCAAGCAGGAGGCAGTCTATCAATAATTCTCTCTCATCATTGGTGTTTCTATCTCTCTCTTTCTCTCCCTTCCTGTCTGAAATCGATAAAACTATTTTTTTAAAAAGAATAATAATAAGAAGAAGAGTCTCTTAACCTTTGAGACAGCATGGAGGGACCTAGAGATTATTATGTTAGGTAAAATAAGCCAGTAAGAGAAAGATAAGTATCACATGATCTCACTCATATGTGGTGTCTAATGAACAAAATAAGCTAATGAACAAAACAGAACCAGAGACATTAAAGTATGCAACAGACTGATGTATTTCAGAGAGAAGGGGGCAGGGAAGAGATTGTCCAAAGAATTTTTGTGTGTATATGCATAACCCATGGACATAGACAATAGTGTGGTGAAGGCCTGGGGAGGGGGTGGCAGTTGGAGGAAAGGGGTCAGTGGCAGAATAAAAGGGGACATCTGTAATACTTTTAACAAGAAATATAATTTTTAAAAACACTTAAGGATTCCTTAGCAAAAAATAAAATAAAATAGTTCTTAGTTAAACTAAATAGGCCTATACAGTTTGACTATCTCTTTCGAGTACAGGGTAATTCAGCATCACTCCTGAATGAACAAACTAAAATTTGTAGGTATTATCAAGGACAAAGTTGCTCACTGGTCCTGCTCACATAGGATAGTGCCTAAACAGGGCATGTTTCAATATGATGTAACCACTCCTTACATTAGGTAATATGCGGCAGTAGGTCAAAGAGACTAATGTGGACATCAAGGAGTTTGTCCATTCATTCATCCCACAAATATTTATTAATTACCTACTATGTGCCAGAAATGATCCTAGGTCTAGAAACTGGAATATGATATCAAGCTCAAATAACGACAGCCCTTGCCCTCACAGAGTTTTCATTGTACAAATAAAACCAAGGAAGTGTCTGCATAGCCATTGGTTGCAACCTAGCATAAAACATTCTATACCTTATGGATATCACAAATTAAAGTCAAAGACGATGGGCAAAGCTCAAAATAGCTGTAGAAATTAGGGTAAAAACCTGGGCAAATGTCCATGTGGTCATAAAAGCAGACAGCATTAACAAATGAATATTATCCTCATTTTATAAATATGGAAAGCGAGAGTTGCTAAAGATCACCTGGCTATTAAGCAGTAGAGAGGGGATTCAATCTAGAACTGACTGACTCCAGAGCCCACATGCTTTCCAGTGCCACCACATTACACAACTGATGTCTGGTCCTAGAAATCTCAGGAAACAAAGTAAAGAACTTAAAGAATCTTCACGTTTCTTTACTAAAGATAATAACCATCACCTCAGTTCATCCTACTTAGTTCTGCCTGTTTCTAGGTGGTGGGGCAATGTTATGGTTTTGATGGGGAGAGAGGAATGAAAATTCAGTGACAGGTCTCCAGGAACATGGCATAAAGAGATGGTTATGCCAAAACCGGTTTGGCTCAGTGGTAGAGCGTCGGTCTGTGGACTGAAAAGGCCAGGTTCGATTCCGGTCAGGGGCATGTATGTTGGTTGCGGGCACATCCCTGGTGGGGGGTGTGCAGGAGGCAGCTGGTCGATGTTTCTCTCTCATCGACATTTCTAGCTCTCTATCTCTCTCCCTTCTTCTCTGTAAAAAATTAATAAAATATATATATTTTTAAAAAGAGATGGTCACAATATTACAAAACCTCTGGGCTATGACCATTTTAGTGGAAAAACAAACTGAAATGTATATTTCATAAGGATCTTTTTGTAGTAAATTATTTAGAGCTGTGGTGAAAATGCCAGATTTGTGACTATAAAATGCAACAAAATTTTCTGAGGATTTGCAGTAATCCCTGGGGTTGCAAGGAATAATACTTAATTGTCTACATCCTGTCAATAAAACAGCTAATTCATTATATATATATATATATCTCAAGCAAAATTAAATTTAGTTTCTTGGAACCAAGAGACCAGCTCCATCCCTCTGATTTATTCAACTTGATACACTGATTGGAGGAAATTTATTGCACTGAACTGTACTAGGAGATTCCAGATGAGAATTGGAAAGCAAACTGCTTTAAGGTCAAAGAATTTCCAAGGTTGCTCAGAACTTCCAACCATCATTCAGTTAAATTTTGGAAAATGTCAATTTGTTCTTCAGTCTCTCCTCCATCCCCCTCCTCAAAGTGTCTCAGAAGCTACTTGGTGATGCTTTGGAAAACTCTGTGATTATGGCAGCTAGAGTCTCTAGCCCAGTTGCCTGGCCCAAGTGTGTAGTATGTTTTTTGGTCTCCTCAATTCCCCTGGAAGATCCTATAGGGACACAATGTACTCTTCACTTAAAGCCTGCTGGCAGGCTAAGTATAGCCAATGACCTCCAACATCGACTGGGAAAGAAGATGGTTCCATCGTTTGATTTGTCATTGTGAGTTTAGAAATTCATTATCATACAATTGATGACAGACTTTTTCAAATTATTTAATTATTTCCTAGAATGAGAGATGTCTTCTCTTATGAATTGAAAAGAATGGGGTAGATATAAAAAGTGCACACAATATAAGCAAGAAAATGTGTTTTCTAGCTTTACCTTCAGCTCTTTCACCTACTGTCACTACCACAACATCATCCTGGGCAAGTCCTTTATACTTTCTGGTCTTCAATTCTTCAATAAAATGGAATAGCTTATTGATTTGAAAAAAAATGAAGGAAAAGTAGACAAGATGAATGTATCATATTAGCATGGTAGGTCAAAGCACAGACTTTGGAATTATACAGCTTGGGGTCTAGATCACAGCTTTGTCACCCTGTAGCTATATACCCTTGGCAAATGATTTAACCTCACTAAGCCTCACATTTCCTTCTCTTTAAATGGAGAATGGATACAAATAATACCTACTTTATGGGTTTTTTGTGGTGCCACAATCTGAGAATACATGGAAAATACTTAGTTCAATAAGTTAACAGGCTTCATTAAGAACCAGGAATAATGAGCTATGCTTTGTGCAACCTTCTTCCTTTTATTCACATCACTTCCTGGTGTTTTAAGAATATTTATCAGGTACTGTAAAAAATTTACTAAATGCTTTATTGGACTTTCCCATAGAGGAGTGGGAAGATTCACAGGGCAATACCAAGGAACCTCAGAAGACTAGAAAATTGTAATAGAATAGGGCAAGATATTCAAGTTTTTCCTTATTTTCACCCTATGTCCAACTTAACCCACATCCATTCATTCATGACCATAACAAATAAATATTTTCTGGAACCACAGACTCTATTTGGATGATACATAAAAGTGTCAGGACTGCAGGTTTAAGGTGAAAAAAAAATGAGAACCAAGAACTCCTGGGTTCTCTCTTCTGCCTGTGCACTGATACCTTCTGTACCTTTATTTTATATACTAGAGGCACAGTGCACAAAATTTGTGTGTGGGTAGGGTTCCTAGGCCTGGCTGGCAATCAGGGCCAATTAGGGCCTTCTGGCTGCTGGCCTGGACCTTCCTTTGTGCCGCACTGCCCACTGGTGATCAGTACACATCATAGCAAGCAATTGAATTCCCAGTCTCCCTGTAGAACTCCTGAGGGGACACTTTGCATATTAGCCTTTTATATATATAGATTCCCTCTTTCTTAATTTCCCTAACATCTGACCAATCTCTGAGGAGGCTACAATCATAATTAAAATATAATATTTGAAAAAAAATTAAAAAAAATAAAAAATAAATAAAATATAATATTTGAAAGGTAATTTGAAAAGGAAAAGTGTTATTAACTACTCGTTGCAGTTTGTAAACAAGTTAACAACTGTTTCCCTTACAGTTCCTGAAACATTACAAACTACTGCTGTAATTATTAATAGATATTTTCCTGGCTTTGCTTTGATTTTCAGGATCACAAGGGAAGTGTGTTGGCATCATTTTAGTATTTTGTATTTAAATTCAAGTAATGAGTCATTCATTCACTCCAGGGAGAGACATAGAAAGGAATGAGTTTAAGGGTCTCAAAAGTGACATCAAGGAACCAAGGGAGATTATACATCTCTTTCTGGAGCCCAAGGACTGGACATCGATGTTCTGCAAGGGCAGATATGTTGAAGGACAAGGGGTAAACAAGCTAGGTCCAGCTCAACTAAAGTAGTAGGATTCTGGAAACAGTTTTAGTGGTCACAATTGTGGGAACTGAAGATGGAGTTGCCACTGCCGATTAATAGGTAGAGGCCAGGGATGCTACTAAACATCCTACAATGCACAGGACAGTCTCCCAAATCAAAGATGTTTCCAGCCCAAAAGGTAAAAGTTTTAAGGTTGAGAAAACCTGACCCAAACTATTTTTTTATTCTTCCCATCCTAACAACTAGCAAACATACTTGCAGATCTTTTGTGTGGGTGCCAGGGGAAATGCAAGTTATGGACTCTGCCCTAAGGAAGCTTAAAGTCTAATAGGGAGACCAACCAAGCACAGAAAAGCTACTAGAAAATAAATATATTACATGGAACTTTTTTCCTCCTACCTAAGGTATAGCCACTGGGTGCTATAGGAAGTTTGATAAGGAGAACAGCAACCATGACAATCGTTCATAAAAACTTAAGAGTTGGATATTGAGCTGTAACCTGAAGGACAAAGCTATACTTTCTTATCTCATTGTTGGAAGAAAGATGAATCTATGCTCACTTCCCACACTTCCTTTCTTCCTTCTTTCTGTTCTTTATTTTATCAGCATCTAGCAATCTGATTTCAGGACTCCACAGAAAATGTTTTCATGTAAGTGAGTAATGACATATTAATCACCAGAGTCAATCATCTGTCCTTAATATTAATATTCCTCAATCCCCACTGTTTTAAAATTCTCTTCCTCCTTGATTTTTATGACATCATCATCTATTCTGGTTCCTTTTAGATTTATTGGGGCTCAGCCTCAAGTTTCTTTCTACAGCTATCCTATACTGGTGTGCCTCAAACTATAGTCTGAGGCCTCTTTCTCACTAACCTTTTTCCTTTTTCTTTTTATTAATTATTTTATTCATTTGTTTATATCCACAAGAATACATAATTCCACAAGGAATTTGAGATAATTATAATTTCATGCTATGCATTTTCCCTTAATTATCATACCCACTCCTTTGGTTTTACCCATAATTTCTATAGAGGCAAGTCCCCAAACTGTGCCTTGGACTCTTATATCCTTTCTACACACCATTCCTACCTGCCCAGCTATCTGCTGGAGACTGCCCTCAGACCCCTCAAATGCCACATATCCTAAACTTAGGGGGATCAACTCATAGTTTTCCCAGGAATTTCAAGGTTTTAGCACTGAAAGTTCATTGTCCTTGGAATCCTCCTAATAGCAGACAAACTAGGACAGTAAGCCACCATGCCTAAAATGAACTCATCAGTATGTCGTCCTCCTCCTGACTCCCCTATATAATTTAATAACAGAGAGAGCCTCAACTCCTCTTTACCTTTCATGCAATTCATTGCCAAATATTGTAAATTCTATCTCCAAAATAGCTCCATCACCATCACCTCCTTTCAACCCCCACTGCTCTAATTCAGGTCCATATCACTTCTCAAATGGAAATTTACAATAAACTACTAATCAGTTCCCCTGCCTCTAGTCCCTTCATAACTCCATTCTAAACCCCTTTGCCAATTCATCTTCCACTGTCAACATTTATTATTCTGAAATACAAATCAGATCATACACACATAGTTATCTCATCAATATGTAAGTATTGCAGACTAAACCCCAAGAACAGTATTAAAGCAAGGCTTCAGGTATTTGAGCATGATGACTACACAATGTGATAACTATTGTAAGAAATGTTGCTATGACTAGCTAAAATGCACTAAGCAATAATGTAAGGTGTAAGTGAAAAGAAAACGTAAAACCAACACCATACCTTTGATAAGACAGAAAATCTGAGTGTCACTTATAATATCTCATTTCTTCAGAAAAGTGACAGTCACAGTTAAGGCAAGGAAGCATTGCCAGGGCATTCTGGGTAGTATAAACCAGCTATGGCCTTGACATTCCCTGAAACAGAATCAACTGGAAGTTACATTATGTATAAACTAAGCTCCAGAGAAAAGTCCACTTGCTCCCTTTTTTCTAAACTTATCTGTGGCCATCCTCCCAAATCAGCACTGTTGCAAGAGCCATAAGTTTTCCACCATAAACTGGAAAAAAAGATAATTTGCTTGAATAATGTTTATATCAGAGACAGGAAATATAAATTCCATTTGAATAATGGGAAGGGGAACTCAAAATTTAGATTATGGGAAGTGAAAACTGCCAGATGAAGAAGGGAAGTGCTCTTCCTAAAGGAGAGAGAGCTCATCTTGTTCTCCCTTAGCATAAAAACAGCTATCCTCTGGCTGCTCTCAGACACTTACAAGTGGTGAATTGTTTATGAAGGAACTTACCTTGGGAGTGAAGGGATAACCTTCACAGAGACTTTAGGGAAAGATGGCTATCAGAAAGGGTAGTGCCATAACCCAATGGTTTACCTCTCTAATTGTAGGAATTTCCATTGTAGTTAACTTCCTCTTCCTCCTGGGTATCTAAGAGATGTAGCCACCTAGCAGAAGGCTCCCTGCTGCTAGGGTCCTGCCTTTTTTTTTGCCATTTTTTATTTATTTATTTTTTTGTGTTGTTTGTTTTTCACTTTTTCGGTCTCTTAAGAGGACCCTGAAATATTGCATTTGTCTCGCAAAAACTTTGCTTCTGAAATTCATTCTCCCTTCTCTATCAGGGACCTTCCCAGTCAGGAACACAGGACAACAACACACTCACATTCATTGTTAAAAACAGCAATACCGTCCTTCTCCCCCAACCTGGGAGATAAAAGCCATGGTTTCTGCCCTACAGGGGTTTAAACTCTAATCAGGGAAGCCAACCAAGTTCAACTGTGAACAAAGTATACCACATAATCATTTTTCCTATAGTTGCTACAGGAGAATGGGGAGGTCAGCACACACTGGAACCCTTAAGAAAACTCCCAAATTTTGAAAGAATGGAATCACAGTTTATTCAAGTGCACTGAAGGGAGAATGATTTTTAAAGATACAAATAAATAAAAACCTCACAGAATTGGGTATGCTCACTTTTTCTCTCACTCACTTTGGTCTTATAATCTGGTTCATGCTTTAAGCATTAAGCAGCTTGTTCCAGAGTAAATTATCTATTGTCAACTCTCTACGCTAGATCCACTGTGTTCACTGCCCTATCCTGTTCATCTCCACACCTCTACCTACAGCCCTAACCTTCAGTCTTTTCTTCAACATTAGAAGGCCTTAGACAAATTAGCAAGAATAAGAATAAAATAAATACAAATATTTGGTATTTAATTGAACATTCACCATGTACTAGGCATAGAGCTATATTCTATGTGTTGTCATTACCATTCCAAATAATTTAACTAACATTTTTAAGAGTTTACTATGTGCCAGGCATCCAAACACTGTGCTAACAACATTTCATAACAACTTTTAATCCTCACAACAAGGCTAAGAAACAGACAATATTATTTCTATTTTACAGGTAGGGTAACTGAGACACAAAGGAAGTAAAAAGACTTATCTAAGGGCATACTGTTAATAAATGCCAAATCCAGAATTTGATCTCATCTCTAACTCTAAAATCTACATACCAGAGATTGTGGGATATGATGTTTAAAGTGGGTAGGGAAGGGGGTCAACAAACTTTTTCTGTAAAGGTTAGGTAGCAAATATTTTAGGCTTTGTAGGCCATATACTCTCTGTTGTAATTACTCTGCTCTGCCACTATAGTGCAAAAATAGCCATCTATAATAATAAAAGTATAATATGCTAATTAAAATGGATGTCCTTACGGAGATCCTTCAGGATGAAGCCAGGACTGCAAGAGAAACACAGGTATGGATGCCAGATGGAAGCAGGTGCCAGCAGCCAGGGGAAGGAAGACCTACTCTTGCACGAATTTCTTGCAATAGGCCTCTAGTAGAGAATAAGTAAACAGTGAAAGTGGCTGTATTTCAATAAACCTTTATTTACAAAAGCAGATAACTGGCTAGATTAGGCCCCCAGGCTGTAGGCTGATGACTCCTGGATCAGAGTATCAAATGTATCCTCAGATAGACCTGGGTTCAAAATTTGGCTCATACCACTTACAAATTCTTTAGTCTCTCCATGTCTCAGTTTCTTCATCTGCAGAACAGCAATAATAACTATATCATAGAGTCATTGTGATGATTAAGAAGAAAGAGAAAGAAAGAAAGAAAGAGAGAGAGAGAGAGAGAGAGAGAGAGAGAGAGAGAGAGAGAGAGAGAGAGAGAGAGAGAAGGGAAGAAGGGGAGGGGAGGAGAGAGGAGAGGAGAGGAGAGGAGAGGAGAGGAGAGGAGAGGAGAGGAGAGGAGAGGAGAGGAGAGGAGAGGAGAGGAGAGGAGAAAGAGTATTTGGCACATAGTAAATAAGTCATTAATAAAACCCATCACAACTTTGGTCCCTAGAAGGACAGGGATTAAGATAGTACCACTAGCTTTAAAATCAAACCAACAGAGCCCTGATGGTTTTGATGCACAGAAGCATGATTCCAGTTCATTTTATTCTCCATTCAGCTGCATAAATCATGTTCTTTTGTGAGGTTACATTCCTGTTTTAGTCCTTAGTGAGAAAGTCTTCTGATTTCATTACAGTTCTAGTAAGGCCCTGGGAACCCCAACATTGGAAAGCAGAAATATAATTTTATCATTATTTTTAGGTGTTTCCTTAAGGAATAGGATTCTAGCCACTGGAGTCATGTCTGTGTCACAAGCACCTGCCACAGAGTAGGTGTTTAGTAAATGTTGCTGGCTTAATTGAATTGGCTTCAAAATGGTCCTCCATGGGGGAGACAGAACCAAGATGGCGGCATAGGTAAATGCCTAACTGCAGCCTCATACAATTTCAAAATATACAACTAAAATATAAAGTGGACATCATCCAGAACTACAGGAAAGTTGACTGACTGGATATTCTACAACTAGATGGAAAGAGGAAACCAGAAGGAAAATCAGAGGAGCTGTAAAAGCCTAAGGTACGAAGACACAGTGCTCACGTGGGGAGAGGATGGAGCAGGAGAGGAGGGGTGACCAAGTGCCTGGTTGGTGTTCCCTAGAGGGAAGGAGATAAAAGCTCTGGACTGAGCTGAGCCCCCATTCTATTATAACTGCACTGAACCCCAGTTCTGGGCAAGACCCTGGGGACCCAGGCTCAGACATGGGGATTCTAAGCTGTAAGGTGGAAACTGAGGGGAGCGGCAAAAAGCAGAGCCCCAGAGTCGCGCACATTGCATGCAGAGAACGGACTGTTGACTGTGCTGCTGGATTGCCCTAGCGGGAAGGAGACAAAAGCTCCAAACTGTGCTGAGCCCCAGTTCTGACTGCTCTGAACCCCAGTTCTAGACCAGACCCTGGGGACCCAAGCTCATATGGAGGGAATCTGGGCTGTAAGGCAGAAAGTTGGGAGCGGCAAAAGGAAGTCCCGGAGGTGCGCAAATTGTGTGCAGAGTACGGACTGTTGACTGTGCCGCGGGATTGCCCTAGCAGGAAGTAGACAAAAGCTCCGGTCTGTAATGAACCCCACTTCCAACTGCACTGAACCCCAGTTCTGGGCTCATTGTGGGAGAGACTAGACTGTCTGGTAGTGGGCAAAACTCAAGGGCACCTTTCTCTCAGAGGTGCTTGCAGCAAGTACCAAAGCAGCAAGTACCAAAGGACACTGAGGAACACTGAGACTCAGGAACCTCATAGGGAGAGGCTGACAGAAAGCCAAGACTGTAGGCTCCACCCTGAAACTCCGCCCATCCAAGCTGAGCACAGAGGCTTTTGAATAAGGCTGTCTCCTGGCATAGACACAGCTGATACTCACAGCCAATTGGCCTGGAGGTCAATTCCTCCCAGTGATCCCAGCAACAATTAAGACTTAACTACAAAAGGCTGTACACACAGTCCACAAAGGGGTGCACCAAGATAACTGGTAGGCTGACACACTGAACCATATAGGACACCTTAACACACAAAGCCACCCTACCAACTCAGGAGAACAGCGAAAATGCTGAGAAAAGGAAACAGATCACAAAGGAAATAAATGGAGGACAAAAAGTGACTGGATATAGAGTTTAAAACCACGCTTAAAGGTTTTTCAATAATTTTCTAGAAAAGGCCAATAAAATAAATGAGACCTATGAGGATATGAAAAGGGATCAATTAGAAATAAAGAATACATTGTCTGAAATAAAAAATATTATACAGAGTCCTAAAAACAGAATGGAAGATTGCAAGAATCAAGTCAAAGATTTGGAACACAAAGAACCAGAGGACATTCCTCTATAGAAGCAAGAGAATCCAGAAAGTTGAATATAGTGTAAGAAACCTCTGGGAAAACTTCAAGCGAACCAACATCAGAATAATGGGGGTCTGCCGAAACCGGTTTGGCTCAGTGGTAGAGTGTTGGTCTGTGGACTGAAAGGTCCCAAGTTCAATTCCGGTCAAGGGCATGTACCTGAGTTGCAGGCACATCCCCAGTGGTGGGTGTGCAGGAGGCAGCTGGTTGATGTTTCTCTCTCATCGATGTTTCTAGCTCTCTATATCTCTCCCTTCCTCTCTGTAAAAAATCAATAAAATATATTTTAAAAAAAAGAATAATGGGGGTCCCAGAAGAAGAGAGAGAGCAAGATACTGAAAACATATTGAAAGAAATAGTGAAAGAAAAATTCCCCCACCTGGGGAAAGAAATGACTTACAAGTCCAGGAAGCGCACAGAACCCTAAGCAAAAGGAACCCAAAGAGGACCACACCAAGACACATCCTAATTAAAATTCCAAGAGCAAAAGACAAAGAGAGAATATTAAAAGCAGCAAGAGCAAAGCAGGTAGTTACCTATAAAGGAGCACCCATACGATTGTCAGCTGATTTCTCAACATAAACCATGCAGGCCAGATAGGAATGGCAAGAAATATTCAAGGTGATGAATATCAAGAACCTACAGCCAAAAATACTCTACCCAGCAAAGCTATCACTCAGAATCGAAGGCCAGATAAAGAGCTTCACAAATAAAAACAAAAGCTAAAGGAGTTCACCACTGCCAAACCAAAATTATATGAATTGCTGAAGGGGGTTCTTTAGGAAGAGGAAGAAAATAAAGATAAAAACTATGAACAACAAATATGTAACTATCAACAAGTGAATCTAAAAAACAAGGGAATTAAAAAACCTGATGAACAATATTAACTGTTGAGTATAGTAGAATCAGAGGTATGGAAGGGGAGTGGACTGACAATTCTCGGGGAAAAGAGGAGTGGGGGGTGCAGGAAGAGACTAAACATAAACTGTGCACCTAAGGATGAGAACAATGGGTGGTGGGGAAAGGGCAGAGGGTGGGGTGGGAACCTGGTGGAGCGGGGAAAATGAGGAACTTTTATAATAATATGAACAATAAAGATTTATTTTTTTTTTTAAATGGTCCTCCTTGGAAGCAGAAGGAAAGTGACTTCTTAAAAGCTCTTCAAGCATTGAGGATCTCTGTTTTCAAAGAGAGATAGATAGAGAAAGATAGAAAAGAGACAGTGTAGGAGTACGAGGGATGGTTGGGATAGGCAGGAAAATGCAGAACATCCTGTTCTTGGGTTACATTAAGCACACAAGAGTCATGCTGCACTGTTCTTTCTAGGTCATGTACTTGGAAAATAATTCTGTAAAAGCCACTTTGAGAGAGTTTATTGCTTTGATCTAAAAATCATACTCATAAAATTTTCTATCTCAGCTTTAAGGAACCCCCTGAGATACCACTCCTTGTCATCCAGCCCTGAAAAAGCCATCCTTCCTGTAATCTTGACTTGCTAATCTTTCTCAATGAACACTTCTTTATCTACCAAGTTGCCTCTCTTTCCTCTAAAATGTGTTTTGCATAATAATCTGCTTTTTCATTCTGAGATTTATTAGAGTTATTTATATTAATAGAATCTAACTGTACAATCAGGATGGTACTGTTTCCAATTGAATATGCCTCTCTAATGCACCCTTTAAACATTCAGAGAAATTGATAATGGAAGCAATGTTGATGTGTGCAAATTTTCTAGGTGAGATCTGTGTCAAGTCACATATATAGTAATTTCAAGACTGTCTTTCCAAGAAGCAACAATTCTCCATCTTTTTAAAAAATATATATATTTTATTGATTTTTCACAGAGAGAAAGAGAGAGGGATAAAGAGTTAGAAACATAGATGAAAGAGAATCATCGATCAGCTGCCTCTTACGCACCCCCTACTAGGGATGTGCCCACAACCAAGGCACATGTCCTTGACCAGAATCGAACCCGGGCCCGTTCAGTCCGCAGGCCGACGCTCTATCCACTGAGCCAAACCGGTTTCGGCAATTCTCCATCTTATAACAGCCATAATGATGAAAAAAGCTAACATTTATTTATTGCTTCTTCATTTAATCTTTACAATATTGAACTAACTCTCTTAGTCTTCATAATGACTCTATATCATGGGTTACTAGTATAATCCTCATTTTTCAGATGAGAAAACTGAGAGTTAGAGAGATTAAGCAACTTGCCAAAGTCACCCAGCCAAGAAGTTGTGGAGCTGAAATTTGAACTCCCAAGTCTTGCTGTCTGACGACAAAACCATGCTACTACTTTACCTTATTAGAAATAGCTTTGTGCTTGTAGCCTACATTGCACAGTTAAGCTAACAAAGATGCGTGAGGAATTCCATCTTCCATTTTATAGAATGTTTCAAAGCATTTTGCCACCAATGATCCATTTGATCATCATGGCAACCTTATGAAGAAGGTAGGATAGGTGGCAGAACCACCATTGCACAGATAAAGACCCAAACACAAAGTCTTTCCCCAAGTCTCACTACAAATCAGAGGCCAAACCAGAGTCAGAGTTCAATATACTGTATATGCTTTCAAAATGTGTTATTTATTATAGAGAAGGGTTAAGCTTCCTCCACCTTTTTTCTGATTTCATGCAGAAAATTTTAAAGGAAGTGGGCAGCTCACTGTAGGTCATGGAACTTCCAGCCAAACCAACTACTGGGAATACGTGACTTAATCTCCCATTCACCCCAATCCTTCAGGATCTGCAGTACCTGAAAACATCCTGTAATCTAAAAAGTGAGGAAGTGAACATGGTCCCTAAGAACTACATTCATGGGGGGATAAAGGGGGAGGACAATGGTATATGTACACAGATAATAAT
The DNA here is from genome assembly GCF_014108245.1 of Pipistrellus kuhlii. Lineage (NCBI taxonomy): Eukaryota > Metazoa > Chordata > Mammalia > Chiroptera > Vespertilionidae > Pipistrellus > Pipistrellus kuhlii. Next base: position 3,950,311 of record NW_023425528.1, read on the forward strand.
TTAATTTAAAGATTTTTAAAAAAGACTTAACTACAATAAGACTGTACACACAGTCCACAAAGGGGTGCACCAAGAGTGTCCACCTCAGGTAACTGGAAGGCTGACCCACTGAACCATATAGGACACCTTAGCACACAAATCCACCCTACCAACTCAGGAAAGCTGTGAAAATGCCAAGACAAGGAAACAGATCACAAAGGAAATAAATGGAGGACAACAAGCGACTGGATATAGAGTTCAAAACCACGGTTATAAGGTTTTTCAAGAATTTCCTAGAAAAGGCCGAAAAAATAAACGAGACCTATGAGAATATGAAAAGGGATCAACTAGAAATAAAAAGGGATCAACTAGAAATAAAGAATACATTGTCTGAAATAAAAATATTATACAGAATCCTAAAAACAGAATGGAAGATTGCAAGAATCAAGTCAAAGATTTGAAACATAAAGAGCCAGAAGACACTCTTCCACAGAAGCAAGAAGACAAGAGAATCCAGAAAGTTGAAGAGAGTGTAAGAAACTGCTGGGACAACTTCAAGTGAACCAACATCAGAATTATGAGGGTCCCAGAAGAAGAGAGAGAGCAAGATACCGAAAACATATTGGAAGAAATAGTGACTGAAAACTTCCCCCACCTGGTGAAAGAATTAGACTTACAAGTCCAGGAAGCGCACAGAACCCCAAACAAAAGGAATCCAAAAAGGACCACATCAAGACACATCATAATTAAAATTCCAAGAGCAAAAGAAAAAGAGAGAATATTAAAAGCAACACCCATATGATTGTCAGCTGATTTCTCAACAGAAACCATGCAGGCCAGACAGGAATGGCAAGAAATATACAAATAGCAAGAACCTACAGCCAAAAATACTCTACCCAGCAAAGCTATCACTCAGAATCGAAGGCCAGATAAAGAGCTTCACAAATAGCCGGCACCGTTTTGGAACAGTGGATAGAGCGTCGGCCTGCGGACTGAAGGTCCTGGGTTCGATTCCGGTCAAGGGCATGTACCTTGGTTGCTGGCACATCCCCAGTAGGGGGTGTGCAAGAGGCAGCTGGTCGATGATTCTCTCTCATCGACATTTCTAAGTCTCTATCCCTCTCTCTTCCTCTCTGTGAAAAATCAATAATATATATATATATATATATATATATATATATATATATTTTTTTTTTTTTTTTTTAAAGAGCTTTACAAATAAAAAAAAGCTAAAGGAGTTCATCGCCACCAAATCAGAATTATATGAATTGCTGAAGGGGGTTCTTTAGGAAGAGGAAGAAGATAAAGGTAAAAATTATGAACAACAAATACGTAACTATCAACAAGTGAATCTAAAAACCAAGAGAATTAAAAAATCTGATGAACAATATTAACTAGTGGATATAATAGAATCAGAGGTATGGAAGAGGAGTGAACTGACGATTCTCAGGGAAAAGGGGAGTGGGGGGTGCGAGAAGAGACTGAACATAAACTGTGCACCTATGGATGAGGACATTGGGGGTGAGGAAAGGGCAGAGGGTGGGGTGGGAACCTGGTGTAGGGGAGAAATGGAGGGAAAAAATGAGGAACATTTGTAATAATATGAACAATAAAGATTTATTTTTTTTAAAAAGAACTAGATACACTGAAGTCATACTATAGATCTCTCCATTGTTTTATTTATTGAACAATTACAGGTCCACAATTCTAAAATCTACCAATTTCTGAAAAAAAAAATTTCTATCAAAACTCATATGATGGCAAACCCTTAGATAAACTAATGTGAGGAAATGTATGGTCTTGATTTAACCCATTGCGTCTAAGCATTCATAAAGTTTTATTTGCTAAATTTGGTAACTCTGAGTGCTGCCTCATAATACTCCAATGGGGGTATTACATAAACTATGGCACAGAATACATATTATTGTTCTAAAATATGACAAATTTAGAAGTTGAAAACACATCTGGCCTCAGGAGTTTTTGAATAGGGACTATGGATATGCATACCTGTAGCATCCTCCCAGAACTGGGCTTGGTACTGCCAGGGCATCCAGTTCTAAAGGACTTAGGCCATCTGAATCAGTTGTCTCTTTGGCTCTCATCATATTTCCCCATCTGCTCTGTTCCATGTATCATTAGTTTGATCCATGGGTTAGTTAGTGCTCCCTTCTAGAATGCCCCTCTTTGGAGTAAGAAGTGAGCTCTTACCACCTTCTGCTGCCATCTCACGGCTAAAAGAAGCATTGCATTGGAGGTAACTCAGCCTCACTCGATGCTTTCAGAATCCATCACCTCCAACACAAAACTATAACATTTAGTTAAATCCGACTACTGTGTATATTAGCAAATGAAAAATTTTAGTTTTTAAATATGTGTTTTAAAACAGTTTTTAGCAGCTAAACTCACCTTCCTCCATTTAGTTCAAATTAGTGAGGGTTAGCTCTAGTTTGAAATTAGAGGTATGATTGCCACTTGACTTATATTGTGAGTTTGCTCCTGGGTTGGCATTGATATTGATTATCCCATCTTCGGAACCAAGTCTGCTAGCAAATTGAAACTGCAGCCAGTGATTACAAAATATCTCAGTAATCCCTGGGTAAGCAAGCATCTCCTTTTAAAAAAATCCCCATGGATTAATAATCTAAGTAGATAAATAACAAATTACATTAGACAGAGCGTTCATGTAAAATTATAATCTGGAAGGCAGCTATGCTATACCACCAACACGTCAAAAGAACTGTTGGCCCAGAAAGAAACTCACTATAGACTGATTCATTTGCCTCTCAGCATAACCATTATTGCTTATCTCATTTTTGGTTCTTACAAGTGTATTTCTAGTGTCACATTATTTCACTCATCTAGGGGAAATAATAAACAAAATAAACTGATGGGGGGGGGTGGTGAAACAGACCCAGTGACAGGGAAGCATCAATCAGACTGTCAAACCTCAGAGGGAAGGTAGGGGAGGGTGGGGGTAAGGGAGAGAGATCAATCAAAGGACCTGTATGCATGCATATAAGCCTAACCAATGGTAACGGACAACAGGGGGGTGGGGGCATGCGTGAGGAGGGGTTTGGGAAGGAATGGGGGATGAGCACAAATATGTGATACCTTAATCAATAAGGAAATTTTTAAAAATTATAATCTGCCCCTAAACCACTTGCCTACAGCTATTCTTCATCTCAAATTTCTGCTGCAGTGGTAAAAAGCCAAATCATCTCATGATAGTATGGCTCAGCAAGATCATTGCATTGGTGAAAGAAAAGAGTTTTGAACATTTCTGCCACTGCAGGAAATATAGCATTGCCACAGATTTCCTTTTTGAGTATTTTCTCTTCATCAGAGCCCTGCTTGATGGGCAACTACAAAACAAACCAATAAAACCGGTTCTGTCTCTGGTCATTTCTGCTGGCTGGCTTTTTAAATACACACAACACATATACAACCCAGCTTATCTTTTAAAGAAATGCCATGTGATGCAATAAAATTTAGGCCTATTCCAACGTGCAGCCATTCACTGATAGAGCATAAGAACGGTCTGGGAAGGTCAGTAAACCTTTCAAATTACCAACAAAGGCCTTCATTTCAGATCCTGCCATAGACTGGAACTCAGCTATTCTTCAGGATCCTCACCTTTTCTCCTGAGCATGATTCATTCTCATATTTCAGATGTTCTTTTTCTCCAAATGAACTAAGTGATTACAGCTGTAAATTCCCCAGCTTGAAGTCAGCTAATCTCTTTTTGGAAACACAAGATAAGCCATTGCTAATTACTTTCCAGAATAATAGGCCTGTACTGCTTTACAAATCTCTGAATGCTAAACATGTCAAGACGATCTTATTTCCAGTCTCACATATTGCACTTTTGTACACACTGAACAATTTTAAATCATCTGAAAACTAACAGTTAAGTGACTAAATGTGGGACTGACTTGTATTATCCTAATTTTTTTTTCTGACAGCTTCCATGGCAGAAAATAGGGTGGATTGTGGGAGTTAAATATTTTTCTCCTCTGACCATTGTCTGTTCCTAATGGAGCACTGGAAGCTCACTGCTACTGGCTTTTTTCTCTGCCTCACACCCTAGCTTCCTTCTCAAGGGCCTATCTCCAACCTCCATACCCTCTGCTCCTTTTAGTGGATTTTTCTTCATTATCCATTGCTTCCTTAGAGAATGGGGACTCAATAACCAGGGAAATCTATCCCTAGATCACTGCTCTGAAATGAGCATATAATAGGCACACAAATGATAATTATTGTTATTATTACAATTTACCCTTTCTGAGCTTCAGGTTTCTCATCTGTACAATTGGTGTAAATATAGCAATACAAACTTCTGGGTTTGTTAATACATATAAAGTGCTTTTAAAATACCAAAAATAAGAAGCTCTATGTACATTTAATCTACTACTATTATTACACTATTAGAGACACACTTTGAAAGCACGCAAAATGCAAAGAGAATCCTGTGCTCACGCACACACGCACGTGTAGTGTATGTGTGTGTGTGTGTGTGTGTGTTTAGGGGGCTTTTGGGGGTGATTCTATTTGAGTTATGTGTTTGAAATGCTGCTGGGAAGTTAATATTCATGTCTAAAGTTTTTAGCAGGGATGCAGAGAGGAGAAATTTCTCACTTTAACAAATACAGGTAATTCCCACAAAGCCCTTTGAGGTATAAAATGTCATACAACATACAAAATTGTTCCTTCCTTTCAGAAGCTTACTGTTGTAAGAAGGCCAAGTCATGGGTTCTACATGTAAGTTAGTGTAACACAAGACAGGCTCTAAAAGGTACAACAAAGAAGTAGCAAAGTGGTCTGGGCTCAGGCAGGAGGGATCTCTTCTAGCTGTGGTGATCAGAAAAGACTTCCAAAGGAAGTGAGGTTCACTGATTTAATGATTCTATGCAGCTTTTCCTGCTGACTCTAGTGCCTACTGATTTGTTCCATCTGTGAATGCCCTGAGTGTCTAGGTTAGGGTGCCTCATATCAAAGTAATGAGCTCTTCCTAACATTAAGTGGACCCAGTTTGCATGACTAAATTGTATTCTGATCTTTTAATAGGAGATACAGGAGCATGTCTTTTTTATGCCCTTAAGGACAAAATATTTTTACTTGGAGGGGAGTGGCCTTCACCAGTCTGTGAGAGCCAACCATCTGGAAACCTGACACTTTTACAACCTGTACTGTTAGTGAGGTGTCTGAACACTAACATCATTGTCATGTTACTTGTTTTATGTGGGTTTAGCTGGTATCTCAATGAGCTCCTGCAGGCCAGAATAATTGTCAGTCTCTCTTGTAAACTCTTCCCCATGTGCCACACAGAACTGGGCACAGAGCAGCTATACAGAAATACTAATGAAATGCCTAAATTGAATCATGTGGATCTTGCACTCCCTTGGCAATGAGCAAGTCAAATTCTGTCTACCTTGGGTTCAGTATGTGAATCAGGTACAAGCCATGTGATTATTTAGACAGCTGTAGGAACAAAAGTTGCATACAATAGACTGGTGAGGAGCTGGGGAGATAATTCACTGAATGATGAAGTCAAAGCTCTGAGATTAAATCAAAGCAGTTTTGCTAGTTGTCTATGGGAGGATTGTGCACTTTCCAATAGAACTTTACATTATTCCTATCAAGAATTATCTTTTGTGGCTGAAACCGGTTTGGCTCAGTGGATAGAGAGCATCGGCCTGCGGAGTGAAGGGTCCCGGGTTTGATTCCGGTCAAGGGCATGTACCTTGGTTGCAGGCACATCCCCAGTGGGGGGGGGGGGGGGTGCAGGAGGCAGCTGATGGATGATTCTCTCTCATCGATGTTTCTAACTATCTATCCCTCTCCCTTCCTCTCTGTAAAAAATCAATGAAATATATATATTTTTTAAAAGTATTATCCTTTGTGCATATATGCATAACTCAGGAGCCCAGACAATAGGGTGGGGTGGGGGTGGAGGCAGGCTGGGAGAGGTCAATGGAGGAAAAGGGGAATATATGCAACACTTTCAACAATAAAGATTTAAAATAAAAAAATAAAAAGAATTATCCCTTGGAGGGGTAAAGAGCTATTGAGCCACTCCATTTAAAACACAGCTTTATGTCAAAGAAAAAAGAGCCATGGCTTTCCCAAAAGTCCTATGCAACAGTAGAGAAAATTTTTAAATTTTAGTCCTTGTCTGGAAACATTGAAGAAATGAAGCATTGCAGAGGGGAAAACTGAGTGAGGATCCTAGGAGGGTTATGAAGAAAAGATTTAGATAGATTAAAAACATGGGTTCCATAAAGAATGGGCCTGGGGCTAAACCCAACAGGTAGGATCTTCAAGGTCCGCGCAGCCCCTCCCCCTACCCCCATGGTCTTAGCTATGCATCACTAACCCTGCCTTTCCTATATGCTACTCAGGAGCCTAGACCTAGGAGAGCTCCTTAGCTTCTGTGCTTTGCTGGCAGTCAGATCTCTTATAGCTAGATAACTGGCTAATACGATATATTCACTTTAAAGTCATAAGGGTAGTCAGCTTCATATATCACTACTTCCTAAAAACATAATGCCTTAACCCAAAATAATAAGTGATATGGGCATTTCAGTCACTGTAGTAAGGCCAATACTGAGACTATCAGCTTTCTTCAGGCCTCAGATCATATCATCCATAGATTGCCAGCATTCAGTGTGCAAGAGTTCGGTCTATGGTCAGCCAAGCTAGGGCTTCAGTCCTGGCTCCACCACTTACCAAGAATGAAAGATTGGGCTCAGTCCCATCATCTGTAAAATGGGTATAATACTAATATCTACCTTTTGCTTTACACACACACACACACACACACACACACACACACACACACACACATCACTTGTGGCCCCCATTGCTCTAAAAATTAGTCAGACTATTTATAATGGCCAAAGACTATTATGTTGATCTGCAACCCCTGCCTGCCTATTAGGCCTCTTCTCTTCTCATTTCAACTGCATGTATCCCGACTGCTTTACTTCCATGTACAAGTCATAATCTTTTTTACCTCTATGACTTTAGTCTTCATCCCCTTTTCTTTGGCTGTTTAGTATTTTTCTTTCTCCTCCCCTATGCCTAGCCAACTTCTTTGCATTCTTTAATGCTCTACTCAGGTACTGCCTTCTACAAGAAGCTTTTTCTGAGCAGTCCAGATTTGTCTCTCCTTCATGCTCTCATTTTGCCTTGTTCATATGCATATAAGTGCCCTTACTATACTGTTTTATAAGTGTCTTTTTATACATTTGTTTCTGTCACTAGATTGTGTGATCCCAGTGCTTTTTCCCCATTGCATCCAAATATCTTGTTTTACCCTTCTACTTTTCCTTAAATTTCTCTGGTACTTTTTTTCATCCCAGGCTGAAATACCAAAAACAGTAGAAAAGACCAGATGATTTTGGCTTTTTGTGTGTGAATGTGTAATAAGGAGATGTAAGGACATAATGGGGTCTTAGGAGAAATTGAGATCACATCATAAAAAGATTTGACAACTTATTTTTGGTAGTTTTGTAATAGTGAACTGCTTAAGGGTAGGCTAAATATGTAATGGCTCAAACACAGTCATGTAACATTCCAAGACGGGTATTATTGGTGAGCAAGATAGTTCTCCTCCACATGGTCATTGGGGGCCACAGGCTGGCAGAATTTCCTAAATCATCCTGAGTTACCACATCACAATCAGCCAGAAAAGGAAAATAATATGGAGGAGCACACATGATAGACCTTTACAGGCAGGTCTGGAATTGCCACTCATCATTTCTCTAAACATTCCATTATCAAGAACTTAGTCATGTGGCCACACCTCATTGCAAGGGAGACTGGGTGGTGTAGTCCAGCTGTGTGTTGAAGAAAGAAAAAAATGATTTTGGTGAAGTTAATGACTTCCATAAATATATTAACAGTAAAGCTGGGCAAGTAAGATATATAATGCAGCTCTGTTTAACCTTTCCCATGGATAGCCATAGTAGTCAAATATTTAAAATCATGGCTGACCGTTGAGTTCCTTATTGAGTTCCTTACCAGAAAAAGAGCAGCTGGAGGGTGACTTGCAATGCTGATGATTCCTTCACTATTAATCACTGACACTTTGTAGATTGAGTTTAAGTAAAATTTCAGCTGAGTTGTATACATGTTATAATATTAGCCCCAAAATATATCTTCCTCATTTGCATGTCTAGATTAGAGAGGGTATTAAGTAAATGGCAAAGTAGCGACCCAATTCATTGCTAACCAACAAACAGGTTCTCAGAACCAAAGGAGAAAAAGACAAAATAAAAAAGAGAATTCATTTCCATTCCAAACCATAGCCACAGACATGAGCCGATTCCCTGCCAGTTTATGTTTGCCCAAAGTGCACATTTGTTGATGACTTTACACAGGCTAGGGAAATTAGTAGATGTAAATCAATTTGAAATAAATAAAAAAAATCCCCATGGTTCTCTGCTAAGGGGCATGTAACTCTCAGGAGAACTTTTTAAAATGGCTGCCCAGGCTCTACCACCCAGAGAGGCTCATTTAGCCTGTGGTATCACCTGGGAATGTGGATTTTTAAAATTCTAATGCAGAGCCAGGTTTTAGGAACCATTTCTCTAACATGATGAGAGATGGAATAAAGAGGCAAGTCAAAGCACAAATAAAACAGAGTGATTTTGTATAATATATGAGACAAATAATCCAAAGAAAGATCTAGTCTCATAACTTGACATGTAAAGCTATCTCTGAGGTTCGATCCATTCATGGGAACCTGTAAATCAGGCCTCTGGTGGATTGGCCATGCAACTGGCTGTAAACTAGGAAAGGTATGAATGTAGACTTCCTCCTGGTCATCTCTGATGCGTAAAGTGTTCTCTTCTTTTTCCCAGTTTGTTGCTCAGCCCAATTGCCAACAGTTGCTTGCCACTCTGTGGTATGATGGCTTCCCTGGATGGCGGCGGAAACACTGGATAGTCAAGCTTCTGACCTGCATGACCATTGGGTTCCTGTTTCCCATGCTGTCTATAGCTTATCTGATCTCACCCAGGAGCAACCTTGGTCTATTCATCAAGAAACCCTTTATCAAGTTTATCTGCCACACAGCATCATATCTGACCTTCCTCTTCATGCTTCTCCTGGCTTCTCAGCACATCGTCAGAACAGACCTTCATGTGCAGGGGCCTCCCCCAACTGTCGTGGAATGGATGATATTGCCTTGGGTTCTTGGTGAGTCAAAGGGACCAGGAGATAAAGCAAGACTGACTGCTGGTCCTGTATTAAAGAAACTACTGAACTAGGCAGTTGGACTAGCTCAGAACCTTCCATCTGTGTAGTGGCATACCGTATTTTCCGGCGTATAAGATGACCCCCTAATTTCACAGTTAAAACTAGAACACAGTGTACATGTTCTGTACCCGAAGCTACACTGTGTTCTAGTAAAAAGCCTGCTCAGATTGGCCAGAGTCAGAGAGGCAGTCTATTAAAAAAAGAACTGGTGTTGCCTCGGAAGTGGGGGGGGTAGTCTTATACAGCGAATATAGGCCTAAACCTATGTTTTAACTGTAAAATTGGTGGGTCATCTTATACGCCGGAAAATACGGGAGTCCTTTGTTGGGAGGCTCAGAAATGTAGTTCCTTCTTCCCCATCCCTGGTCACTCAGTATTACCTGTTTTACAGTGAGATTGGCAGTATACCCAGGGCTTATTTCTGTTAACCTAACACCATCAAGGACAAGGAAAGTGTCTGTCAGTTGGTTTAGAAGGAAAGACAAGTATCAGTCAGAACCAGCCTCAGGTAAGTTAGGGAGGGCATGCCCTCTTTCCCATAAATGGGAGAGAGGGGCACTTGGATCTACTTATTTCTGATGGCTATTCCACACAATCCCAGTACATATTCACAGTAGACATCCTATTTGGATACTTATTTCACAATCAGGAGGGAAACCTGGGAAATTCACACAATTCATGATAGAAGCAGTTTTAACAGCATTCTCCAGGCAAAATTAGATTGCACTGGACCCTCTAATACACTGCCATCCTTTAAGTATTTGCTACTCAAATTGTGGTCCTGGTAGTTTGTTGGACAAACAGAATATCAAGTCCCACCCTGAACTTTAGACTCAGAACCTGCATTTTTAACATCATCCCCAGGTTACTTGCATGCACTTTAAAGTCTGAGAACCACTGCCTTGGACTACAGCCATATACTTTACTGTGTTCCACATTCCAAGGCATCAGTACTATCAAGCAGAATTCCATGAAGCCATCACACAATGAGAAGATAAAAGAGAAAAGAGGATTCTAAATTATTTGGGGCTCCACTGCCTAGCTTTATCACCAACATCGAGCATTTTGGTCCATGGTCAGCTTGCTTACCTCAAAACTCATTAAGAAATTTTCCCACTAACACACATTGGAAACTAAGGATTATGGGAAAATATTGACCTAATTAATTTATTGATGAAACTACTCCCACTCTAAAATGGATAGAATCTGGCACCCAAAATTATAACAGCATCCCAGTAACTATAATAACAATGCTAAAAGTGAGTAGTAGCCAGAAAAGTATAACATATGTGCATATCAAGGTAAAGCCTATCTGGTTTAGTAAATTCAATACTGGAAGGTAAGAAAGAAAAGAAAAATAAGTAAATTATTACTATCTCTAGTGGCTTCACTCCACTAACCCCAATTGATTCACTTATTTCATGTTTTGTTATATGGGGGAATCCTACTATGATGACTAGGATGACTATTCTGACCCTATAAAGAAATGAACCTTTTGCTTCCATTCTTCAGGTTTCATTTGGGGGGAGATTAAGGAAATGTGGGATGGTGGATTTACTGAATACATCCATGACTGGTGGAACCTGATGGATTTTGCAATGAACTCACTCTACCTGGCAACTATTTCCTTGAAGATTGTGGCCTATGTCAAGGTAATTTGGAATGTCTGCCATTCCTCTTAATAATTTTGGCTACACTAAGCTTTAGTACTGGGGACATAAAGAGTTTAGGGGGAAAGTGCTGATGATGATCCCATCCATGTAGGAAAGTACCATATAAACATTACTTTAATAGTTTGTAAGCAGTGTTGCCTAAGCAAAGAAGTTGGAGAATGGAGCAATTTGCAAATAATTCCATAGCTTCTTAAACTCTGAAAGTAAAATAGCTTTCAGCCACCCATCCATTCATAAGTGCTTAAGTGTTGTCTAAAATATATTTTCCAAGAAGATGGCCCACCGATGCTTGTATAAGGACAGAGATAAAAAAAAATTTTTTCATTGAATCCACTATCTCCAAAAGCTTCTCTCAACCCTTGTCACTTCATTAAAAAGTACTAACTTTATATTTCTCTAATATTTTCTTTCTGTGACATATTCATTAGTAATCCTTCTTCCCTGTGGCATCAAACAGGACAAGGCTGTTCCTTTTCCATAACAGTGCTCCCACTATGAAGTGATCTCTCCCTAACCCATTGAGTTCTCTCTTCTCAAAGCTAAATATTAACAATTCATCATCTGTTCTTCATATGACAGATAGCAGAACACTAGAAAATTCACTGCACGAGACAGAGACCTTTAATTGTCTCTGTCTCCCTCATCACTTCCATCACCAGGATGATCATTCAAGCTGGTATAAATCCTTTTTAATTTATGTCCCCCTACCAATTCAGATGGCATTTATACACACACAAATCACATTGATAATTTTCCTGCACACTATATAGCCTAAATTATCCAGAAAAATATAGTTTCATATATAGCCCTTCACAATAGGTCACAGGCTTTGAGTTCAAATTTGGTGCTCATTAGATAATGGAATGGCCATCCTCCTTTACCCTGAGTTGAATTTCTCCAATATGAGGAAAGGCTGATGATTAAGGATCCAATATTCTCTAGTCACTCATGCTTTTTGGCATTAAATTTCACATTAAATTTTAGAATGGGAATATGGCTGTCCCCCAAATCTCCAACAACTTGCTTTATTTTTATACTCATAATATGCATATTGCATAAATTTTAAGATTTTGGGAGTTAGTTATATAGTGCATGAATGTGGAATGCAGTCGTGAAACATTTTTTAAGAAGCCTAAGAGTATGCCTTATACTTGTGGTGATCACTTAACACATACTTTCAACTTCCTTATACAAGAAAAAGCTGGTGAGGAAATGTTTGAATCTCTGGTTAATGTCCCTGGATAAAATCCATGTCATTCTGGCACTCTGCTGACTAAGTAACACTGTTTGCCTAAAAAATACATTTCTTCCTTTGGAAGTGGTATTTATACACTGGAGAGACAATAAATTATCAATATAGAAATTGGTGCGTTTTGCTTAAAAGTTTAGAATACGTGATCAGTAAAATGATTAACTATTGCAGATATGGAAATGTACATATAGATGCCCAATATTAGCTAATCACACAACCTGTCCAGCTTCACTGGTAAGGTTTCCAAAGAGCTAAACACTTCTTCACCATATAATGAAAGGATAAATCAGCTCTGCTAAGCTGAGTGAATGCCCCTTAACTGAAAAACACTTAACTCAAAGGAAACATTTGCCAAGAAGCTGGAGTCATCCTACAAAAAAAGAAAATTTATGAAGCAAGACATGCCACCTGCTGACTTTAGATTTGCAATAAGGAATTATAAATGGGCAATCTGGCCCACTTAACCACAGAGCACACCAGCCTGAGATGAACTTATTCTGAGCATCACATAGGCTGAGCCAACTCCTATGAGGTAAAACCCATATGAGCTGGTTCCCAGGCTTCTTGAAACATTTCAGATCACTGAGGAAATACAAAAGCACCATGGAATAAGCTGGGCTTAAAGGAGATCCTTTATTGAGTGAAAACTAGTCACCCCACATGGTCTACAACAACAGGAACCAAAAGCACAGACTAAAGTACTCAAAAGGAACAAATACACATAAGGTTGGTGGTCCTCAGTGCCCCCCAAATATCCCCACAAATGAATAATAATTGTCCTTTAGTCTTCTAGGATAGCACCACCTATATTTATTCCACCATCACCTTACTTCCATATGTACAGATTAAATCTGAACTTTGATACCCTTTAAATTATAGTTCTTTCTTTAAGAGCCAGTTCTTGGCTGCAGACACACACACACACACACACACACACACACACATCCTTATTATGACTGAGCCCCTTTTGAAAAGCATGGAAGCCAATTTTTAAGGTACATTTCATCTCAAAAACATATAAGAAAAATCCCTTACTTCCCAATATCACTAACTTAAGAGTCAGAAAATTTAATCCTTGCTCAGATACTCACAAACTGGATTACCATAGGTCATCCTTCTACCTCTCTGGGCCTTAGATTCGGATTTCTGAAAAAATAAGATTGGAACCACATCTTGAAATTAAAACTTATACAGAATTTCATTATATTAGAGTTTAAAGTATTGAATTTGGATTGAGGAATGAGTATTCCAGGCCTCCTTTTTGGCTCCCACAGTGGCCACCAGCTGTCTCCAATGAACCCTCGGGTTTGTGTTAGATCAGAAGTTAGAAAACTGTGGTCTTCAGAGAAAATTTAACCTTCAGCCACATCTTTTTGTTTACATACTGTCTTTTAGTTCTATAAAAAATTAGTTGAGTAATGGTTACAGGAACCATATAGTACACAAAACCAAAAGTACAGGGTGGGGCAAAATTAGGTTTACAGTTGTTCAAATGGGAAATAGCACACTATTTAATAAATAATACAAAAATAAACTCCATGTTTTATGTAATTACAATTGCAAACCTACTTTTGCCCCACAGTGCTTAACACAACATTTTTGTTGACCTCCATATTAAATAAGTTCCAAATTTATTCCCTGCTCTCATATTTTATAATATATTTCTCTAAAAGTACTTTTTTTTTTGGACCATAAGACGCTCCAGACCATAAGACGCACCAGTTTTTAGAGAAGGGAAATGAAGAAAAAAAGATTCTGAAACAAATAGTGTCCTAAAATATTTTATGTGCATTAAAACCCAACATCACAGTCATAAACACATGTAATCAACCCTGTAAAGTAAACAGCAGCATTTAGAACCATTTTAGAGCCGGGCAAGCACACAGAGACCACACAGAGCCAGGCAAGGAAAAAAACTTTTCTTTTAAAGTATATGTGTAGGCTATATTTGGACCATAAGACGCAGGGACTTTTTCCCCCCACTTCTGGGGGGGAAAAAGTGCGTCTTATGGTCCGAAAAATACGGTATATGCAAAGTATAGATTTGCCACAAGAATCATCTTTCACAACTTCTGAATATTCAGAAAATTCAGATTTAACATCCCATGGAGTTCCCTGAGTTACAGTTGTGGCTGTGGCGAGAAAAAAAACCTAAATTACAAGCTATACATTTTCCAGTTAATACTTTATAGTTTTAAAACATAGGTCTGTTTTGCTTATCAGCAAAGAGTCGCCATCTTTTACATATACCTCAAAACCTTTAAAGGCCTATCTACCATATGTGTTGTAATATCAACTATCGTATACTAGTAAGTAATATTTAACAGAAATAATGCTAGACTGTTTAGAGACCTGAGTTTTAGTCCTGGATCTGCCATCAACTTGCTGTGTTGTGTGATCTTAAGCAACTCACTCTGCCTCTCTGTATTTCAGTTCCTCCACTTGTAAAATAGGCATAACAATACCCACCCCTCGACAGAGATGCAGCAGAATTTTTTGGAAGGAAAAATGTAGAGATATAAGATTTGGCCAAGAGTGTACAAAACTGGTTGGCCAACTAAAATCTATCTGAAACAGAAGCAGAATGTGGCAAAGTTTCTCCAAACTCCTCTGACAGTAAAGAATATTGGATACACACAAATGATTTTAACAACACCAGTTTCCTCAGTTGTTGGAACTGAAGCACATTTTAGAAATGCTAACAATATAATTTGGCCCACAATGCAACATTTTCTCAGGAAAGTTGTTTACATTTAGCTTTGAGAAACTGTGATATTTAGATGAGAGCTCAAGGCAATATGCTTCATAATGAATTCCAAGCCAAATCTACTTCTGTCTTCAGAAGGTAATAAGCAATTCCTTGTATTTCCATAACATCTCCCCTTATGGAGTACACAGACTTTCACATATGGGTACATAATCACAAATGTGTGTAGTAGGTTGGAGTAGATATTATCCTCATTCTATGATGAAATTGAGAGATAAAGGCAATTTGGGGGTTTTGTTATTTTCTTTTGTTTTTAGAAAGCAAACTTGCTCTTCATTGGTGGATGGGATGGAGGATGTCATGAGAATGGAGTTAGGGTGTCAGAAGCACATCCCCTTCTAGGCTAAGTTAGATCTGGCCTGCTGGATCTGGCTCTACAACACACATGTGGTGTCTTTGAAGGCAAGGAGGGTGAGAGCAATGGTGTAGAATCCATGAGGATACCATGATGAAATTAGAGCAGTGGCTCTTACTGGGCAGCCCTGACTATGGGAGCCCTGGACCTGGAGCTGCCTTCGTCATGCTGGGAGTTCCTCTGGCTACTGCCTACCTGCTAGTTGGTGTCTGCAAGCTGCTATGTCTTGGGCACTGTGGGCTGTCACATGACTGCTTTTTACAAGAGATAAAGGTAGTTTTAAGTGACAAAATGTAATTGAACTTTAGGTCTCACAACAAAGCCATATTTCTACAAAGCTGGATACCCAATGTTCTAAGAACTAGTAGTCCAAGACAGGGATGAAAAATGGATAATAACCCCAGAAATACTGGCTCTTTCCCTACTTCAATCCCCTGGTTCTTCATTTGTGCTAGACAGACATTCAAACTTGTAGGGCTGTCAAAGTAACAATAAAATACATCCATACACCACTGAGTGGGCAGTAGTAAATTCACTACATGAAAAATTGACATGTCATTTGTAATAGTACGGAATACATTGCAGGTTGCAAAAAAAAAATAAAATAAAAAAACAAATAGCAGAAAATCCTGAATAATGGCCCTCCAAGAATGCTCCATCCACCCCAAACTGCAAACATTAGGTACATCAGGGTAAACACTGCACACTATTGAGGCTAAACCTATCCCTTGTCCTTCAGTAACAACTTGTCTGTGGTGTTCAGGAAAAAATAGATGGGGGATAGTTGAGAAGGTGAATCTAACTTGAAATCTCATTAGGAAGCAGAATAATTTGGCCCCCTCACCTTGGGCATACCAGTGGCTCAATTCTAGTGACCCTCACCAACAATCTGGCAAACTCATAGTTAGAAAATGTTGACAAGCCACAGGTGGTTGCTCCATATGATTGCTCTGAAATTCATTTTTCTATGTCTATATCCTGGGTATATATTTGAATGGGAGTGGGAAGAAAAGAGTTATTAATATCATGTATTGATTGGGTGGGTGGGGGGGGGACCAAACGTGTTGTATAAGTAAATGCTTGGTGCTTATTTTGATAGTTTTATTTGGGTGCAGAAGACAGGCAAGAGGGGAAAGTTTTATAAATGCTCACTGTACTTCTCATCTTGTGCACTTGTTTCTTTCAGTATAATGGTTCTCGTCCAAGGGAAGAATGGGAAATGTGGCACCCAACTCTGATTGCAGAAGCGCTCTTTGCAATATCCAACATTTTAAGTTCGTTGCGTCTCATATCCCTGTTCACAGCCAACTCCCATTTAGGGCCTCTGCAGATTTCTTTGGGGCGAATGCTGCTTGATATTCTCAAATTCCTCTTTATCTACTGCCTGGTCCTTCTGGCTTTTGCCAATGGATTGAACCAGCTTTACTTTTATTATGAGACCAGAGCGATCGATGAGCCGAACAACTGCAAGGGGATCCGATGTGAAAGACAGAACAATGCTTTCTCCACGTAAGACTTCCCCTCTCCTCCATGCCTTTTTCTGCCTTCTCTTTCTTTACTCTATTTTCTGTCCAAGGCTGTATCACTGTCTCTTGACAGTGCAAACAAACCTTACTCATAGATCAACCTGAAGGGTCTGAAGTGGAGGAAGGTTCTTCACTTGCTACAAGGGACTAGGAGAGGAGGTAGACTTAGGTTATGGAGGACAGGGAAGAGAAAAACATACAGCTGGGCTCCCAGAAACACATCTAGAGTTAAACTATTTTTGTAGCATCACACATTTTTAAAAGAATCAATAAGGAGGGAGTAAATATTTCTCACTCAAAAAAGCACATCACTCACCAAGGAAATGAAACAGCAAGACAGGAATAAGAGCAATAGTCAAGTGACTATGAAAGCTAACTTAAGTATTCTGGAACAAGAACAAAGAAAAGGAAGGATGCAAAAATATTTTCATGAACCCTGTGTTATTGTGATTTATAATAAGAAATATGTACTTTGTCTTCATCCTCTTCTTCCCCCTTTCTGCCACAGAGCTCCTAAAAGACTCTTGGAATTTCCTAAGTTCCTATGGAAACTTCTAGTGCAGCAATTTTCAACTGGTGTGCCACAAGAATTTTTAAAACATGTATTTAGTGAAGGGTACTGACCTCTTTTCCCTTTGATTTAAAAAAAAAGACAATGGTCAACAAAATAGCCATCCCACACGATGAATCAAAATTATACCTATTTTTTTCAGATCAGAAAAAAAAAGTAAAATATTTTGGTGTGCAACAGAATTTTGATAATTATTTATGTGTGTCATGACATGAAAATTGCTGCTATAGTCTATAGTGTCAGCTTCTCAAGAAATCTATACTGAAATGTATTTTGAGAGTAACTATTTTGAACATTGCATAGTTGGTTTTGAAGGCTGCAAAGTGAAAGAGCAATTTAAGTAGATGTAGAACCCACAGCTCACTGTGGAACAATCAGAGATGGCTATATACAATCCACATACCCAGGAGGTTATTTCTGAAGGAATAGCCAGCCTGATTGACTGAATAAAAGCCATTAAGGTCTATTTACCCTGGTAAGGGGGACTTTCCATCTCCCCCTATAAATGTCGAGCCAAGTATATCCCCTGCAGCTGGTATGCTTCATATGCAAGCCATGATGATGACTAGGATATTCATTGCTGAATATGCCCATAATCCATATTATGGTAAATGCTATGGTTAAGGGGGCCACTTTCATTTGGGTACCCCATGTAACCTTTCTACTGCAAAACCCAGGGACCTTTGGGGAAGCCTTATCAAATTTCCTGTCTCAGCTTCACCCCACCCCCACCAGGTCTTACATGTAACAGTAAAAAAACATTAAGCTAAGTAACAGGAGAATAGGAAGAGACCAAAAAGGTGAAAAATTTTCAGCAGTTATTAAGAAATAAGATGGCCCCGCTGGTGGTGTGGTTCAGTTGGTTAGAGCATTGCCCTATACACAAAAGGGGTGCAGGTTCCACTCCTGGTAAAGGTGAGTGCTGAAGGCAACCAATCTCTCTCTCTCTCTCTCTCTCTCTCTCTCTCTCTCTCTCTCTCTCTCTCTCTCTCTCTCTCTCTCTTTCTCTCTCTCTCTCTCCCCAATTAAAAACAATTAAGGTGAATAAAGCAAATATTGCTAGGAGCAGAAACAAAGGGGAGTGTCTCAAGACTCATCCCAGCAGGATGCATATCTTAAGATGCTTATTTTAAAATGAGATGAATAAAATAGACATTGATGAGATTAAAATAAAAATTTTAGTAATGTACTATCAAAGATTGGCTGAGTCAAAGGGACCTGTGATGGTTCCCCAACATTAAAGGGTCAAAACAAGTCCACACTACCTCAGTTTGGAGAAATTATAAAAGCCAGAAGACCAAAATTACAATCAGAAACATGATCAGCAATCTCTTCTGGCAGTAGTTAGTTAAATTTATCAAGTTAGGTTGACACAGGGGCAAGAGTTTCTTGGATCAACCCCTGGCTGGGGACCTAAAACCTTTTGCACAAGAATAAGTAGCATGGTCAGAGGGTGGAAAAGATAAGTTTCCAGGACTCATTTAACACAGGAATCCCACAAACTGTGGTACCAAAACCCATTGTGAAGCCATGACAATCCACATACCCAGGAGGTTATTTCTGAAGGAATAGCCAGCCTGATTGACTGAATAAAAGCCATTAAGGTCTATTTACCCTGATAAAAGGGACTTTAGAGATTATATAAAAATGTAAGGGTTGATAGAATTATGAAAGTTGGAATGTTTAACCACGCATTATGTAAAGAAGTTGTTTCTCCTCTTCCTGAATGTTTTATGGAAATAGATATATATCTGACAGTGGAATACTTCCCCTACCCAGTACTATAAAATCAAAACCTGTTGATGAAGACCAAATAGAGGCTGCAGTTAGAAACATAAGGGTTGATGGTATTAAGGTCAACATTTGTAGGATTAGTGTATCTGAATGGGTTTTATGTGAAGTGGTTGCATCTCTTTTACCTGATTGTATTATTGGGGTGGGCATTGGAGCTGATTGAGGAATGTTTTCCCTACCTAGAATTCATGTTAATTGGACATGCTAAATGGGAATCAATATGGTTGCTTGAGCACACACTGTGTAGAATAGAAGCTGGAATGCTGGTAGGAGAAAATGCTCTGTGTCATAGTCTTATGTGGAGTGTAGAAAGCATCTCCCAGTAACAACTGCACCACCTTTCACAGAAATAAGCTAGAATGAGAAGAGAAGCTGAAAGAAAGATTAAAATCAGTTTACCTTCTGTGATTAATTTAAGGTTTCAAAGAGTACCAAGCACTGATTGGAAATGTTTCCCATTCGTACTGAGAACACAGGAGATAGTTCAATACTATTGTCCAAGAGCCTACTACCTCCAGACACATGGAACTCCTGTAACTTTTCTTTGCAAATTCAAAACCTGCTTTTTTAGGACCTTCAAGCCTTAAGAGTGTTGTTTTGTTTTGTTTTGTTTTGTTTTGTTTTCCAACAAATCACTATCAGAGAAATAGACAATAGAAAACAAATAAGCACACTTCAGGAAATGTGTTAGATTCCAGGAATGGTGATGGGTTTACCACGGTGTCAGTGACCTATACATTTCCCATCTCCAACCCAAGTTCTGGGGAGTGCCACTCATCCGTATCACAACCAGGACCCCAAGGTTGTAAGATATTCTTAGTCATTAAATTAAGATATAATTTCTAATTTTACTCCATAAACTGAAGCACTTTAGTGGACTCAGATATTCTAGAAAGCCATTCATTAACAAAGGCCAAGAAAAAAAAGTGTTTCTGCTTGACCCCAAGCTCCACAAATTGAGAATGAAAAAAACAATGCTACCTAGCCTATTTTTATTATTTGCCTCTAGCATAATTTTATAAAATGGGTTACAAATAACCACAATCAGGGAAATGTTAATAGACATGAAAACAGGATCTATGATCAAATGTTTTTTGAAAATGCTAAGACAAACTTAAAAAGATTTCTTCATTGTAAGACTTCTCAGACTTTCCATTGTGAATGTACAATGTTGTGAGAGGTTTCACCTAATGTATTGGCCAATATGATGTTCCAGTGAATAGAGTTTGAAAATGTTTGGCTTATTCCATTGCCCATTTTGCAGTGTCCACCTACTCCACTTGGCCATAATTATTGCCTCTCAGGGTAAAATTTTGGATAGAGAAGCCAGACTCATATGAAAGGAAAGAGAATTCAAAATTAGTTGACAAAGGAATAGTGCTATTTTTATTAAGCCAACCTTGGGTGTTTAATAGCAACTGGTCACCTCACCTTGCTAGTGCCTCCAGATGAGGAACTGTTTCCTCTCCTGCTTAACTCTAGAGACAGATTTCACATCAACCTGTTTTCAATATAAAGAGCAATTTTGTAGTGGCTTAAGCAATAGGATACTATATTTGTTCTCATCAAAGCATTCAACAGAATTTAACATCTGAGTGCAAGGTGTTTCCTAGGATGCCAGGTCCCTGACAATTATCCTTTCATATAAACTGTGCTTAGGAAGTTTATGAAACACCTTCATGCAAGTCTGTAGTGAATATTAACACTCCTGTTGCCAACTGACATTTTGCTCCCATCACTTTCCCAGCAGGGATAATTGACAAGAATGGGCACTGCCATACACAAAATTATATCTTTGGGGGTCAGTTATGAAGAAGCATCATCCTACTGGGGCCAAATCAACAGTAATATTAGCTCAATTTTTTTAATAAGTGTTTATTTTTTTTTTCTTCCATACAGGTCTGACTCTGATTTATGTTTTCTTTTAAATTATTCAACTCAGACATTTTCTATATAAACCTACTAAAATACATTCTACTCAGGGCATCAGAAAGACTTAGCTTTTAGAAAAGGGGAAAGTGAACTTGTTTGTATGCCTAAACAAAGTATGGCATGCTTACTGTCATCCTTTTTCTTCTGATTCTACAGAGATGCCTTTGCTATTCTTTGGCTTAAAAGAGAGAAAATCTCGTTTTCCCCTTGGCACACAATTCAAGGGGACTTTATTGTCCTTACTGACTATCACATGACAGTACTATTGGTGGTTTTAGTTCATAATTCCATACTGAGAGTTCTTGGCCTTCATCTATTGTCAAGAGAAGCAACTGGGAAGGCATCACCATTCTGATCACACAGGATTTGTGAGAGAAAAAGGGTGAAAGTGGTAAGAAGCTAACTTTCTGGTCTAGTATCTTTTTCTGAGGCCTAAGCCTTTATCTCCAGATACCTTCTGAAAACATCTGGCTGTGCCACAGGCCTCTCAAACACAAAATATCCACAGCTAAATTCCTTATCTCCATATCCCCATCCTAAATCCATTTTCACTTTAATTCCTCACCTTATTAAGTAACACTATCTATTATAGAATCCTAGGCATCATCTTTATTCAGGTCTAAGTTAGTTCTTCCAAGAACTTCTGCATGCTTAACTTGTCTCCTAGCATTAAGTCTTTCCTTTCAAAAAATATTGAATTTATTGAGGTGACATTGGTTAATGTGATTATATAGGTTTCAAATGTACAATTCTATAACAAATCATCTGTATATTATATATCATCACTCAAAGTCAAGTGTCCTTCCATGACCATTTATCCCCTCTTTTACCCTCTTTTACCTTGCCCCACCACCCTATCCATCTGAAAATCAAGATACTGTAATCTGTGTCTATAAATTGGGGGGAGGGGTGTTAATCACCTTTTCACCCAGTTCTCCAACCTCTTCTCTTCTACCTATTAGTCTGTTCTCTGTACTTATGAATCTGTTTCTATTTTGTTCATTAGATTCTACATATAAGTGAAATCATATGGTACTTGTCTTTCTCTGACTGGCTTATTTCATTTAGCCTAAAACTCTCCAGGTCCATCCATCCATGCTGTTTCAAGGGGTAAGGATTTCTTTCTTTTTTTTTTTTTTTTTTTTTTATAGCCGAGTAATATTCCATTGCATAAATGTACCAGAGCTTTATTATCCACTCATCTACTGATAGGCACTTAGGCTGAGTCCAAATCTTGGCTATCCTATCTAATAAAAGAGTAATATTAATTGACCATCACTCCAATACACAAGATGGCTTCCCCCATGTGACACAAGATGGCCTCCACAAGATGGTCAGCAGGGGAGGGCAGTTGGGAGGGATCAGGCCAGCAGGGGAGGGCAGCTGTGGGCTATCAGGCCATCAGGGGAGGGCAGTTGGGGGTTACCAGGCCTGCAGGGAAGGGCCGTTGAGGAGGGACCCAAGCCTGCAGGAGAGAGCAGTTAGCAGTGACAAGGCCTGCAGAAGAGGGCATTTAGGGGCAAACAGGCTGGCAGGGGAGCAGTTAGGCATCAATTAAGGTGGCAGAGGAGTGTGAGGGGGTGATCAGGCTGGCAGGCAGAAGTGCTTAGGGGCACTCAGGAAGGCAGGCAGGAGAGCAGTTGGGAGCCAGCAGTCCTGGATTGTGGGAGGGATGTCCGAATGCTCTGTAGGATTGGGAATAAATGGGCAGTTGGACATCCCTCAAGTGTCCCAGATTGGAGAGGGTGCAGGCTGGACTGAGGGACACCCCCTCCCCATGCACGGATTTCATGCACAGGGCCTCTAGTTGTAAATAATGCTTCAATGAGCATAGGGGTGCATATATTCTCCCAAATTTATCAGTTCTAGTATTTTGGGTTTCTTTGGGAAAATTCCCAGAAGTGGATTCACTAGGTCATAAGGCAGTGGACATTTTTAATTTTTTGAGGAAACTCCATACTGTTCTCCACAGTGGCTGCACCAATCTACATTCCCACCAACAGTGCATGAGGGTTCCCTTTTCTCGACATCCTGGCCAACACTTGTTTATTGATTTATTGATGATAGCCATTCTGATAGGTACTAGGTAATATCTCATTATGGTTTTAATTTGCAGCTCTCTGTTAATTAGTGAAGTTAAGCATCTTTACATTTGTCTATTGGCTATTGGTATGTCATCTTGTGAGAAGTGCCTATTCAATTCCTTAGCACATTTTTTAATTGGATTGGTTTTTTTTTGTTGTGTAATTGTATGAGTTATTTATATATTTAGGATATATAAATAAGATGTAAAATTGGTAAATATATTATCCTATTTAATAGGTTGTATTTTCATTTTATTGATGGTTTCCTTTGCAGTACAAAACTTTTTAGTTTGATATAGTCCCATTTGTTTATTTTTTCTTTTGTTTCATATATATATATATATATATATATATATATATATATATATATATATATATATATTCTTGAGCTAAGAGAAATGTCAGAGAGTTTTCTTCTAGGATTTTTATGATTTCAAGTCTTATATTAAGTCTTCATTCCATTTTCAGTTTATTTTTGTGTATCATGTAAGAAGATAGTCTAGTTTCATTTTTTGCATGTATCTGTCCAGTTTTCCCAACACCATTTATTGAATAGGCTACCTTCACCCTATTGTATGTTTTGCATCCTTTGTAAAGTATTAGTTGACCATAAGGTGTGGGTTTATTTCTGGGATCTCTATTCTGTTACACTGATCTTAATGTCTGTTTTTATGACAGTACTATGTTGTTTAGATTTCTATGGCTTTGTAGTACAGCTTGATATTAAGTAGTGTGAGTCCTCCAAACTTGGTCTTATTTTTCAAGATTACCATGGCTATTCAGGAACTTTTGTGATTTCATATAAATTTTGGAATATTTGTTCTAGGTCTGTGAAATATGCCATTGGTATCTTGATAACAACTGTGTGGAATCTATAGATTTCTTTGGGAAATATGGACATTTTAATTATGTGAATTTTTCCTATCTGTGGACATGGAATATACTTTCATTTGCTTATATATATTTTTTAATTTCTTTCTTCAGTGTTTCATAGTTTTCTGAGTATAAATCTTTTACCTCCTTAATTAAAATTATTCCTAGGTAATTTATTTATTTTGATGCAATTGTAAATGGAATTGTTTACTTAGTTTCCTTTATGATAGTTCATTATTGGTGTATAAAATACAACGGGTTTCTAGATATTGATATTGTATTCTTCTACTTTACTGAATTCATTCATCAGTTCTATTATAGTAGTTTTGGTGGAATCTTTAAGGTTCTCAATATACAGTATCATATCATATGAAAATAATGACAGTTTTACTATTTACTTTTCAATTTGCATGCCTTTTCTTTATTCTTCTTGTCTGATCACTGTGGATAGGACTTAAAGTATTATGTTGAATAAGAGTGGTGAAAGCATGCATCCCTTACTTGTTACTGATCTTAAGGAAAACACTTTTAAATTTTTCCCATTCAGTATGATGTTGGCTGTGAGTTTGTTATATATGGCCATTATTATGTTGAGGTATGTTACCTTTATTCCCACTTTGATGAGAGTTTTTATCATAATTGGGTGCTGGATTTTATGAAATGCTATTTCTGAATATATTGGTATAAGCATGTGGTTTTTATCTTTCATTTTGTTTATGTGGTGTATCATGTTTATTGATTTGCAGATATTGTACTAACCTTATATCCCAGGAATAAATTCAAGTTGATCATGATATATGATCTTTTTAATGTATTGCTGGAGCCAGTTCACTAATATTTTGTTGAGGGTTTCAGCATTATGTTCATCAGAGATATTGGCCTATAATTTTTCTATTTTTTGTAGTGTCTTTATCTGGTTTTGCATTTAGGATAATACTGTCCTCATGAAGTGAGCTTGGGGGTCTTACCTCCTTTTGAATTTTGTGAATAGTTTGAGAAGGATAGGTGTTATTTTTTCTTTTTTTAATTTAATAAATCTTTAATGTTCAAATTATTACTATGTTCCTCTTTTTTCCCCCATAGCTTCCCTCCACCAGGTTCCTACCCCATCCTCTACCCTTACCCCTCCCCACTGTACTCCTCTATAAGTATAAACTTTTTATTCAGTCTCTTCCCGCAACCCCCACTCCCCTTTTCCCCAAAAAATTGTCAGTCTACTCCCTTCCTATGCCCCTGATTCTATTATATTCACCAGTTAAGATTCTTCATCAGATTTTTTATTCCCTTGGGGGTTTTTTAGTCACTTATTGATAGTTACGTATTTGTTGTTCATAATTTTTATCTTTTTCCTTCTTCTTTCTCTTCTTAAATAATACCTTTCAGTATTTCACATAATTCTGGTTTGGTAGTGATGAACTTCTTTAGCTTTTTCTTATCTGTGAATCTCTTTATCTAACCTTCCATTCTGAATGATAACTTTGCTTAGTAGAATAATCTTGGTTGTAATCTTGCTATTCATCACTTTGAATATTTCTTGCCATTCCTGTCTGGCCTGCATAGTTTCTGTTGAGAAATCAGCTGAGAATTGTACGGTTGCTCCATGGTAGGTAACTAACTGTTTTTCTCTTGCTGCTTTTAATATTCTCTCTTTGTCTTTTGTTCTTGGCATTTTAATTATGATGTGTCTTGGTGTGGTCCTCTTTGGATTCCTTTTGTTTGGGGTTCTGTGTGCTTCCTGGACTTGTAAGTCTATTTCTTTCACCAGGTGGGGGAAGTTTTCAGTCACTATTTCTTTGAATAGGTTTTCAGTATCTTGCTCTCTCTCTTCTTCTGGCACCTCCATAATTCTGATGTAGGTACACTTGAAGTTGTCCCAGAGGCTTTTTACACTATCTTCAACTTTTTGGATTCTTTTTGTTTTTTGTTTTTCTGGAGGAGTGTTTTTCGCTTCTTGGTATTCCAAATCTTTGACTTGATTCTTGTGATCCTCTAGTCTGTGTTTAGGTCTCTGTATAATAATTTTTATTTCAGTCAGTGTATGCTTAATTTCTAGTTAATCCTTTTTCATATCCTCAAGGGTCTCATTTAATTTATCAGCATTTTCTGGGAAATGCTTGAAAAACATTATAACCGTAGTTTTGAACTCTATATTCAGTCTTTTGCTTTCCTCCATTTCCTTCAATTGTGGCCTGCCTCTTTGTCTCCGCATTTTAGCTACTTCCCTGAGTTAATGGAGTTGTTTTGTGTGTTAGGTGTCCTAGAAGGGCCAAATAGCTCCGCCTCCCCAGTTACCTGTGATGGACACTCTTGGTGCATACCTTTGTGGGCTGAGTGTGCAGTCTTGTTGTACTTAAGCCTGGCTTGTTGTTGGTATCACTGGGGGGAGTTGACCTCCAAGCCAATTGACTGTGAGGATCAGCAGTGTCTCCACTGGGAGGGCTTCTGTGCTCATCTTGAATGGAGTGGAGTCTCAGCATGGCAGAGACAAGCCTTGGTTTCCCATCAGCCCCACTCTAAGAGGGCCCTGTTCTCAGTGTCCTGCAGCAATGGATGTGCACACCTCTGAAAGAAGGTTGCTCTCGAGTTTTGCCTACTTCCAGACAGTCCAGTTTCTTCCTGACCAGAGCTGGATTTCAGTGAAGTCAGGAGGTTTTGTTTTCCTCTAAAATGAGAAAGCTAGCCATGTGTTTGCTGCCTGCCCTCTCCTCATGCTGCAAGTAAGCCAGCTACATATTCAGCCGCCCTTTCCATGCTCATGGGTCTCCACACCTCCATAGCTCCTGAGTCTGTGTCCTTTTCTCTTTCCTTCTTGTTGTAGAATTTCCACTCAGCCAGCTTTCTGGTGGTTCTGGACGATGTCCACTTTGTTTTCCAGTTATAGTTTTAAAATTGTTGTGGTAGGCAGCCATATAGGTGTTTACCTTATGCCGCCATCTTGGTTTCTCAGGTGTTATTTATTCTTTGGTACAATTCACCTGTGAAGCTGTCCAATCCACAACTTTTGTTTGTTGAAAGTTTTTGTTTTATTACTGCTTTGATTTCATTAGTTGTTATCTTTCTATTTGAATTATCTGATTCTTCCTGATTTAGTTTTAGAAGATTGTTTTATTCTAGGAATGTATCCATTTTGTCCACATTGTCCAATTTGTTGTCTTATAATTGTTTATAATTCTATCTTACAATCCATTTTATTTCTGTGGAGTCAGTTGTTACTTCTCCTTTTTTCATTTCCAATTTTATTTGTTTCCTCACTTTTTTTCTTGATGAGTCTGTTAAAGGTTTGTTAATCTTGTTTATCTTTAAAAAACAAACAAACAAACAAAAAAACAGTACCTGGTTTTACTTATCTCTTGTATTTTTTAGATTATATTTTGTTCATTTCTTCTAGGCATTTTTATTTCTTCTAGGCATTTTGGGAATTTTTGTTGCTGTTTTTTTCATAGTACTTTTAAGTGTAAAGTTAGATTGTTTATTTGAGATTCTTCTTATTTATGATTTTGGGCCTGTAGTGCTATGAATTTCATTTGTAGGGCTGCTTTGGCTATGTCTCATTGATTTGAGGTTGTTGTATCTTTATTTTCATTTGTTTCAAGGTATATTTTGATTTTTTCCTTGATTTTGTTTCTAACTCATTCAGTGTTTAACTATGTTACTCAGCCTCCATATCTTTGTGTGTTTTTCTTCTTTTCTTTATTGATTAAGGTATTACATATGTGTAATTATCCCTATGTTGCCCCCACCCACCCCCACCCATGCCCTCACCCCCCTGGTGTCTATGTCCATTGGTTAGGCTTATATGCATGTATACAAGTCCTTTGGTTGATCTCTCCACCACCCTCCCCTACCTTGCCTCTGAGGTTTGACAGTCTGATCAATGTTTCTCTGTCTCTGGATCTGCTTTTGTTCATCAGTTTATGTTGTTTATTATCTTCCATAAATGAGTGAGATCATGTGATATTTATCTTTCTCTGACTGGCTTATTTCACTTAGCATAATAGTCTCCAGTTCCATTCATGCTGTTGCAAGTGGTAGGAGTTTCATTTGTGTTTTTCTTTTTCTTTTTTTCCTTTTTTTTTCTTGTGATTGATTAAAGTTTCATACCATTATGGTCAGAGAATATACTTGATATGATTTCCATCTTCTTAAATTTATTAAGACTTCAAATCTGGATTAGTATAACAGTCTAGGGCTTTATGCTAAGAAGTTGACTATTGAAAGTAGAAACTGAATGGTGTAGATATCAGTTATAAATACTTTTATGAAACATGAAAAAAATAAATTATTAAGATTTATTTTGTGTCCTAACATGTGAGTCTATCCTAGAAAGTGTTCCATGTGCCAGCCTTAAGTCTTATCTCTCCTCCAAATAATTTACCACCTGCCACACGCAGGTTTCTTTCTAAATACCAGTGTTATCCTGTCATGTCCCAAGCTTAAGGCTCACCAAGTGTCTTAATTTTCTCCAGTATAAAATTCACCTCTTTACCATAGCACACAGGATTTAGTTATCTGGACCCTACCTCTCCACACTCTTACTCCTATCTTTCATAATCAACATCTTTCTTGTTCTTTTCCAATTACAGTGAAGCATCTCAGCACTATAGCTTTCACACATAACATGCCATTCCTTCTGTCTAAAATGCTCACCTGGCCAGCCTAGAAAACCTGTACCCCTCCTCTAAGTCTCTGCCAAAGCATTACCTGCTCTTTAAGTCTTTTCTTACTCTGACCTTGCTCTCAGTAACAGTCTCCTGTATTTTCCATGGCCTTTTAACTACAACTCCATTACAATAAATAATCTGCTATATTTTAGTAATTTATTGTCTCTCACCATACTGAGATTCCCAGCTTAGTAAGCCTTGTACCTATCACAGAGGAAACTAAGACATAAAGGTGTTCAACATTCCCATTAAACAACTGAGTGAAAAGGATGAAGTCCAGTAGCAATCCTATCTTTAATTCTAGAAGATCTACTTCTGCTTTACCCTCCCCCAATATGGTTGAAGTACCTGGCCAGCTCTGTAATTCTGATTATCAACTTTGAACTTAATGCCAGCAAAAACCCTTAGCCTTTCTGCTATCTCCCTCATTTTGTACTTGGGCACTTGGCGTGAGAGCAAAGCTCTACATTGATCCTATTAAATGTCATCTCATTAGTTCTAGCACATTGTTCCAGGCTGTTAAAATATTTTTGAAAGTTGATCCTGTCATTCAATCTATTACCTAACATTCCAAGTCTTATGTCATCTGAAAATCTAAGCTTACCATCTATTCCCATCTAAAACATTAAAAACACTCTTATACCAGCTTGGTATTTGCTGGATAGAATATTGGGCAGCTATTGAAATGTTACATTTGAAGACTCTCTCTATATATTAATATATACAAAATATATAATTTTTAAAAGCACAAAATTAATACAGTGGTGCCTCGCATAAAGAACGCCTCGCACAGCGAGCGCTGCACACAACGAACTTCATTTCATGATTCATACAACGAACTTCGTTTCACACAACGAAGTCGCCCGAGCTTCCACGACCGCTTTGCCCGAGCTTCCACGACTGCTTCGCCCGAGCTTCCACGATCGCTGCCGATGTATTGCATCCTTCCGCGCAGGCACTGCAGGCAATCGTTAGTCACTGCGCTTAACTTAAGCACGTATCGCGGCAATCGTTCTTCATTACGAATTAAATCACGCACGTATCACGGCAGTCGTCCTTTTAAGTTAAACTCAATATTTTTGTTATATCATGGCTTCTAAAAAAAGCAGGAAGGTGATTTCTGTTGAAATGAAACAGGAAATAATTAGAAGGAGTGAATGTGGGGTAAAACAGTGTGACCTCGTCAAAGAGTTTGGCCTCAGCAAGACCACCATTTTCACCATTTTGACAAATAAGGATGCAATCAAATCAGCCAAAGTAGCCAAAGGAGTATCAAAACTATTTCATGAAAAACATAGGTCTTCAATCCACGAGGAAATGGAGAGGCTATTAGCGATTTGGATTAAGGACAGGCAGGTGAAAGGTGATGTAACAACCCAAGATATTATCTGTCACAAAGCCAAGAGAATTTATGATGATCTAAAGAAAAACGTCCCTGGAAGTAGCAGCAATCAAGATAATGAAGAAGAATTCAAAGCCAGCAGGGGGTGGTTTTTTAGATTTAAGAAAAGGTGTGGAATCCACAGCGTTACTATGCATGGTGAGGCTGGCAGTGCTGACAAGAAAGAAGCAGAAAAGTTCTCTATTAACTTTCAAAAATGTATTAAGGATGAAGGATACTGCCCACAACAAGTGTTCAATGCCGATGAAACGGGTCTTTTCTGGAAAAGAATGTCGAGCAGAACCTTCATTACAAAAGAGGAGAAGAAATTGCCAGGACACAAAGCCATGAAGGACAGACTTACCCTTATGTTTTCGTCTAATGCCAGCGGAGACCTCAAGATCAAACCTCTATTGGTTTATCACTCTGAAAATCCAAGAATTTTCAAGAAAAATAACGTTATTAAGTCCAAACTGCCCGTCCATTGGAAGTCCAATCAAAAAGCCTGGGTGACCCAAGTTATCTTCAACGAATGGATTCTGGAAACCTTTGCTCCTGCCGTGAAGAAATTCTTGCTGGAAAAAGAACTGCCGCTCAAAGCCCTTCTGATACTTGACAATGCCCCTTCTCACCCAAAAGACCTAGAGGAAATATTGCAGGAAAATTATCCTTTTATCAAGGTGCAGTATTTGCCACCAAACACCACATCCATTCTTCAGCCAATGGATCAGCAAGTTATTGCGAACTTTAAAAAACTCTACACTAGAGCCCTCTTTAATAAGGTGTTTGAAGAATGCGAGTTTGGTGGAGACAATATGACTGTCCGAAAGTTTTGGAAGGAGAAATTTGATGTCCTTATGGCAATACGACTTATACAGAAGGCCTGGGAAGAAGTGTCACAAAGGACCCTCATTTCTGCTTGGAAGATGCTTGTGCCTTCGTGGACCCAGGAAGAAGCAGTAGTTGATGACACAGAAGTGGTGAAGGACATCATCACAGTGGCCCAAAGGTTGGAATTAGAGGTAGAGGAAGAGGATGTAGAGGAGCTTATTGAGGAACACGAAGAAGAGCTGACAACTGAAGAGCTCCAAGCACTTCTGGTCCAGCAACAGGACAATGCTCAAAGGGAAGCGTCATCTGATAACGAGGAGCAACAATGAAACAATCAACCAATCCCAATTGCTGACATCAAGAACATCCTGGTCAAATGGAAAGCAGTTCAGGAGTTTACCAATGCCCACTATCCGGATTCAGCTGAAGCAAACAGGATCAACGATCTTTACTCCGATACTCTTGTCCGTTATTTCCGGCAGATGTTGGAGAAAAGAGAAAAACAAACGACTTTGGACAGGTTTTTCATGAAACCATCGGCCAAAAAGCAGAAAATGGATGAAGATGTGCAAGATTCGGTAGACTCTACTTAGTCTGTCTTAAAATTAAAAAAAATGTGTGTGTTTTTTTTAAAAAAATTATGTTTTTAGATGTATCTAAATAAAAATAATAACAAAAAAATTATCTTTTTTTATGTCATCTTAGTATATTTTATGCTACAGAACGAATTATTTTTTTTAACATGTATTGTTATGGGAAAACGCGTTTCACATAATGAACTTTTCGCATAACAAACTTGCTCCTGGAACGAATTAAGTTCGTTGTGTGAGGCACCACTGTATATATTATTATTTCAATTATGTAAACTGGATATACAAATGGATGACAATCTATAAGGACAATAAAGAAAGGCAAAACAACAACAAGGTTGTATTTGGGTTGATGATTAGTAATACTCATCAAAATAACTAATATTTACTGAGTGTGAGGTCCAGGCACTATTACAAAATGAGATTTACATGAATTAACTCATGTAATCTTTACAATAATACTATCAAGTAGCCACTATTATTATTAACTATTTTACAAATGGAGAAATTGGGGCACAAAGAAGTTAAGCAGGCTGCTCCCAGCCACATAGATGATCAGTGGCAGAGTCAGGATTTCAATTCAGGCATAAATGCTCCAGTCTCCTTTACTCTTGATGCAAGTATAAGACTGGTTTTGTAAAGCCATGTAAACTTCATTGTGTAAAAATACAATAATCACAAACGCAGCCCTAGCTGGTTTGGCTCAGTAGATAGAGTGTTGGCCTACAGATTGAAGGGTCCCAGATTTGATTCCAGTAAAGTGCACATGCCCAGGTTGCAGGCTTGATCCCCAATAGGAGGCATCAGGAGGCAGCCGATCA
Source organism: Pipistrellus kuhlii (assembly GCF_014108245.1). Classification (NCBI taxonomy): domain Eukaryota; kingdom Metazoa; phylum Chordata; class Mammalia; order Chiroptera; family Vespertilionidae; genus Pipistrellus; species Pipistrellus kuhlii. The sequence goes on from NW_023425528.1 coordinate 3,982,662, forward strand.
ATTATTCTCTTTCTTCATTAATGTTTTTCTATCTCCCTCTTCCTGTCCCTTACTCTCTAAAATCAATAAAATATATATTTTTAAAAATGCATGTATAGCTAAATAGCACAGAACTGTGACCTAGCAGGTCATTTGCAACCTCCTTGTAGACTATCAACATTCATTTATGGCTATTCCTAATCAATGTTGATTTCTCTACTAACATTTAGTCCATATTTTCCCACATTATTTACATGGATAAAAACTTAGTTCCCTCAAAGGCTTTTCTTTTTTTTCTGACCAGATATTAAATGTTCTTGTTGATTGTCTTCAGCTTTCTCCCTTAATTTCAGTGCATAGCCTTCTTACTAGTAATACGATCATCACAGGGTGGTGCCATTCATTTGTACTTTCTTTAGTTATTTTCACCTGTCATCTTTTATAGTTATTCAACAAACATTTATTCAGTAACTGCTCTGTGCCAAGCAATGAACATATTGAGTAAGATGGCATCCTTAGCCTCAAGAAGTGCATAGTCTAGTGGAAAGTACAGGCAAACAATTAGAATAACTGCCATTTTTAATGCTAACAATATCCCAGAAACTGTGTTGGGTGCAGTATCTTATGTGATACAGTAAGGTGATTAAGTGTGTGGGCTCCAGAGTCAGAAGAACTGGGTGCAAATCCTACCTCTTACTGCCTGTGTGACCACTCTGTACCTCAGCTTCTCATTTGAAAATCAAAATAGTATCTACTTCATAGGGTTATTCTGAGAATCAAATATTATAATACATTGAAAACACCACAGTGCCTGCCATATAGTAAGATCACAACAAATATTAACAATTGGTATTTATCCTATCAACAACTATTGGAAATCAGGAAACTTGAAGTTTAAAGTGGCTATGTAACTTTTCCAAAGTCAAATAGTTAATAAACACTTATAGCTGGGTGACCATAAGGAAGTCATTCAATCTCTGAACCTCTGTTTTCTCAGAAGTAACAAAGTTTTTATATGGATCATAATTATAATGTATGTAAAGTACTTAGTATGCATTTATAGTACTCAATAATTATTAATGTAACATTTAAAACAACCCATATAACATATTAATTAAAAAATCCTTAAGCTCCTCAACTGAGTTGAGCACCATCCTAGGAGCTGTGGGAATCACAATAGAAGTATTAGAAATGATAAGTGCTCATGTTCACTCAACAAGCAAATGTCAGAGTTGACATTTTAATCCAAAGCAATATAATCCAAGCACCATAATGCAAGTGCCACTGTATTTCTCCCTCTATGTAATTAGACTGATGGTAAATCATATGTTCTGAAGATGAGAGTGGAAGTTTGGTGGCAGAAGTCTTCAGCCTTTCAAGTAAGTCTTGTAATGCTATAGTTCTGCATAGACTAAGAAGAGGGAGATGGTATAGGTGGAAAGACAAAGCATAAGAAGAAATGAGAATAAACAAACAAACTGATCTAGCTGGTTTGAGATGGGGAAGAGGCCAAAATATGTGAGATAATCAGTCTACTTGTTTGGATGCAAATATGGCAGCCTCCTTATTAAGCAGATCACCTCACATTTTCTCATCTTGCTCTTCCTTAAGAATTAACTAACCTGCTCTTTTCTCTCTTTAGGCTCTTTGAAACCCTTCAGTCACTCTTCTGGTCTGTATTTGGACTTTTAAATCTCTATGTTACCAATGTAAAAGCCAGACATGAGTTCACAGAGTTTGTGGGAGCTACCATGTTTGGGACATACAACGTCATCTCTCTGGTAGTGCTGCTGAACATGCTGATAGCTATGATGAACAACTCCTACCAGCTTATTGCCGTGAGTAGCTTTGTTTTACAAGGGTGATTCCCTTTACTAAGGTGGTTTCAGGGGGTCACATTGGCAATCTGTCTTCTTAATTTATTTTACATTAGCTTTCTTAGTTGTTAGATTGAATTATTTATTTCCAAGACAACTTAGTTTGGACTCTCAGTCCATTGAATCTCAGAAATCTAAAAGATGTTCTACTTAATAAGGTTTTTGATTATCTGATAAAAATATTTTTAAATCTCTAAATCTGTTTTCTTGTCTTTGTAAAGAGAGCTCAGGAGGTCTGAGTACAATTTTGTACAATATGTCACCCCACTAACCGATCCAGTTCTCCAGGAAACAGGGCCTTATCTCTCTCTTTACTGCAATCATCTTTCTCCCAAAACTGAGCATTCCACTGACAAGGACAACCTTCTTAGACAGAGTGGCTATGTTCTTTTTTTTTTTAAATATATTTTATTGATTTTTTACAGAGAGGAAGGGAGAGAGATAGAGAGCTAGAAATGTCGATGAGATAGAAACATCGACCAGTTGCCTCTTGCACACCTCCTACCGGGGATGTGCCCGCAACCAATGTACATGCCCTTGACCGGAATCGAACCTGGGACCCTTCAGTCCGCAGACCAACGCTCCACCACTGAGCCAAACTGGCTTCGGCTGGCTATGTTCTTGATCAAAGATATATGAACAACTGTATTTCACTATAAGATGCTCTTAAGCAGAGTCCATAGATGAATATTTTTCCACCATCACATACCATTTTAGATCAGCAATATTTCTTGCTCTAAACTACAATAGAAATGTCAAAGGTATAGGATATGAGATCAGTCTGGGCCCTGCCTTGTTTTGCAAAGCCAAAGTAAATATATAACAAAGAAGTTCTGGCTATCAGAGGTTCTATTTAGTTGGATATCAGTGAATTGGTATATTTAGTTAATATTAAGATGCTAAGTCACCCCATGGGTTCATCTCTTGCTCAAGGTTTTGCTGTAGCATTAAAGGGACAGAATAAAAAGACCCAAGTCTTATATTCCTTAATAGGTGCTATTTTTCTGTCTTGGTTTGCCTCTGAGAAGTCATTTAGCCTATAGAAAATAAGCTTAATTTTTGGTTGTGTGTGTGTGTGTGTGTGTGTGTGTGAATGTGTCTACAGGCATACCTTGTTTTATTGTGCTTCACAAATGTTTCATTTTTTTACAAATTGGAGATAGGACCCTGCACCAGCAAAAATACTATGATTGCTTTATTGCAATATTCACTTTATTGCAGTGGTCTGGAACCAAACCTACAATATCTCCAAGGTATGTCTGTACAGGCACACATGTGTACACACATATTTCATAAATGTTATTAGTGATAGTAAACATCTGTGATCCATTTTCATTAAATACAGACAAAAGAAGAAAGGATTTATGTTATAGTGGGAAATTTTTGAGTTATATGTAGGGAAGAACTTCCTAATCATAAATGGCAATAGATATATATGCCTAAGCAACTGTTTGACCATTCAACTGTTCAACCTTTCAACCAGTAGCTATGATACACACTGACCACCAGGTGGAAGATGCTCAACACACAGGCATAGAAACATGGAACAGACTGATGAATCTCAGAGGGAAGTCAGGGGAGGGTGGGAAGAGATTAACCAAAGACCTTATATGCATATTAGAAGCCCAGTGCACAGATTCATGCACCAGTGGGATCCCCTCGCCTGGCATGCAGTGATTGGGCCAAAACCAGCAATCCAACATCCCCCAAGGGGTCTCAGATTGTGAGACGGTGCAGGCCAGGCCAAGGGACTCCATTGTGCACAAATCCATGCACCAGGCTTCTAATGAAATATATTCTTCTAGGTGATTTGATTTGTAGCATTTCTTTCATTGGAGAGTTGTAAAAATCAGGATATAAAATTATCTACTAGGATTGTTAAGATCTTGGGTGCTTAATTGGGGGAGAAGGCACAGGAATATATTGAAATATATTAAGAATTAGTAGAGCAGGCATTCTAGTCCTAGTTCTGTCAATTATAACTGTGTGACCTTGAGTAATTTTTCCTTCAGGAGCCTCAGTTTCTTTATCCAAAAATTGGGGGAAATAGAATGCATGGTCTTCCCCCCGCCCCACCCCAGCTTTATCAATATACAATTGACATCCAGTCACAAGTCCCATAACAACATTTTTGTCAACAATAGACCACATAAAAGATGGTGGTTCCATCCTAATATATAAAAAGCCAGGAGCTGTCACAACTGAAACAACCAGACAGACAACTGAACTGCAGGCTGCGTGAGGTGACAAAGCTAGCAGGGGGAGGAGGATTAGTGAGGGACCACCAAATGACTGAACAGCAGGCTGCATGGGGAGACCAGGCCAGTAGGAGAGGCAGTTGGGGGTGACCAGGCCAGTGGTGGTGGAGAGAGCATTTGGGGGCTACCATGCCAGCAGCTGGTAGTTGGGGGCAACCAGACTAGCGGGTGGGCACCTAAGGGTGACCAGGTCAACAGGGGGGGCATTAAGGAGCAATCAAGCCAGCAGGCAGAGGCAGTTAGGGGTAACTAGGCTGGCAGAGGGGAGCAGTTGGGGGTGACCAGGTCAGCAGGCATGTAAGCAGTTAGGAACCAGATTGTGACAAGGATGTTTGACTGCTGGTTTAGGCCCGATCTCAGGGATTGGGCCTAAACTGGCAGTTGGACATTTCCAAAGGTGTCCCAATTGGAGAGGGTGAAGGCTTGGCTGAGGGGAACCGCCCCCTCCCCCCATGAACAAATTTCATTCACTGGGCTTCTAGTAGGATTATAATGGAACTAAATTTTCGATAAGAAATGGAAGGATATGTGGGTGCAAGAAGATCTTTTTCTCTGACAAGAGAAATATCTGTGTGGTTTGGCAATAGATTCCCTCTTACTCACAGCACCTCAGTTGTGAGTGCACAGATCACATCTCCATCATCAGCCCACACACCCACTCACAGGTGGCCAGGCACCACTGGTGGAAGTCCTGCAGCTTGGTGGCACCCTTCCTCTTGTGCTTCTGTCCCGGAACCTCCTCCACGCAGGCAGGCACGAAGTAGGGTCTGCCTGGGGGGCAAACGGACTGTCTCGGGCACCACTGCAGACCCTGGGGAAGATCCCAGTGCCTACACCCCCTGGGATCCATCACACGAGGGAGCAGCCCCACCAGGCTCCCCGTGGGTATAGGGCACACCCCACTCACCACCCGTGTACCCATGAACCCAGCCATAGACACTGGGTATAGCTGTCCCTCTACCCAATTACCTTTCTTGAAGGGCTTAGAGTCCAGGGAACTGAAGGGGTCCAGGCTCTGCCAGGGGTCTGGGGTCTCCTAAGCACAGAGAACAAGTAGGTTCAGGGAGAGTGGGGGACACACGCCCTTCCCCCAAGGCCAGCACTGAGGGCAATAATGGCCACGTGGATGCCAGGCCACGTGGAATCCAGGACCCAAGGGTGGAAGGGCCTCGGCAGGTAGCAGTGAAGACATGGGTGGTGGGGCCTCAAGCATACACCCTCCCTGCTAGTGGGGTCAGGGATCTGAGCCCCACCACCTCACCTGCAGCTGGTTCACAGGCTCCAGGGCATCCTGCCTCTCCCTCAGCTCAAACCTCCTGGGCTGGGCAGTGCTCTGCAAAGAAAAAGCCCCAGGGCGTCCCCTCCTTTGCTCTGGGGGCAGATATGTTGCAGGAGGCCAGAGGCGAGGACATAGACTGGAACCTACCCACCATCCCCAGGGCCCTCCACACCCTCACATCAATGTTTATCTCTCCCTCTCCCTCTCCTTCCCTTTCCCTCTAAAAATAAATTTTAAAAATATTTTTACCAAAATAAAACAAAGTGCTAGGAAAAGATGCTGCACACCATCAAAGTGGCAAAGAGGGCAGGTGGTCTTCCCACCCTCTCCCCATCATCTGGGACTAACCACAACCTCTCAAAACACAGAGAAGATGGCAGTACTTCACACACTACACAATGATTTGTAACCCTCTAACCAGGCAGATAACCAACTGCTATGCATTGATATGGCACCCAGTTGTTAAAATAATAAAATATCTCCAAACCAGTTGGAAAACAGCTTCAACTCCAGATAGTCAATTTCTGATGCCACCGACCAGACCACCTCAAACTGTAGGAAGTGAAGGGCAACATTTGGAACATAAGGTGTTTGCCATGCCCCTCCTCCAGTGCTATTGCTTGAATGCATGCTTATGGGTCCAGTTTGTTAAACAGACTGAATATCACCATGGTAGGCAAACTCCTAAAATTCTCTTCCAAGATTTCCCACCTTAATTGTCAGGACTATGAATATGATGAGAATGCATGCATGTGATTATGTTGCATTACATGGCAAAAAGAATTTTGCATATGGAATTAAGGTTACTAATCAAGGATATTAATCACATTGGCCTAATCTGCTAACATAAATCCTTTAAAAGCAACATTTTCTCCAGTTGGTATCAGGAGAGAGAGTCAGAGGTTCTAAGCACAAGAAGGATTTGATGTGTGATTACTGGCTTGAAGCTAGAGAGAGAGATATGAGTTCCTCAAAGCATAATTAATATAAAATTGCCTATACATAAAACAATAATTAGACAAGGATCCAAGAAGGCAACAGAATAAGTGGAAGTTACACTCATCTCATTGTAAATTACAACTAAGTTATAGAACAATCATCCTGAATAATCAACTGAAGACTAGATGAAAAGAAATCTTATAACCAAGGATTTAAAAAAGAAGCCACGTGAAGAATGATAGGAAATATGGAGATATGAAAAGGTCTGCCCATCCAATGCTGAATGCTGGTTTGGCTCAGTGGATAGAGCGTTGACCTGCAGACTGAAGAGTCCTGCTTTCGATTCTGTTTAGGGGCATGTGCCTTGGTTGCGAGCACATTCCTAGTGGGGGGTATGCAGGAGGCAGCTGATTGATGTTTCTCTCTTATTGATGTTTCTAGCTCTCTATCTCTCTCCCTTCCTCCCTGTAAAAAGAAAATCAATAAAATATTTTTTTTAAAAAAAAAAAAAGAAGAAATAAAGAAATGGGCTGCCCAGGAAAAACCAAGATGGCAGCACAGAAAAACATCTAAACTGCTGCCTCACACAACAATTTCAAAACTACAACTAAAAGACAGAATGAACATCATCCAGAACCACAGGAAAGCTGGCTGAGTAAAAATTCTACAACTAGAAAGAAAGAAAGAGGAAAGCACACGGAGAATCAGAGGAGCTGCAAAGGACTGAGGTACAGAGACATGTGCACAGAGAGGAAGGGTAGCTGAGTGCCTGGCTGGGTTTCTCTGATAGGAGAGGGAAGGAAGCCCCTCATTGCACTGAACCCCAGTTCCAAGAAACCTGGGGGAATCTGGACTGTCAGGCAAAAAATCAGGGGAGCTGTGGAAGGCAAAGGTCTGGAGGCACACATGCAAGGACAGGGCTGATAGGAAGCAAAGACTGTCTGCTCAGCCCTGAGACTCTGCCCCATCCAAGCTGAGCACAGAGGCTTTTGCAATTTTGCAAGTCTGGTCCAATGAGGCTGTCTTCAGCACAGGTCTCAAGGCGTAGAAACAGCTGATACACATAGCCAATTGGCCTGAGGGTCAATTCCTCTGAGTGATACCAACAACAATCAAGACTTAACTACAACAAAGCTCTACACACAGACCATAAAGGGGTACACCAAAAGTGTCTACCTCAGGTGACTGGGGAGGCTGACACCTTGGACCATATAGGAAACCTAGCACACAAAGCTACCCTACAATCTCAGGTGAGCAGCGAAAATGCAGAGACAAAGAAACAGATCACAAACAAAAGAAATGGAGGAAAACAAATGACTGGATATAAAATTCAAAACCATGGTTATAAGGTTTTTCAAGAATTTCCTAGAAAAAGCCGATAAATTTAGCCAGACCCTTGAATATATGAAAAAGGACCAACTAGAAATTAAACATGCACTGACTGGGGAAAACAAACAAACAAAAAAACCCATATATATATATATATATATATATATATATACACACACACACACACACACACACACACACACACACACACACACACACACCGTGTTTCCCCGAAAATAAAACATCCTCCAAAAATAAGACCTACTTACAGGTTTCCTTCTGAAATATAAGGCATCCCCCCGAAAATAAGGCTCTGTCTCAGAATGAAAATTAATTTACCGTAAACTGGTTGCTAGGGCCGCCCCGACTGTGTCTAGCAACCAGTGACATTACGTGGAGTTCTGAAGTCACTGCTGTGTGGAGGCAGAGCGAAGGTCGAAGTGAGCGGTGAGCGCAGGGCGGGAGAGAGGAGGAGACTTTCGCAGATGCGTGTAGAAGAACAGGAGGATTAGAGCAGACGGGACTCTGCAAAGGTGGTGAGTGCTGGTCTGTCTCTGGTGATACTACCTGATGCTCGCGGCTGCCCTCATGTTGACTGAAGGTTCTCAGTCAATGGCAGACCCTGCTCCAGCCCAGATCCAGGCCCCAGCAAGCCCAGTGACAGTCCCCAGGCAGGCCCCAGGGAGTAAATGTCTGATAAAGGAGTAGGAGGGATATCTGGTGAAAGTGTTCAGTGGCACAGGGGTGGGGGAAGGGGGATCACTTAAAATGACACAGGAGGATCAAAGTGGGCAATCAAAATGACACAGGAGGATTAAAAGGGGTTACTAAAATGGTAATCCTCCCTCTGATTGTCCTGTGCCATTTTGATTCTTCCCTCTGATCCCCCCTGTGTCATTTTAAGTGATCCCCCTCCCCCCACCTTTATACCCCAATTTCTTTTTTTTACCCTAGAAATGAGCGCAAAAAGAAAAACTACTCCATGGAGTACAAGAAAGGAATCGTGGAAGACTCTTGGGGCCAAAATCTTACTACTTTCTGCAAAGAGAAGATGTTGAGTATCCTATTGGTCCAAAAATAGCAAGCAGAGTATGGTTACCTCATTGAACAAGTGGACAAGGGAAATGCTAAAAAGCACAAGTGTGGATCAGGTCAGCAACCATTATTTTCCAAGCTGGAAGACCTGATCTGTGAATGGGTTGTTGACAGGAGAGCAATGGCTTTGGTTGTGAATAGGGCTCAGATTCAAGAATTTGCCCTTGCAATGGCACCACAGTTTGACATAGCCCCTGAAGACTTCAAAGCATCACAACACTGGCTAGATAATTTCCTTCAGCGAAGTGAACTGTCTTTAAGAAGATCTACCAGTACAACATTGTTTAGGTTGGAAGATACTCAAGTTATTAGGCAAGCACATCTACCAATACAACATTGTTTAGGTTGGAAGATACTCAAGTTATTAAGCAAGCACTTGCATTCAAGTCCTTTATTGATGATGCTGACTTCTCTAAATACAGTCTTTCCAACATGATTGCTATGGATGAAACTGAAGTGTTTATGGGCCAATCATCTCAAACAATTGAACAGCGGAGTGCCTCCTTAGTGTACATTCCCTCCACTGCTTAAGAAAGTGCACTTGTTTCCTGTATTTTGGCAATTCATCTGGTTGACACTAAAATCCCACCTTTAATCGTTTCTAAAGGCAAGAAGGAAAAGATTGAACGTGTTTGGGGCGGTTTTATTCTTGAAACTGAAAAAGCCTGGGCCACACAAGCAGTTATAAGGAAGTGGGTCGATTTAATGCTGCTGCTTGTTATGCGAGGGAGCCAAAGAGGTCTGCTAGTCTGGGATGCAGCCAGCACTCACCGCACTTAAGACATGAAGACATTTCTTCACGAAAGAAAAATAGATCAGATAATGATTCCCGCAGGAATGACGGCCTATCTCTAGACTCTTGATATTGCAATAAACAAGCCATTCAAAGACAATTTGAGCATGGAAATTAATGACTACATTGAAAATAGAATGGAAAGAAATCAGCGTGGAAACTCTGTGAAACCTAAACTGCAAGAAGTTGTGACTTGGGTGAAGAATTCATGGGAGAAAATCACTGACAGTTGCATTGCAAATGCACTGCGAACAGGCTACCTTGACAAGAGGTACTCATTTAAAGACAGTGCTATTGCTAAACATTTGAGATTTGGTCCACTGATTCTGAAAGAAATGGAGTCACAAGAAATTCAGAAATTGGATTGTTATGATGATGTTTCAGAAGATGATGACATGATTGTTATTGAATAAATGAGTAAATTCTTGATACTGTAGGATTCACAGTTTGTCTGGTTTGTGTTGACAACTACTGTACTATCATACGGTATACAGGTAATAAATTTCCTTTATTTTCATTTAACAATAAATGTGTACCATATTCTTCTTCATGGAAAAATAAGACATCCCCTGAAAATAAGACCTAGCGCATCTTTGGGAGCAAAAATTAATATAAGACACTGTCTTATTTTCAGGGAAACAGAATATATATATTACAGAGACCCAACAGCAGACTAGAGGATCCCAAGAATCAAGTCAAAGATTTGAAATACAAAGAAGCAAAAAACAAAACAAAACAAAAAAACACTCTCAACTGGAAAAGCAAAAAGCAAAAAGAATCCAAAAAGTTGAAGATAGTATAAGAACCTCTGGGACAACTTCAAGCATAGCAACATCAGAATTATGGGGGTGCCAGAAGAGAGAGAACAAGATACTGCAAACCTATTTGAAGAAATAATGACTGAAAACTTCCCCTATCTGCTGAAAGAAATAGACTTAAAATTCCAGGAAGCACACAGAACCCCAAACAAAAGGAATCCAAAGAGGATTGCACAAAGACACATCATAATTAAAATGCCAAGAGCAAAAGACAAAGAGAGAATATTAAAAGCAGCAAGAGAAAAACAGTTAATTACCTACAATGAAGAACCCATACAATTGTCAGCTGATTTCTCAACAGAAATTATGCAGGCCAGATGGGAGTGGCAAGAAATATTCAAAGTTATGAATACCAAGAACCTACAACCAAGATTACTCTACCCAGCAAAGTTATCATTCAGAATGGAAGGTCAAATAAAGAGCTTCACAGATAAAAACTAAAGGAGTTCATTGCCACCAAACCAGTATTATATGAAATGCTAGAGGGTATTCTTTAAGACAAGGAATGAGAAAAAAGTAAAGATTGAAATAATGAACAACAAATACATATCTATCAACAAGTGAAGCCAAAAATCAAGTGAATTAAAAATCTGAGGAACAGAATAAACTGGTGAATATAATAGAATCAGGGGCATAGAAAGGGAGTGGACTGACAATTCTCAGGGGGGAAGGGTATGGGAAGTGCAGGAAGAGACTGGAAAAAATCATACACCTATGGATAAGGACAGTGAGTGGGGGTGGGGGAGGGAGGTAAGGCAGAGGGTGGGGTGTGAACTGGGTGGAGGGGAGCTATAGGAGGGGGGGGAGGAAAACCTTTTGTAATAATCTGAACAATAACGATTAAATTTTTATTTTTTATTTTTTATTAAATATTTTTTATTGATTTTTCACAGAGAGGAAGAGAGAGGGATAGAGAGTTAGAAACATCGATGACAGAGAATCATCGATCAGCTGCCTCTTGCACACCCCCCACTGGGGATGTGCCCGCAACCAAGGTACATGCCCTTGCCCAGAATCGAACCCGGGATCCTTCAGTCCACAGGCCGACGCTCTATCCACTGAGCCAAACCGGTCCCGGCGATTTATTAAATTTTTAAAAAAGAAAAGGGCTGCCCAACTATAGGCGGCAGCTGAGGTGCCAAAGGGATATCTCAGCTGTGGGGTGTTCCCCCTGAGAAGGATGGAGTCTAAACCCCAAGCTGAGCTCCCCAGCATAAAGCACCAGAGCCAGGAAGAGATGCCCACATAATATCTATCTGTAGAAAGCATCAGAGTTTCTGTCTGGCAAGGAGTGGTGGGAGCCCACTGATAAGGCACCCTTTTAAGGGGCCATAACACAAGATTTCATTTGCAGACACTCACTCTGGGCTCCAAAGGAGGAAAGGCTGACTACAGCCATGTGAGGAGAGTCTGGGTTTTGTGGCTCTGGAGAGAGAGCTGAAGGAACAACAGCCAGAACGCCTGTGCTAAGTCATTCTTCTATACCTCAGATGCCATCTTTCTTTGATGGAGCACTCCCCTCCTTAAAGGGGAATGCAATTGCCCCACCCTCTGGACTCCCTGTCGCCCCCACCCTGTAGATCTTACACCTGCTAAGGAGCATATCCAGAGGCTCTTTCAATGACTTGGTCTAATAGGCAGCTGACAGATGGATATAGGTAGAGGTGGATCTTGTCAGGGTGCCTTTGGACTTTTGTTAATATACCCCCAGGCTCAGTAATAGTAAAAGCTAGCATTGTTGTGCCACTTGGTTATTCCCAAACACTTCCAGGTTGAACAGAGGTAGCAGCAAACTGTGGATTGCTTATAGCTCTAAACAGGCTGCCAAAGACCAGTCAAATTCAGCATCTTACATTGGACCACACCAGAGTTCCTCCCAAGAGGCCCAGAACCAACACACCTAGTTTTTAGCTTTAGATAAGATCAGAACAGGATTCAATAAGCTGCATAAGCAACATATCCAAAGGGAGATCTTAGCAGGCAAATTATGCTTCATGCGATTAGTATTTGCAAAACAGTTCACATGACGTGGTCAGGGTTTAGTTTCACAATCAGCCAGCCTGAGGTTCAATTGACCCCACACATGAATAGGTGAAAAGCAATCAAGACTCAATTACAACAAAAGACCTACATCAGCGTTTTTCAACCGCTGTTCCGCGGCACACTAGTGTGCCGCGAGATGTTGCCTGGTGTGCCGTAGGTGCAGACAAGTCAAGAATTTTATAATTTTTCACTATTTTTTTTACTTAATATTTCATAATAAAGTAATTATAAAATACTTTCTTTGTGTTTATTTGATTCCTATTCAAGAGAATTACTTTATATATAGTCAATATAGGCACAGAGTTAAATTTTTTAACATTTTCTAATGGTGGTGTGCCTCGTGATTTTTTTCATGAAACAAGTGTGCCTTTGCCCAAAAAAGCTTGAAAAACACTGACCTACATAACCCACACAAGGGAAATTCCTGGAGCACCCAGATCAGTTGGTCAAAGGAGACTGCACCACTTGACCCTACAGGACACCTACTGCATAAGGACACCCAACAAATACTGGGAATCATAGTAGATCTATATAATACATAGAAACAAATATAAAGAGGTAGTCAAAATGGGAAGATGAAGAAACAGGCCCCAATGACAGGACAGGAGAAATCTCAAAAAAAAGAGCTAAAACAATTCATACACATAGTGTTCAAAGTAATGGTTATAAGAATGATCAACAGCCAAAACCAGTTTGGCTCAGTGGATAGAGAGTCAGCCTGTGGACTGAAAGGTCCTGGGTTCGATTCCAGTCAAGGGCATGTACCTTGGTTGTGGGCACATCCCCAGTAGGGGGTGTGCAAGAGGCAGCTGATCAATGATTCTCTCTCATCGATGTTTCTAACTCTCGATCCCTCTTTCTTTCTCTCTGTAAAAAATCAATAAAAAAAATATTTTTTTAAAGTGATCAACAGCATAAAAAAGGCATAGAAACCACAAAAAAAGAGTCATTCAGAAGTGAAGACTATAGCATCTGAAATGATGAATACACTAGAAGGAATAAACAATAGGTTAGATGAAGAAAAAGGCTGAATCAGAGATTTTGATGACAAGGTAGCAGAAAACACCCAAATATCAACAAAGCAACAAGAAATCCCACTATATGGGACAACATATTTGCAAATGTTATCAGTGATAAAGGTTTAATCTCCAACATCTACAGACAGCTTATACAACTTAATAAAAGGAAGATAAATGATCCAATTAAAAAATGGGCAATGGACCTAAATAGAACCTTTTCAAAAGAAGACAGAAGGAAGGCCAAGAGGCACATGAAAATATGCTCAAAGTCACTAATTATCTGAGAGATAAAACTCAAAGCAACAATGCGGTACCATCTCACACCTGCCAGAATGTCTATCATCAACAAATCAATAAATGACAAGTGCTGGCGAGGATGCGGAGAAAAGGGAACCTTCGTGCACTGCTGGTGGGAATGCAGACTGGTGCAACCACTGTAGAGAACAGTATGGAGTTTCCTCAAAAAACTGAAAATGGAACTCCCATTTGACCCAGTAATCCCACTCCTAGGAATATATCCTAAGAAACTAGAAACACCAATCAAAAAAGATATATGCACCCCTATGTTCATAGCAGCACAATCTACAATAGCTAGGATTTGGTAACAGCCTAGGTGCCCATAAGCAGATGATTGGATAAAAAAACAATGGTATATCTACACACTGGAATACTATGCTGCCATAAAAAATAAGGAATTCTTATCATTTGGAGCGACCTGGATGGAACTGGAGAACATTATGCTAAGTGAAATAAGCCAGTCAATGAAAGAAAAACACCACATGATCTCACTCATTATGGATAATAAGGAACATTATAAACTGATGAACAAAAAGATAGATACAAAGACAGTAAAGAAACAGTCTGTCAAATTAAAGCGGGGAGAGTAGGGAGATTTGGGGGAGATAAGAGATCAACCGAGGACTTGTATACATGCATATAAGCATAACCAATGGACGAAAAACTATGGGGAGGGAGGGCATGTATGGGAGTTGGGGGGGGGGGGTGGTAAGGTATGTACACATATAATACCTTAATAAAAAAAATGAGGGGGGAAAAAAGAAAACACCCAAATAGAGCATCAAAAAGAAAAAAAATAATTTTAAAAAATAAGGATAATGTAAGGGACCTTTGGGATAAAATGCAGTGTCAAAACATCCACATTATAGGGGTATCAGAATGAGAAGTGAGAAAGCAAGTGATCAAAAACCTATTTGAAGAATAATGAGAAAAAGCTTCCTTAATCTGGTGAAGAAAAAAATACATAAATCTAGGAAGCCCAGAAGGTCCCAAACAAGATGAACCCAAAGAGGACCACACCAAGAAACATCATAATTAAAATTTTGTCTTTACAGGCTAAAGACAAAAAAATAATAATAATCTTAAAAGCCACAAGAGAAAAACAGTAAGTTACCTAGAAGGGTCCTCCTGTAAGACTGTCAGCTAATTTCTCAACAGAAATTTTCAAGCCAGAGGGATTGGCATGAAATATGAAAAATGACAAAAAGCCAGTTCCTACAAACAAGACCATTTTATTCAGAAAGGCTAGCTTTTAAAATTGAAGGAGAAATAAAAAGCTTCCCATCCCTGACCACTGTGGCTCAGTTAGTTGGGTGTTGTGCCATGTACTGAAAGGTTGCTGGTTTGATTCCCAGTAGGGGACATGCCCATATTTCAGGCTCTAACCCCTCATGCAGGAGGCAGTCGATAGATTTTTTCACTCCTATATCAAAGTTATCAATACTTTCTATCCCTCTCCCTTCCTCTTTCTTTAAAAATCAATTTTAAAAATCTTTTTTTAAAGCTTCCCAGCCCTCACTGGTTTGGCTCAGTTGATAGTGTCAGCCTGTAGACTGAAAGGTCCCAGGTTTGATTCCAATCAAGGGCATGTGCCTTGACTGTAGGCACATCCCCAGTAGGAGGTGTGCAGGAGGCGGCTGATCAATGTTTCTCTCTCATTGATGTTTCTTACTCTTCGTCCCTCTCCCTTCCTCTCTGTAAAAAATCAATAAAATATATAAATAAATAAATAGATGATAGATAGATAGATAGATAGATAGATAGATAGATAGATGATAGATTTAAAAAGCTTCCCAGGCAAGAAAAAGCTAAAGAAGTTTGTACCACCAAACCAGCATTACAAGAAATGTTAAAGGGCCTGCTTTAAAAAAGAAGATAAAGAAAGAGAAGGAGGAAGAGGGGAATAAGCAGGAGAAAGAAGAAGAAGAGAAACACAGTTAGAAGAATAAAATGGAAAAAAAAATACATACCTAATAATAATCACTTGAAATGTAAATGGATTAAATGCTCCAATCAAAAGACACAGGATAGCTGAATGGATAAGAAAACAAGACCCATATATATATGCTGTCTTCAAGAAATCCACCCAGAATGAAAGATACACACAGACTAAAAGTAAAAAGATGGAAAAAGGCATTTCATGCATATGGAGATTTTTTTTTTAAAGGCTGGGGTAGCAATACTTATATCTGACAAAATAGACTTTAAAACAGAAGGATACTACATACTCTATTTTTCGGACCATAAGACGCTCCGGACCATAAGACGCACCAGTTTTTAGAGAAGGGAAATGAAGAAAAAAAGATTCTGAAACAAATAGTGTCCTAAAATATTTTATGTGCATTAAAACCCAACATCACAGTCATAAACACATGTAATCAACCCTGTAAAGTAAACAGCAGCATTTAGAACCATTTTAGAGCAGGCAAGCACACAGAGACCACACAGAGCCGGGCAAGTAAAAAAACTTTTTTTTTTAAGTATATGTGTAGGCTATATTTGGACCATAAGACGCAGGGACTTTTTCCCCCCACTTCTGGGGGGGGGGGGGGGAAAGTGCGTCTTATGGTCCGAAAAATACGGTAATAATAAATGGAAATAAAGGGTGAGATTGGCAGTAATCCAGTCACATTAGGGAATTTTAACACCCCATTAACATCAATGGATGGATCTTCTGGACAGAAAATCAACAAGGAATTGGAGGCTTTAAATGGCACACTAGGTTAGATGGATTTAATTGATATATTCAGAGCATTTAACACAAAAGTATCAGAATACATATTCCTTTCAAGTGCATATGGAACATTTTCTAGGATAGACAACATGTTATAGCACAAAACAATCTCAATAAATTTAAGAAATCATATCAAGCATCTTCTCTAACTATAATGGTATGATGCTAGAAATCAATCACACACCAAAAAATGTGAAAAACACACAAAGACATGGAAGCTAAATAACATTTCTAAACAATGAATGGGTTAACAATGACAACAAGGAAGAAATTAAGATACTTTGAAACAAATGAAAATGAGAACAC
This sequence comes from Pipistrellus kuhlii, assembly GCF_014108245.1. Taxonomy (NCBI): domain Eukaryota; kingdom Metazoa; phylum Chordata; class Mammalia; order Chiroptera; family Vespertilionidae; genus Pipistrellus; species Pipistrellus kuhlii. The sequence continues at coordinate 3,999,428 of NW_023425528.1, forward strand.
AACAACCCAAAATCTATGGGACATAGCAAAAGCAGTTCTAAGAGGTAAATTCATAGAATTATAGGCCTATCTCAAGAGATAAGAAAAATCTCAAATAAACAATCAGCTTTACACTTTAAGGAACTTGAAAATAACAACACACAAAGCCTAAAGTGAATAGAAAGCAGGAAATAATAAAGATCAGAACATAAATAAATGACACAGAGACTAAATAAAAATAAAACAAAACACAATAGAACAGTGAAACTAAGAGCTGGCTCTTCGTAAAGATAAATAAGATTGACAAAACTTTAACCAGATTCATCAAAGAGAGAGAGAGAGAGAGATAGAGAGAGAGAAACAGAGAGGATCCAAATAAATAATATCAGAAATGAAAGAGAAGTAACAACTGACACCAAAGAAATACAAAAGATTGTAAAAAAGATATTATGAACAATTGTATGCCAACAATTTGGACAATCTAGACAAAATGGATACATTTCTAGGATAAAACAACCTTCCAAAACTGAACCAGGAAGAATCAAAGAATCTGAATAAACAGATTACAATTAGTGAAATTGAAGCAGTAACAATAATAATAAAAAAAAAATTCTCAACAAACAAAAGTTCTGGACAAGATGGCCTCACAGGTGAATTTTACCAAACATTCAAAGAAGAACTAGTATTCTTCTCAAACTATTGCCTAAAAAATTCAAGAGAAGGGAAGACTCCCTAGCTCATTTTATGAAGCCAGCATTATTCTAATTCCAAAATCAGATAAAAACACTTCAAAGAAAAAAAATATATAAACCAGTATTCCTAATGAACATGGATGCTAATGCCTGATAAAATATTATCAAAACTCATCTAGCAATGCATTTAAAAAAATCATACATAATGATCAACTTGGATTTAATACTGGGATGGATGGTTGGTACAATACTCACAATCAATAAATGTGATGTACTACATAAACAAAATGAAGGATAAAAACTACATAACCATATCTATAGATGTAGAAATGGCACTTGGTAAAATCCAGCATCCATGTATGATAAAACCTCTCAGTAATGGATAACAGAGTGACCATACTCAACATAATAAAGGCCATATATGACAAACCCACAGCCAACATCATACACAAGGGACAAACCTAAAAGCATTACCCTTAAGATCAGCAACAAGACAGCGATGTCACCTTCATAACTCTTATTCAACACTAGAGGCCCAATGCACAAAATTAGTGCACTGGGTGGGGGGGTCCATCAGCCCACCCTGCCCACTCTCACAGTCCAGGAGCACTTAGGGGATGTCCTAATGAGATTTAGGCCCACTCCCCGCAGTCTGATCTCCCTCTGTGGGAGGTGACCAGGCTGATCAGGGGAAGGCACCACCCCCATCACCCCACTGCTGCTGCCACTGCCAGCTGCCACAGCTGCCAAGGTGTTTTCATCAACACAGACTCCAGTCCCTTCACCAAGAAAATATGACAACTTTCTTTAGGCATTTGTGAAGACATGGCGGAAGAGGAGAGGGAACGGGAGCGAGGGGTGGGGAGGAATGGAGGGAGGAAGGGAGGGATTGAGTGGGAGGTAAGGAGGGAATGAAGGACTGACGTAAACTTCCGGGAATCCGGAATACTGAAGGAGTAAGTTTCGTTCGTTAGTTTGCTCGGATGAGATCGCTGAGTATTATTTATGTTCTTCTTTCTTTTTTCTTTCTTTAGTTTTCTTTCTTTCCTTTTACCTTCCTTCCTTCCTTCACTCCTTCCTTCCTTCCTTCCTTCCTTTCTTCCTTCCTTTCTTTCTTTCTTTCTTTCTTTCTTTCTTTCTTTCTTTCTTTCTTTCTTTCTTTCTTTCTTTCTTTCTTTCTCACTTGAGGATATTTTTCCATTGATTTTTAGAGAGCATGAAAGAGAGGGAAAGACAGAGAGAAACATCAATGTAAGAGGGACACTACCATTGGCTGCCTCCTGCATGAGCTCTGACCTGGGCCCTGGCCAGGGAGGAGCCTGCAACCTTGGTACATGTCCTTAATCAGAATCGAACCCAGACCCTGAGGTATGCAGGCCTGCGATCAGTCAAGGAGGCTGCGGGTGGGCTCACCCTCTCCTCTCCCAGCCTGTGCTCAGCTGCAGAGGTTGCAGGCCGGGCCCCCTGTTCCTGTCTATGTCTGCTCTGGAGTGCCTGCCCAAGCTGCAGTGGGGAGGCTCTATCCACTGAGCCAAACCAGCTAAGGCAGGATATGACATTTCTTAGCTCCCCCAGCAGCAGACCTTTGTTTTTCATCCAGGAGCGATGTGAGAAAACCCTAGATCACTTCTTGGATTCTTATTAGGCAAGTTACCAAGAACACTGGGAGTGGTGTACTAAGAGCTTAGCCAATGAGCAGTCAGAAAAGGTGTTTCCTCTGCAGGTCACCGGAAGAGGCAGGACTGCTGGCTAGGGCCTGCCCTCGGCCATGAGCAGGCCTTCTCCCTCTCCCTTTCCTTCTTCCTCTTCTTCTCCCTCTCCTCTCCCTCTCCCTCCAGTCCACTCTGTCTAAAAAGCAATGAAAAAATATCCTCTGGTGAGTATTAAAAAACAAAATAAAACAAAACACAAAATAACAGGCCTCCTGCTTGGAAATGCTGAATATTTAGGCCTGAAAGGGAGAATTATTGGCTCCATGAAGATCCCTACATAAATTTTATTAACAATATTTCAAAAATTAGCCTAAGCCACACCAATGATTCAAGTTTGTGCTTTTCTGTGTTACAGGGAAGAATCAAATGATCTTTTGTTTTATTGTGTCAAAACAAAATTGTGCATGTGTTAAATACATAATTCTTATTAAAATACATAATAGCAGATGCAAAACTTTCTGTTTAACTCAGTAAAGAACTTGCAGGATGATAATTCTGTTCAAAGGAAATTGCCAAGGATGAAAGCCTGAAGTAAAACTGCGAAATTAGATACAATCTGGCTAATGTCCTATAGGGAAATAAAATAATCACTTTTTTAATTGGTTTGTCTTCTAAACAGAAATTAGTTACATCCTTAAAAGCCTAAAAATTATTTTCATCTTCTCACTTTGCTGATCATTATATGTAACTTTCCAGGTTTGTAAAATGTCAAAATATATGGAACTTATTTAATTGTAAATAGTGTGTCTGAGTTATGTGTTTCATAGAAAAGGAAATGATTATTCTATGGGCCTCAAAGGAAATGATCATTCTGTAGGCCTCTAATGCCCCAATTATACTGAAAGGACTTGCTGTCAACGTTTTACTCCAGGGCTGTGCTCAGCTATGGAGCCTACGGGCATCCCTCCCTTTCGTCTCAGGGCCTGGATCAGCTGGGGAGGCTGCAGGCGGGCCCACCCTTTCTTCTGTGGGTCTGCAATCAGTCATGGACGCTGTGGGCGGGCTCACCCTCTCCTCTCCCAGCCTGTGCTCAGCTGCAGAGGCTGCCGGCTGGGCCCCCATCCCCGTCTATGTCTGCTCTAGAGGGCCTGCCCGAGCTGCAGTGGGGAGGCTCTGGCCAGCCCCTGTGTCCCTGTCCATGTCCGCTTCGGCTCAGGGGGCCGGCCCCCTCTCTCTGTCTCTGTCTCTGCTCAGGGCCTCACCTGCGTGCACAACCTCCTCCTGTCCAGTCGTGACCCATTACTGTGTCCTGGCCTAATTTGCATATTACCTCTTAGATAGATGATAGATAGATAGATGATAGATAGGTAGGTTGATAGATAGATAGATAGATAGATAGATAGATAGATAAATAGATAGATAGTGCTGGAAGTCCTAGCCATAGCAGACAAGAAGAAATAAAATGCATCTAAATTGGGAAGCAAGAATAGTCATAACTTGCAAATGGAATGATAATGAGAACCCCAAAGATTCCACACACAAAAAAAAACTAGAACTGATAAATTCAGTAAAGTGGCAGTATATAAAATCAATATCCAGAAATCAGTTGGTGTACATTTTATACACCAATAATGAACTATCAGAAGGGAAATTAAAAAAACAATCTTATTCACAATTACTTCAAAAAGAATAAAATACCTAAGAATAAATTTAACCAAGGATGTAAAAGACCTGTACTCAGAAATTTATAAAACCCTAAAGAAAGAAGGTGAAGAATATTCAGATAAGTGGAAGCATATATCATGTTAATGGGTAGAAAGAATTAACATCATTAAAATTTCCATAATAACCAAAATGATACATAAATTCAATGCAATTCTTTTTTTAAAATAAATCTTTATTGTTGCAATTATTACATGTGTTCCTCTTTTTTTCCACCCATAGCCCTCTTGCACCCAGTTCCCATCCCACCTCATGCCCTTACCTCCTCCACTGTCCTCCTCCATAGGTATAAGATTTTTATCCAATCTCTTCCCCCACTTCCCACTCCCCCTTCTACCGAGAATTGTCAGTCCACTCCTTTTCTATGCTCCAGAATATAAGATCCTATTATATGCACCAGTTTATTCTGTTCATCAGATTTTTTATTGACTTGATTTTTAGATTCACTTGTTGGTAGATATATATTTCATAAAATACTGGTTCAGCAGTGATGAATTCCTTTAGCTTTTTCTTGCCTGTGAAGCTCTTTATCTGACATTTAATTCTAAATGATAGCTTTGCTGGGTTGTGTAATCTTGGTTGTAGGTTCTTGTTCATCACTTTGAATATTTCTTGTCACTCCCTTCTGTACTGCATAGTTTCTGTTGAGAAATCAGCTGACAGTCATATAGGTACTCCCTTATAGGAAACTAGCTGTTTTTCTCTTGCTGCTTTTAAGATTCTCTGTCTTGGCGTTTATTTATTTATTTACTTACTTACTTACTTACTTACTTACTTACTTATTTTTAATATATTTTATTGTGCCCACAACCAAGGTACATGCCCTTGACTGAAATCGAAGCTGGGACCTTTCAGTCTGCAGGCTGGTGCTCTATCCATTGAGCCAAACCAGTTTCGGCTGGCCTTGGCATTTTAATTGTGATGTGTCTTGGTATGGTCCTCTTTGGATTCCTTTTGTTTGGAATGTACTTCCTGGACTTGTAAGTTTATTTCTTTCACCAGGTAAGGGAAGTTTTCTGTCATTATTTTATCAAATAGGTTTTCAGTATCTTGCTCTCTCTCTCTTTTTCTGGCATCCCCATAATTCAGATGTTGTTACACTTGAAGTTGTCCCAAAGACTCCTTACACTATCTTTATATTTTTTTTATTCTTTTTTTCTTTTTGCTTTTCCTTTTGGGGATCTTCTTCTTCTTCTTCTTCTTCTTCTTCTTCTTCTTCTTCTTCTTCTTCTTCGTATTTCAAATATTTGACTTGATTCTTGGGATCTTCTAGTCTACGGTTGGATCTCTGTATATTATTCTTTATTTCAGTAAGTGCATGTTTAATTTCTAGTTGGTCCTTTTTCATATCCTTGAGGGTCTCATTAAATTTATTGGCAGTTTCTAGAAGATTCTTGAGTAACCTTATAATCATGGTTTTGAACTCTATATCCAGTAGTTTGCTTTCCTCCATTTCTTTCATTTGTGACCTCTTTATCTCTGAATTTTGGCTGCTTCCCTGTGTTGATAGAGTGGCTTTGTGTGCTAGGTATCTTATATGGCTCAGTATCCCCAATCACCTGAGGTTGACACTCTTGGTGCACCCCTTTGTGGGCTGTGTGCACAGTCTTGTTGTGGTTGGGCCTTGATTGCTGTTGGTATTAGTGGGAGGAATTGACTCCAGGCCAATTGGCTGTGAGGAAAAGCTTTGTCTACAATGTGTGAACTGCTGTGATGGAGACATCCTTATGGGGTATGAGTTGCTTCAGTGGGGCTTTGGTGCTCACTGAATCTCCCCCTTGAGTGTGTCACTTATGGATGTGAAGAATTGTAATATAGTATCATCTCACATAGACCACTGGGTACACTGGCTCTTGGATCTCCTAGGAGGTGCAAAGTCAGCCACTGCCTGAGACCATCCAGCAGGAGCTACAGAGAGATCTACAAATTCCTCCTCTTTGAAGTTTGGAAGTGCCCAGATGAGGCCCAGCTATGAAGCAATGCAGGCTACTTCTGCCAGGCCTTAGGCCTTCTTTTGTAAGCTTTGGAGCTCTTTAACCCAGCTGCAGTTTGTTATGTTTTAGATTGCAAAAGGACAGGCCATTCATATGCAAAAGCCACTGTGCACATCTTGGGTGGGGTTATAAATTGGGTAGGGTGGGGCTTCAAAGAATCACCAGGGCAGAGCAAACAGCAATGCTGCCAGTCAGTCCTGCCTGGGATAGGTCCCTGGGTCTCTGTGTCCCGAGCCCCCAGGCAGGAACAATGATCACTGTGAGAACCTCTGAGAGAAAGCTGCCCTCGTTTTCTGGTCCGATGCCAGACCGTCCAGTGTCTCCCCATATGAGTCTGGGTCACCAGAGTCTCACCCAGAACTGGAGTTCAAAGCAATCGGATGGTTATATATCCCTCCTGATTGAAAAAACAAACAAACAAACAAACAAACAAACAAACAAAACAGTGCATCAGTTCCCAGCCCATTTCACCCACACCTCTGCACTTCCTACCAGTCTCAATGTGATTTTTTTCTTTCCTTCTAGTTGTGGAATTTCCACTGAGCCAGCTTTCCTGTGGGTCTGAATTATATTTGTTTTGTTTTTTAGTTGTAGTTTTGATGTGGTTGTGAAAGCCACCATCTTGGTTGTCTCCATAATGCAATTCTTACTAAGATATTAATGGCATATTTCATAGAATTAAAACAAATTTCCACAAACTTTATATTGAACCACAGAAGATCCTGAATAGCAACATTGATCTTGAAAAAAAAAAAAAAAGAACAAAGTTGGAGAAATCATACTATTGATATTTGATATAAAACTGTATTACAAAGGCACAGTAATTAAAACAGTATGGTACTGGCATATAGACACTCATATAGGTAAATGACCCAGAATGTAGAGCCCATCTGATCTTCAGATAGCGAAATTGCAGCAACTCCACCTAAAGCTCTGACAGAAACAGACACTTGATTGATTAATATTGATAGCTGATAGATAGGCAAAGCAGCCAAATTGGTCCTGCCTGCTTGCAACCAAAACCTGTGGAGACAGACACAAGCAGAGAAGTGATAGATCACCAAAGATAGTGCCTGACAGTGGTCAGCAACTAAATACCTAACTAACAGGGAGCCCAGGATTGGCAGAGAGAACAGAAGAGTGGGGTCCTAAGCCAGCCCATATGGGGCATTAAAATGCGGCTGAAGCAAACTAAATTTATTTTATTATTTTTTTATTTTTTCCTCTTATCCACTCATTCTTTTTTTCCATCTTCTATACTAAACTGTGGTCCTTCCCCTATTCATCCAATTTCTTAATCTGCTTCTCTGATGATTAGTGATGTTGAATCTTTTCATATGTCTATTGGCCATCAGTATGTCCTCTCTGGAAAAATATCTATTCAGGTCCTTTGCCCATTTTTTAATTGGATTGGTTTTTGCTTGTTTGTTTGGGTTTTTTTTGGTGTTGAATTTTATAAGTTCCTTACAAATTTTGGATATTTACCCCTTATATTCCCATTGAAATACCGTTATTTGTATTTTGTTTCTTTACCGTAAGACTGCCCTTAATTTTTTATGATTTTTATTGCTTTGATAATCTGATGAATATGAACAAAAAATTCACATATGAGCAAACATGCATAAAATTTAGCATAAAATCTCAGGTTTTTTATTTACTTATAGACATTCTCCCACTGTCATCTGGAAATCCCTCACCTTAAGACCTTGTTCCAAGTTATAATGCAAATGTGTTTAGAGCTGTTAATAGGTCACTCATGACTAGGTATAAATGAGTCCAATCCTTTACTGATCAGGTTTTCCTATGAGGTCAAGTTAGTAAAGAGATACAAAGAAGGAAATGGAGTTGGAGAAGACTGGGGAGAGAACACCAACAAGAAAAAAGAGATTGAAGGCACTGGAGGAAAATGTCACCATCAGCACAGTTTTGTAAAGGGTCAGTTCTGTGCGACAGTCCCCAAGCCAAAGTTGCTTTCAACACCTACATAAAATAGCAACTATCAATGGACAATTGGAAGATAAGAATGACTGTGTTTATATTTTAAAAGATTTCAGAACTGAGTCTCAGGAAAAATTGTTTCTTGTGGAAGAAAATGTTCTCTTCATAGGCAACAAATAATATTTGTAGATAAGTGAAATGACCATGGCCCAAAGTTCATGGAAACATGATTCTTGACTTCTGCCTTGTTCCCATTATCCTTGTTCTGGACATCAGGGATCAGTTGACAGGAAAACTAAGTGATACAAATGTTCTTTAATTTCCTAGCAGTTTGAGGATTAGAAACTAAATGTGAGTGCTGATTTATTAATATTAATAAGCTCTTTCTCCTGCCATGTGGTAACTGGAGCCTTGTTTTATAGCCAGGCTCAATGTGATAGACAGCATGGGCCAGAAGGTGTCCTCTAGCTACAACATACATGTTGTCCTGTATCTACAACACATATGTCACAATACTCAGAAGGATCATCAGAGGTTACAACCCACTGCATTACTCTGCCTTTTACTTGAGATCTGACAGTAAAATTATATAAGCTCAGATGTCAAGGTAATTCTGCTTTTGTCAAAAAGAAGGAAAAAAGAGAAGATCTAAGATTAAAAATGAGGGGGGAAGTGAATTGTATTTATCTCTGCCTTATTCTCCTTTCTTCTATCATGGGATTTTGCTTTTTCTTATTTTCTCTTTCCCAATTTCTCCTGGGCATTTGAACTTATAGAAGTACCCAAGTCTATAAAATTGTGAGCTAATCACAAAGGCTTGATGAGAAATATATTTATCATTAAGCTTAATAAATGTGGCTTATCAGGAATCCCCAATAGTGAAGAAAATAAAATATTGCAGGCCTTTTCATTCATGGGATAATCAACACCAATTATTAAAGAAGATCAGAACTACTGAAATTAGAATCCTCTTAACTGACTGCATCAAAGTTTCCATTAGCCTAACCCTCAAGATTTCTGAAGGTACAAAGAATTTTTAATCACCCCAAGGATTCTCTAAGAGATTATACCACAGGGTTTTGCTAATAATACCTTATTTCATACATCCTAATATGTAAAAAGTCAGGAGCCATCATGACTGAAACAACCGGATGGAGGACCAGATAGCAGACTGCATGTGGCGACAAGGCCAGCAGGGGATGACCAAATGCCTGAAGAGTAGGCTGCATGGAGCAACTAGGCCAGCAGAGAGGTTAGGGAGGGATGACCAAATGACTAAACAGTAGGCTGCATAGGGCGACCAGGCCAGCAGGCAGGGGCAGTTGGTAGTGACCAGGCCAGTAGGGGGACAGTTGGTGACAACAAGGCCAGCAGGGGGTAGTTGGGGGTGACCAAGCCAGCAGGGGGCAGTTGGGGGTGACCAGGCTGGCAAGAAGACAGTTGGAGGGGGGAGGGGCAGTAAGGGGCAACCAGGTTAGCAGAAAGGGGCCAGTTGGGGGTGACCAGACCAGCAGGGGCACAGTTGGGGACAACTAGGCTGGGGGGGGGGCAGTTGAGACAATCTGGCTGGCAAGCAGGTGAGCAGTTAAGAGCCAGAGCTCCCGGATTGTGAGAGGGATATCTGACTGCTGGCAGACATCCCCCAAGGGGTCTGGGATTGGAGAGGGTGCAGGCTTACCTGAAGGGACCCCCCTCTCCCATGCATGAATTTCATGCACTAGGCCTCTAGTTTCATATAGGAAAACTAACCAACACAAAAATATGTTATGCTAAAGTCCCTTCCCCATTAACTATGACACATAGTAGGCTCTCACTTAATATCTATTGAATAAATGAACACATTAATGATTTTTATGCATGTGAGTTCTCAGAATATTTGCAAGTGTGAAGACCGAGCAACTGTCAAAGCTGACCAAGCCTAAGTTTATTTTCCTCTAGTTAAGAGAGTGAAAAAGTTTTTCTATAAAAGGTCAGACAGTAAACATTTTAGGCTTTGTGGAGTATAATATCTCTAACACACTATTTAATTCTGTTCTTTTAACATGAAAGAAGTCTTTGAATATACATAAACAAATGGGTGTGACTGTATGCCAATAAAACTTCATTTAAGGGGACTAAAATTTGAAATTCATGTAATTTTCAAGTGTCCAAAATACTTATACTTTTGGTCTTTTTCAACTATTTAAAAATGTAACAACCAGCTGAAACCGGTTTGGCTCAGTGGTAGAATGTCGGTTTGCAGACTGAAAGGTCCCAGGTTCGATTCCGGTCAAGGGGCATGTACATTGGTTGCGGGCACATCCCCGGTAGGGGGTGTGCAAGAGGCAGCTGATCGATGTTTCTCTCTCATCAATGTTTCTAACTCTCTATCTCTCTCTCTTCCTTTCTGTAAAAAATCAATAAAATATATTAAATAAATAAATAAATAAAAATACATAATGTAGTTGAAACTGGTTTGGCTTAGTGGATAGAGCATCGGGCTGTGGACTGAAAGGTCCCAGGTTTGATTCTGATCAAGGGCATGTACCTTGGTTGAGGGCACATCCCCAGTAGGGGGTGTGCAAGAGGCAGCTGATCGATGATTCTCTCTCATAGATGTTTCTAATTCTCTATCCCTCTCTCTTCCTCTCTGTAAAAAATCAATAAAATATATAAAAAGTAATAAAAATAAAATAAAATAAATATATTTTTAAAAATACATAATGTAGATTTATAGCCATTGCACGTGTTTAGTATTTAGAGATGAATAAATTTTTATGGCAATGGGCAGGGGCATTATCTCACCTAAAGGAAGTCTGCCTATATTATGGATTTCATGATTATAGTTAATATAGTGCTTTATACTTTCCAAAGCACATTTGCATATATTGTCATATTTGATACTCACAAGAACTCTGAGTGTAAGCACTATTATCAGCATGTTACAGATGTGGAAACAGGTTTCCAAAAGTTGAGTTCCACCACCCTAGCTGGTTTGGCTCAGTGGATAGAGTATTGTCCTGCAAACTGAAGGGTCCTGGGTTCGGTTCCAGTTAAGGGCACATCTGTAGGTTGTGTTCCAGGCCTGTAGAATTTCTCATTCCTAGGTGATAAAGAAAAACAGCCCTGACTGGGTTAATCCCATTTATTTCTGAAAACTGCAAAGCAAACTCAGCAAATCACAATTCAGTATCTTCTCATTGCTTCTGTCCTCCAAAAGGAAAAGGTTCTCCCACCCCCAAACTGAAAGATACTGGCAGGCAGAACAGTCTGCACCTCCTTGACTGAAGGGTTCAATTTACATCTCTGGAGACACCTAGAAACGGTGATAAGGAGTTCAGTGGGCTTTTGGACTACCACATTTGCTGTGAACAGTGCTCCTAGAATTATGCAGTGTAAAACCTGCACAACTGAATGCAGGAGCCCTGCAAAGTTCTCTTTGTAGCAAAAAATAAATGAATAGTAAGCTGAAGGAAACAAGAAGAGAAGTCTGGGCAGGTGGAGGCCTGATCCCGTGTATAGAGTGATCTGTTTATAAAAATCTCAGAGCCTTAATCAGTCTCTGTTTCTGCACCATTTGTAGGTACTTTTCTGACATACAGGAGTGAGCATGATGCTTATTGTGAAATCCAACTCAGTGCACTTCCCAAAAAACAATCTATGTTAGTGGTTAATACCTTGAGTTCTAGAGTTCACAGATTTGAATTGTGGTCCCCAGTTTCTAGTTGTGTGTCTTTAGACACATTTCTTTACTCAGGTGAGGTTTACTCATTTACTCATCAAATGGAAATAGTAATAGAATCTACCCCATCAAGCTGTTTTGAAGACTAAAAAAGGTGGTATACTTAAAAAATGATACATAATATTATTAGTGTTCAGTTTCCTTATATATCTGCCTCTGGGTCTTCAATTAATTCTTTCTGCAAAAATCTATTGTTCACCCACTCTGTGACAGTCTTTAAGACTGCAATACTGAACAAGATAAAATCCCTAATTTCAATGGGCTTTCCTTCTAGTAGGGAGCCTAAGAATAAGTAGAGAAAAATCCATTAAAGTGATTTGTGATTATTGGTTTGAGGTAACAGAACAGGGTGTTATGAGATACAGTAACAAAGAACCCCACTCAAATTTAGTTGCTCAGGGAAGGTCTCTTTGAGGAGATGATACTTAAGCTGAAAAATTACAGATGAGAATAAGTTCTATTTTCCTGTCTAGGGGAAAATAATTAAAAATTAAAAGGATACCCTGGCTGGTATAGCTCAGTTAATTGGGTGTCAAAAGGTTGCCGGTTCAATTCTTGGTCAAGGCACATGCCCAGGTTGCAGACTTTATCCTTCGTAGGGGGTGGGCAGGAGGCAGCCAACTGATGTTTCTCTCTCAGGTTGATGTTTCTCTCTCCGTCACCCTTCCCATTTCTCTAAAAATCTTTTTAAAAATAAATAAAATATAAAACCCAAATTCATAGAAAAAAGAGATCAGATTAGTGGTTACCAAAGGCAAAGGGCAGGGGGTGAGGGAATTGGATGAAGGTGGTAAAAAAGTATAAGATTCCAGAAAAAATAAGTACTGGGATATAATGTACAGCATAATGACTATAAGTTAACACTGTTGAATAGTATATATGAAAGTTGCTAAGAAAGTATATCCTAAAAAGTTCTCATCACAAGGAAAAAACTTTGTTTTTCTTTTTGTATCTATATGAGGTAATGGATGTTAACTAAATTTATTATAGTAGCGATTTCACAATATATGTAGGCCAAATCATTATGTTGTATTCCTTAACCTTTTATTGTGCTGAATGTCAATTATCCTATCTAATAAAAGAATAATATGCCAATTGACCATCACTCCAACACACAAGATGGCTGCCCCCATGTGATCAAAGATCCTGCCCCCATGTGGATACAAGATGGCCAGCAGGGGAGGGCAGTTGGGAAGCACTAGGCCTGCAAGGGAGGGAAGTTGGAGGTGATCAACCCTGCAGGGGAGGGCAGTTAGGGCTGACAAGGCCGGCAGAGGAGAGAAGTTGGGAGCAAACAGGCTGGCAGGGGAACAGTTAGACATCATTCAGGCTGGCAGGGGAGTGGTTAGGGGGTGATCAGACTGGCAGACAGAAGCAGTTAGGGGCAATCAGGAAGGCAGGAAGGCGAGCAGTTGGGAGCCAGCAGTTCTGGATTGTGAAAGGAATGTTCAACTGCCTGGTAGGATAGGGCCTAAATGGGCAGTCAGACATCTCTTGAGAGGTCCCAGATTGGAGAGGGACACCACCAGCCCCCTTGCATGAATTTTGTGCACCAGGCCTCTAGTATCTCAATCAAACTGAAAGAAATACATTTTGCAGATAATGTTAAATAAACATAATAAACCCCTCCTCCAATAAAAAGAAAGACCAGAGTGTACCAAGCAGTAACTCCAACCACCTAGCAATTTAATTGCCATTTGATGCCTGAGGTGAGGGGAAGACATAATGGCTGCCCACAAGGCAACTGCACATGTTCAGTAAGGAGAAGAACCTGTTTGTAACATCCACTGAGGGGCCTCTTGCCATATGGAAAGGCTTAAATAAGCTATTAGGGGCATCAGTAGTAGGTTACAAGGGAGTGTTGGGGGCAATGGATGGACAGTGAAATGAAGTTGGAGAGAGGGCTCTCTTTTTTTGTTATGCTGTTTAGCAACTGAGTTGGTGCACTTGAATTAAGGTTGTTACAGGGTTCTAAACTAGATAAACCAATATCAAAGTAATTCCCACCAGGCCCCAGAATGATTACACCAGGAAATTCTAACCACCTAGCAGTCTTGGGGAACAGAGGAGGATTGCTGACCATTTATTTAGTGACAGGGAATTGGCTCTCCTCTAGACCAATATATATGTGGAATAAGTTGGAGGTGAGGGCATGTATGTGTATGATAATACTCGCTGAGAGGACTCTCTCTACTTCAGGGCATTCTAAGAGATTGCAGGAGGCCTGGGCTACTTCTTTATTTTGAACAGTTACCAAAATTATGATATGCAGTGGGCTCTCCATATCTGTAGTTCTACATGGTCTGAATCAACCAACCACATATTGAAAATATTATTTTAAATTAAGATATGAAGAAGACTGATTGTATGCATTTTTCTATGCCATTTTACATACGGGACTTGTGTGTCCTTGGATTTTGGTATCCAAGGGGTGTCCTGGAACCAATCTCCCAATAATACTGAGAATACTTAGTCTAAATGCTTACATTTTTTTTAAAACTGCATTTCTAGATCTGAGACAAAACTACAATACAATGTACAACATCTAGTGAGGTCCCAAAATCAGCATTTTAAACAAATGCTCCATGTGATTCTGATACACATCAACATTTGAGAGGCATGCCTTGAATTCTACCAGCAGAAGAAAGCAATCTAAGTGAGATGGACTTCCCTTGAAATGCCAGGGAAATTATCTCTCCTTGATTTGGGAAGTGTATGTCACAACACAGTTGTGTTGCTACTAATTAATGTAAAGGATGCCAAAATCTCCCCCTCCATAGAATATCCCTCTAACCAGTCTGCCATAAGTCCCAAGATTCCTGGAAGTAACTTTTCTTTTTAAAGGTTATTATTAGCTTTGCTCTCCTATGTCTGTGCCAGCCTCGCTCCCTTTTCATTATGTTATAAAGCTTTCCAATTTGCAAGAGTAAGATGGTTGCTGGCAAGAGATCTGAAAGAATTCATAAGAATTTATCAAAAGCTGGTAAAAAAAAATTTGCCTTGTATTTGATTCTAAGGAAAATAACCTTGTGCTTGAATTTGTTGAGAATTGTGAAACTGAAGAGACATGTTCATTTGACCTAGCTATGGCCATGTGTTCAGAATCTGTGTTGCGACCTTCACAGAGAGTTCAGGTTAACTTGCAGGAGGACTGACGACAATGAATACACTATAGAAGAAATATGAATTTTTTTGAGGCATTTGGGGGCCAGGTGGAAACCTCTTTCTTGAAGAGGCACACTGAGTCCTGTCCTTCTGCTTTTTATTCACTTTGAATACATATTTTCCCTTTAGCAATGCATACAGGCAGATCAAAGGTAAAGCTTGGTAAACAATGTAAGGATAACAGGTCAGGAAACTTGCCTTGTGCTATCGCAATCACAGCAGGAGCAAAACTTATGCTGATATTCATCTTTGCTGAATATCAAAGTCCATTGGCCTTCCAATGTCTCTTTTGCACTTTCATGCAAATGCTTGTTATGCTTTGGCCTCGTCAAATTTGAGCAAGTCAAAAACATTTGAGGTTATGCTCTATACCTAGTCTATAGTCACAGTACATTACATTAGCACTGTGAAAGCGGTTAAAATAAATAGAAGCTCTCACCTGCTCCACAGGGTCTGACAATCTCTAAGGTATTTCAGTGAACACACATGAACTAGAATGCACATGCAAGGCTATGTGCCATTAAAAGCATGTTATAGTAGCACAGAAATTCTAAAATTTTAGGAAGTTGGGAATAAGAATAACCAAAGTCTATTATTGTATCGGTATATCATATAAAAGCACCTAGCCAGGGTCTAATTTGGGAGAATGTTCAAATCATAGTTGGGTGGAGAGAGTAGAGCAGAGAGTAGGAGAGGATATCACAAGCAAACACTGAAAATAAGCAACAACAAAAAATAAACAAAAAAAACACACAATGTCTGTTTTGTCTATAATATAAGGTGAAAGGCTAGCCCCACGCAAACAAATAAAAATCTCTTGGACATCATATATTTATTGAAGTTTTAGGCAAATACAACTACAAAAGCCATATTTATAATTCAAACTAGATCCATGGTTGAAAATTAGATTTCTACATATCAAATCATCTTCTTGATCATATTGTTCACTGCCACAATTTAATATCTATTGTCTATCAGCAAATAAATTAATTTATTTATTGAATGAATTAATGAATACTTACCCTACTCATACTTTACAGCTCAAATTGTCCAACCAATGCTGCCTCTTGGTATATTATTTCTCAATCTCTAGGACTCAGGTGTTACTTCTGTACTCTAATTGTGTTCTGTGTGGTATTCCAATCATTAATACTGGAATGTCATGTCTCTGTGCTCAGCACATAGCTGAGTACCTGGAATATGGTACTTGCTCGACACAGGAATCAAAATATGAGTGGCTAGATGAATATTGAACTGATACATGATAAACGAATAAAAAGGGACTATTGAGATGATAATTTTCAGTAACTTTTCTGCTAAACCATTACATACTAATTCCAAGCCTGAGCTCCCACTTAAGCACTAGAGGAATGGAATTGTAGCATTTTGGTTCTTTGAGCTGTTTTCAAAATGTTTATGGAAAGTCATAGCCGCACCTAAGTGAAATAGGTGCGATGAAAGGCACCAAAGAGTCTCCTAAGCTCAAAAAAGGTATCTATGGTTTACAACTTGGCCCACTGCATAATTCTATTGTTTGTCAAAATCAAGTGCTTCTTTTTTACTATTATGAATAATTTTGTTATAAATATTTGTTTACAAGCTATTATGTGGAATATGTTTTTATTTCTTTTGGGTATATAATTTATAGTGGAATTGCTGGATCATATGGTAACTACAGGTTAGCTGTTAAATGAAAATTAAATGTATTTTAATAAACACTGCCTTTATAATTATTAAAAGTATGTATATACATTTTTGGGACACCCTATATATGTTTAATAATTGGAGGAACTACCACACTGTTTTCAAAAGCAGCTGTACTGTTTTACATTCCCACCGTTAGTGTGCGAAGAGTCCAATTTCTCCATATGTTCATCAATACTGATTATTATCTATCTTTTTAAATGATATCAATTTGAATCACTGTAATGACAAATAATGTTGAGCATCCTTTCATTTGCTTATTGATCATTTGTATTACTTCTTTGGGGAAATGTCCAATCAAATGTGGGTTTTTTTGTTTGTTTGTTTTTTAAATATATTTTATTGATTTTTTACAGAGAGGGGGAAAGAGGGATAGAGAGCTAGAAACATCGATGAGAGAGAAACATTGACCAGCTGCCTCTTGCACACCCTGGATTGGGGATGTGCCCACAACCAATGTACATGCCCTTGACCGGAATCGAACCTAGGACCTTTCAGTCCGCAGACCAACGCTCTACCACAGAGCCAAACTGGTTTTGGCCAATCAAATGTTTTGGCCATTTTTAATTTGGTTTATCTTTTTTTAAAAGATTTTTTAAATTTATTTTTTAGAGAGAGAGGAAGGGAAAAGGATAGAGAAATCAAAACATCAATGAGAGAGAAACCATAAATCAGCTGCCTCCTGCATGCCCCCACTGGTGTTCGAGCCTGCAACCCCAGCATATTCCCTGACCAGGAATCAAACCTGTGACCTCTTGATTCCTGGGTGGATACTCAACTGCTGAGCAACAGAGGCTGGGCAAATTAGTTTATCTTTTTATTGTTGAGTTGTAATTGTTCTTTATTTGTGGGTTGTCTTTTTATTTTCTTTGTAGTGTACAATAAATTTTAAGTTTTATGAAGACAAATTTAACTAATTTTTTTCTATCTCTTGGCTTTTGATGTTACATCTAAGAAACCATTGTCTTACCTAAGGTCATGAAAAGTTAGACCTAAGTTTTCTTCTTATAGTTTTTACTAGAGGCCCAGTGCATGAAATTTGTGCATGGGTAGGGTCCCTAGGCCTGGCTAGTGATCAGGGCTGATTGGGGCCTTCTGGCTGCCAGCCAGGGCCTCCATTCTCCAGCTGCCAGCTGCCAACCAGGGCATCCCTTCATTCCATGCTGCCCCCTGGTGGTTAATATATATATATTTCTTAACTTTTATCTCTGTGAACCATTTTGAGTTGAGTTTTATTTGTGTTGTGAGGTTGGAATCCAATTTCAATCTTTTGAATGTGGAAATCCAGTAGTCCCAGAATGTCCAGCTGAGGATTCCATTCAAATGACATTTTGAAAAGGGGACATTAGCCGAAACCAGTTTGGCTCAGCGGTAGAGCGTAGGTCTGTGGACTGAAAGGTCCCGGGTTTGATTCGGTCAAGGGCATGTACGTTGGTTGCAACCACATCCCCAGTGAGGGGTGTGCAGGAGGCAGCTGGTCGATGTTTCTCTCTCATCGACGTTTCTAGCTCTCTATCTCTCTCCCTTCCTCTCTGTAAAAAATCAATAAAATATATTTTTAAAAAAAAAAAAAGAAAAGAAAAGAAAAGAAAAGAAAAGAAAAGAAAAGAAAAGAAAAGAAAAGAAAAGAAAAGAAAAGAAAAGAGACATTATAGCAATGGAAAATGGAGCAGCGGTTGCCAGGAGTTAGGGAAAGTTTGGTCACAAAGGGGCAACAGTAGGGAATTTTGGTGGGTGATGGAACGGTTTTGTGTCCTGATTGTGGTAGTGGTTACATAAGTCCATGCCAGGTTAAAAATTCTGTGTGTGTGTGTGTGTGTGTGTGTGTGTGTGTGTGTTTCTGTTTTGGTTATGATGATGATTTCACAGGTATATATACATATACTAGAGGCCAGGTGCACAAAATTCATGCATGGGGGGAGGTGTCCCTCAGCACAGCCTCCACCCTCTCCAATCTGGGATCTCAGTGGGATCAAGCCTAAATGGGCAGTTGGACATCCCTCTCACAATTCAGGACTGCTGGCTCCCAACAGCTCACCTGCCTGCCTGCCTGATTGCCCCTAAGCACTTCTGCCTGTGAGCCTGATCACCCCCTAACCACTCCCATGCCAGCCTGATCAATGCCTAACTGCTCCCCTGCCAGCCCAATTTCCCCTAACTGCCCTCCTCTGTGGGCCCAGTCATGCCTAACTGCCCTCTCTTGCCAGCTTGGTTGCCCCTAACTGCCCCCCCTTGCTGGCCCGGTCACTCCTAATTTACCACCTTTGCCAGCCTGGTCAACCCTAACTGCCCTCCCCTGCTTGCCCAATTGTCCCTACCCTTTCTTGCCAGCCTGTTCATTCCTGACTTCCTTCCCATACAGGCCTTGTCAACCCTGAATGACCTCCCCTACAGGCCATCTTGTGTCCATATGGGAGCAGCCATCTTATGTGTTGGATTGATGGTCAATTTGCATATTAGGCTTTTATTATATAGGATGTCAAAATTCATCAAGTACTTAAAAAGGGTGAATATTACTCTGTGTAAATCATACTTCAATAACTTCAAGTAATTTTTTTAAAAGAAAGCCTCTCCAAACCACTCCAATTCATTAAAATAACTTCTATAGACAGTTCAGTATGTACCTGTCTGGGGCATGTAAGTATGTAATATAAAGGGATTTTCAATTGCATGAATGAGATCATTGTACAACAATATATATTATGCTTTATATTGCTTTTGTTACTTAAAAATCTTGGAGGTCTTATAAAATATACAGATAAATTCATGTATACACATAGTGGTTCTATATATAAAATGTTCATATATATTTTTAAATGGTTATGTCATAAGCCATTTTATGGATCATTTATTTTACCAGTCTCCCACTGTTGAATATTTAGGTTATTGTCAGATGTTCTGCTATTAACAAATTACAATCCTATAGTGAACAGCCCTGTACATACATCTTTTTATGAGTATATTTATAAGATAACTTTCTACAAGAAGGATTACTGAATCACAGAGTATATATATTGTAATTTGAATTTTTATAGCTACTGACAGATTGCTTTCTGTAGAAGCAACGTAGAACTTTTAGAATGCAACGTGGGTGCATTTTGGTGGTTCCATCCCGAATCCTTTAATTTCTCTCTTTCATAGGATCATGCAGATATTGAGTGGAAATTTGCAAGGACAAAGCTCTGGATGAGTTACTTTGATGAAGGTGGAACCTTGCCACCTCCTTTTAACATCATACCTAGTCCCAAGTCATTTCTATACCTTGGCAACTGGTTTAATAACACCTTCTGCCCAAAAAGAGACCCTGATGGTAGACGGAGAAGGCACAACTTGAGGAGCTTCACAGTAAGGCTTTTAAAAATTGTTTCTTTATAAACAAAACTGTGTCTTGTCTTTCCTCATTTGTGACATTCCCTATCTTAAACATCATAAAATCACTCCAAGCTAAAATGTTTGTGGGTTTGTCAGGCAGGAAATCCTTTCATTATCTAGTCCTAATATTTAGAAATATTTGGGTGGATGGGTTGCTGAGAGACTGCTGATGTAACTTCTTTGTCCATTTTTAATTATAGGAACGCCATGCTGACAGCCTGATACAGAATCAACATTATCAGGTAAAGCTTCCTCACAGAGACTAAGCAAATAGGTCTTGGTCAGTTGTGTGACCTTGGACAAGTTGCTTAACCTCACTGAGGCTCAGTTTTCTCATCTGTAAAATGGGGATGATAAAACTTTAACTCAGAGTTATTGTGATAATTGAGTAGTGAGTGAGTGTGTGTGTATGTGTGACACTGCATTAAGTGGTTGCTATCCATATTACCATTAGAATACAGAGAATAGTAACCATATCTGTGCCATTCTCAGAGAGATAAGTAAAAAGAGGCCATCCCTGTAAAGGAGAAGTGAAATTTGACTCTAAGAAAAATATCTTGAGCACTGGCAGGTGTGACTCAGTTGGTTGAGCATCATCTTGTTCACTGAAAGTTTGCTGGTTCAATTCATGGTCATGCTAAGGTTGTGGGCTGGATCCCCAGTAAGGGGTGTGCAGGAGGCAGCCAGTCAATGTCTTGCTGTCACATTGATGTTTCTCTCTCCCTCTCTTTAAAAATCAATCCAAAGAATTAAAATATCTTGATTGCGAAGTGAACATTAAAATCAGCAGACTCTGTGACTTTCTTAATTTTATAAAAGGAAGAAAAACTCATTTTATTAACTAGGAAGATTAAAGGTTAAGCCAGCCTGACTGGAAAGATACTGACTATGACCAGTAAATGATTATTCTGCTCTCATTCTATAAATGTAAATCCGTACTTACTCTATGTGTGGAAAATTTTCCTTTCAGGTTTATTTGATCTTGCTGGCCCACTCTGCCACCAGATTTGGACATATAATAATTCTTCATTTATCTAATGAAATTAACTGAGTTTTTGCAGAAGATTGCTGGATCCTGGGAGGATTTTCCACTGCTAAGATGATTTAAGCATATTTTATTTCCTGTGTATGTTTTTTTATTTTACTAAGAGCCCAAGAAGGAAATGCCTCTTCATGTGTGTGTTTTCCCCCCTTAATTCCAGGAAGTTATTAGGAATTTAGTCAAAAGATATGTGGCTGCTATGATACGAAATTCCAAAACAAATGAGGGACTAACAGAAGAAAATTTTAAGGTAATTTAACCATGAAGTGGTTTAATTTCTTATTTCATATTTCTTAAGCATCATTTAATCTTCACAGTGAAGTTTCTGGTGATGGAATTTCAACTGCCTGTAACACAGCACACAATCAGTTTTATGAACAAAATAATTTGTCCTATGCATTCTTTTCATATCCTGGGTATTTCTCAGTGTGGGAACTGAGTGCTTTAAATGATGTGACTAGAATGTGTGGTGATGGGCAAGTTACCAAAGGGAAGATGCCTGAAAATTTAAATGATCTGATTACTTTAAAAATATAAGGTAAAAATCAACAGAATATATTATTAAATCTAAGATTCAAGAAATCCTACCATTAAACATTAAAATTCTCTCAATACTAGCATAGCATCAAAAAGATATTTTCAACCAGGGCCAATTACGTTCCCCAGGACACATTTGACAATGTCTGGAGACATTTTTGGCTGTCACACTGGGATGTGTGTGCTATTGGCATCTTGTGGGTAGAGACTAGGGTTGCTACAAAACATCCTACAATTCATGGGATAGTCCCCACAACAAAGAATTATCCAGGTCAACATATCAAGTGGTTGAGAAACCCTATCCTAGAATATATGCATATTTTCTAAGGGATATAGGAAGGCCATTATCCTAATCCTCAGATATAACCCATCTATTGAGGGCATGCTATGTGCCAAGCACCCCACTAATATCTCAAGTAGAGTGGTGAGCAAGATATAACTATCCCCTATTTTTAAGAGGTGACATACAAATAATAATAGAGGCTGACAAATGAGCATTCTAACAGGATATACACGGTGCTGTAGAGACACAGAGGAAGGACTTGGGGAGTCAGGACAGGTTTGTAAGCTAAAGTTTGAAGAAGGAGCCAAATAAAGGAAAGTTGGGGGGAAAAGTATTTTAGACAAAGAACAGCCACAGGCCAAGGACCAGAGGCAAGAAAGAATATGTCCATACAGGTAGACAGTAAAGAAGAGCCTGGGGAAAGTAGGAAGAGATGAAACCAGAAAGATCAACAGATACCAGGCCTTGAAAAACTTTGTAGTCTGTGGAGTTTCTACTTTTTTCTAAGGTCAGTGACAAGATACCAAAGAGGTGTAGCATGACCAGATTTAAGCATTTAAAAGATGATTTTTTAAAGGAGCAATCTAGTAGTTGAGCAGCCAGTTAGAGAGAGAAGAAATTTGACAGGGACTTGAATGAATAGGGTCACCTCTTCCAAAATATTGTAGTAGCCTCATTACATGGCACATTTGACTTCCCTAGTTTTAAATCTTAGAGTCCTAAAAGTTTTTCCTCTTTAGGATCCCTTTTATACATAGATGCATATATCTATGAGAGCCAGTTCCCTATTCTAATTCCCAATTTTTAGTTAATGCTTTGGTCGGGATTAGTTTGTTGGGGTGCCATGATGCTGAGATTCTGAAATCAACTTTACCAATTGTCAATTTTTCCAATGGCCAGCCCTGCCCACAGATTTATTAATATATTTTTCTTGTGCTGAGATAATGTGAGGTTCTTCTGGTAGTTCATGAACTCTGTAATTTGTTATTAGGTAAAACCTGGAACATTGCAAAGAATACCCAATGTGCCTATTTTGCACTAAAGACCATGCTTCTTAACATGATGTGTTTTCTCTCTTGCCCTAGGAGTTAAAGCAGGACATCTCCAGCTTTCGATATGAAGTGCTTGACCTCTTAGGAAATAGAAAACACCCGAGGAGAAGCTTTTCAACCAGTAGCACTGACTTCTCTCAGAGGGATGATACTAATGATGGCAGTGGTGGGGCTCGGGCCAAATCCAAGAGTGTCTCTTTCAGTTTAGGCTGCAAAAAAAAGGCCTGCCACGGGCCACCTCTCATCAGAACCACACCAAGAGCCAGTGGTGCCAAAGGAAAGTCAAAAGCTGAGTCATCAAGCAAACGTTCCTTTATGGGTCCTTCTCTCAAGAAACTGGGTCTCCTCTTCTCCAAGTTTAATGGTCATATGTCTGAACCCAGTTCAGAGCCAATGTACACAATTTCTGATGGAATCGCTCAGCAGCACTATATGTGGCAAGACATCAGATATTCTCAGATGGAGAAAGGGAAAGCAGAGGCCTGTTCTCAGAGTGAAATTAACCTCAGTGAGGTAGAATCAGGCAAAGCCCAGGAAGCTGCTCAGAGCAGTGAATGTCCTCTAGTCTGTTCCAGCTCCCTTCACTGCGCATCCAGTATCTGCTCCTCAAATTCAAAACTTTTAGACTCCTCAGAGGATGTGTTTGAAACTTGGGGAGAGGCTTGTGATCTGCTCATGCACAAATGGGGTGATGGACAGGAAGAACAAGTTACAACTCGGCTCTAAATCAAACCCCTATTACTTGTTCTGGAACTCAGCCGAAAATTTGTAACATCCCTGCTCTCAGAGGTGACAGGATATAATCCCCTTACTGCCCCCACCCCCAGAAAGGAGAGTAAAACGCCTATTATTTTCATCATCTTATATAGCCACATTCTCCATTTTTTGTTCTTCTTGTTGATTATTATTATATTACTATGATTTGCCTTTGTATACCTATAAGTCTATTTCACAACCAATAGAAGGGGTGTGTGCCCCTAATCAGCAGAGGTGCAGTCAGGTGCTTAACCTTTTGGCTTTGCTTTTCTTATCCTTGCTTCCTTGAAGCTCCAGGTGCCACTTTGCTACTGTTGCTGCCGCACAGATTCCTGACCCTCTTCAGAATCTCACACCATTTCTCCACATGGCTGAAGGTTGTCCTCAGCCATCCCCACCAGCTATCAGCTAAGGCAAACAAACCTGCCTATATTTCTTACCCTTCAGTGCTCCATGCTGCCCATTTTGGTTCAATGAACAGCATCAAAGGGAGCCTGAACAATCAGCAAAAAATTGTCAGCTTGTGGTTCCTAGGTATAACTGGCATTCTTGTTGTTTCCACTTTTAAACACTACAACTTCTCCTTATCATGGGGACTGTTGAGGTTGTTTCCCCCCTTAAATATGTGCTAGTTTCCTAATGTGTACCAATGAATATCTATCACATAGTATATGTCATATTTAATAAGTTAGTGAATTCCTTTCTTGTGTTTGTGTATTTCAGTTAACTTACTACATTTTAAAATGTGACAGTACTAAGATTAATATTTAAAATGTGGACTATTTTTTAAAATGTCTACTGCACTATAACCAATAGTCACTACATCTCATATGTTAGCAAGAAAAAAATAATTAGCTGGTATATTTATAGGGTCCTATTTACTGTTGATAGTTTTAATCATCATTGCTATTGAAAAGCATTTATAAGATAAAGGACGAGATTTGAAAATATTTTTATCAGAAAAAAAAATGACATCTTGTTGAGGTGTCAAAATCTGAAAAGAGCCTCTTCATTTTAATTAATTCCTAATAAAAAACCAACAATTTTAGGTCTAGATAACCTGATTCTGGTTGCAGTTAGAATATTCACTGGGGGCATGGAATTGCATGTGTAAACTTATGTTAGATATCCTATTCTAATAAAAGAGTAATATGCAACTTAACCATTACTCTGCTACATCCACAAACCACACTCACAAGCCAATCAGGATTGAATATGCAAATAAACCCAACCAAGATGGCTATGGCCACAGAGAGCAGGAGGGAGGTTTGGGTTTTCCCAGCAATGGAAGAAGCCAAGCTTTCCATCTACCCTTGCCTGCCTAGGCCTCCACTCAAGGCTACAAAGTTTCAATAATAGATCCAAACAGAAATGGCGACAGCCACAGAGCTGGAAAGAGCAGGAGGCTAGGGTTGTTATGTTAGACTTGGGTTTCCCAGCAATGGAGGAAGCCAAGTTTTCCGAAGGCTCTGGCAGGCACAGGCCTCCACTCAAGGCTACAAACTTTCAATTATAGAAGGTAAATAAATTCTAATAGAAATGGCTGCCGCCATGGAGCAAGCAGAAGGCTTGTCTCCACTCCAGGCTACAAAGTTTCAATTGTAGAAGATAAATAAACCCCAGATACCAAGGCCTTTGCTTGGGTTGCCAGGGGACATGGCCAGCTCGCAAATCACCATAGGCACCTTGCCCAAGTTAACCCACAACCCAAGTGACCCCCCACCCTGATCTGGGACACCATTTAGGGAAAACCAGCAGGCTCCCACCCATGCACCAGGCCTCTATCCTAATAAAAGATAATATGCAGATTGACCATCACTCTAACACAAGATGGCTGCCCCCATGTAGTCAAAGATCCTGCCCCCATGTGGACACAAGAGGACCACCACAAGATGGCCAGCAAAGGAGGGTAGTTGGGAGGGATCAGGCCTGCAAAGGAGGGCAGTTGGGGGCAATCAAGCCTGAAGGGGAAGACAGTTGGGAGAACCAGGCAAGGGAGGGCAGTTAGAGGTAACCAGACCTGCAGGGGAGGGCAGTTAGGGGCAATCAGGCTGGCAGGGGAGCAGTTGGGCATCAATGAAGCTGGCAGGGGAGTGGTTAGGGGGTGATCAGGCTGGCAGGCAGAAGGAGTTGGGGGCAATCAGGAAGGCAGGCAGGAGAGCAGATGGGAGCCAGCAGTCCTGGATTGTGAGAGGAATGTCTGACTGCCCATTTAGGCCCAATCCCTGTGGAATCAGGTCTAACCAGTCAGTCAGACATCCCTCAAGGGGTCCCAGATTAGAGATGGTGCAGGCTGGGCTGAGGGACACCCCCCTTCCCATGCACGAATTTCGTGCACAGGGCCTCTAGTATAACATAATAACCCTAGTGATTTCATGGGACTATAAACATAGTCAAAATTCTGTCTTCAAAGAAAGCTGCATTTATCCATCCCAACAAATTTTTTCCCCTGATTTAAGAGGGCCTCGTCAGAATACAAAGGTGCAAATTTTAAAAATAAAGTCCATAATGCATATGGTCATCATGTTAGAGCCAATAACTGCCTAGACCTAACCTCTGAACAAAGATGGTTTTTTACCAACATTAGCATAAAAATATCCCCAAATTTAACCTGAACAGCCCTAGGTCTGGGTCCTAGAGATTAAATTAACAGTATATAGCTCAGAAAAGAAGAGAGTTAAGTGTAACAATGTTCTTGTAAATGTCAATAGCAATAGGAATCCAACTGAATTTCTGTGTATACTTTCTGGAATAACTAAGTGAAATGAATCATTTTCTTTTTTAATTTATTTAATTTAATTTTTTGAGTTTTTGTGGCTGACCACATAGAGTCCTACATACCTCTCCAGCACCACTCACCTGGTGAAGCTGCTATGGATGCCAGCTACTGTTTTTTTTCTACCTTCCTAAACAAATACAGCTAGTCTATAGAATCACTGCCCCATAATAAGAAGACAAGAATGAAGCATTTTCAAACAATGCAAATATGCCTCCAAAATAGCTTTTGACAGTGTACTTTCTGTTATTTGAATTAATTCCCATTTGGGAAGAGAAGATCCCAAAATAATTCCTTAATCATATCTGAAGTGAACTTTTACTCAAATCCACTTCTCTCCTGCTTCTCGAAGTGGGACTATCATAAGTGGCCTTGGCATCAATAACACGAAGGTTTCTTTTAAAAAAAGAAATATGTTTTTATTTATTTTAGAGAGAGGAAAAGGGAGAGATAGAAACATCGAGAGAAATATTATCAGCTGCCTCCTTAATGCCCTCCACTGAGGATTGAGCACACAACCTGGACATGTGCCCTGACCAGGAATCAAACAGGTGATTTTCTGTTTCAGAGGTTGATGCTCCACTGCTGAGCCACACAAGCCAGGCAGGAAGGTTTCTAACATTATAGAATCAACTGTTCCAATTATCAAATTTAGTTTGAATAATAAATAGAATCTGGGCTATATTCCTGACTCAATATATGGCCATATTCCATCAAAAGAAAAAGATATGTCTTTCTCATAAATGCTTGTATTTGAGATAACCCTTTTCTGGCAATTACTTTATCAGTTTGTCAAAAACAAGGGTAGCCAGAGATAGAGCCATGCTTCAAATTCTAGTCTTCTATTATGCTCTACAAGAGAATGTATACCGTATTTTTCGGACCATAAGACGCACTTTTTTCCCCCCAGAAGTGGGGGGAAAAAGTCCCTGCGTCTTACGGTCCAAATATAGCCTACACATATACTTTAAAAAAAAAAGTTTTTTTACTTGCCCGGCTCTGTGTGGTCTCTTTGTGCTTGCCCGGCTCTAAAATGGTTCTAAATGCTGCTGTTTACTTTACAGGGTTGATTACATGTGTTTATGACTGTGATGTTGGGTTTTAATGCACATAAAATATTTTAGGACACTATTTGTTTCAGAATCTTTTTTTCTTCATTTCCCTTCTCTAAAAACTAGTGCGTCTTATGGTCCGGAGCGTCTTATGGTCTGAAAAATACGGTATATAGATCATAGTAACCAATCTCCACTACTGAAAGAAACCAGTAAAAATATTTCATGGACAGTACATTCCTTTCTTTTCAGATCTTCTCAGAGTTATTATCTTTGGCACTTTGGCTTAAAACTTCACTGGCTATGTTTAGGCTTACCTCTGTTGGGGACTGAGGCCAGTTTGCTGTTAAAGCTAAACAGCTATTGCCCTAACTTCCATATTGGTGGCACCAATTGTTTTTACTAGCTCTAACTCAGTAGAAAGTAGGAAGAAAAAAGAGATTTGTGTTCACCTCTCCAACCTCTGGATCAGCTACTGTCAAGAAAGAGATTGCAAATTAAATGTTTAATTTAAATATGACTTCTGACCCTAGGAAGTTATCAACCAACATGAGAATAAGTTTAAAACCAAAATTTTAGAGCTAAAAGAGAACTTTAGATAAGATCTATTGCTTCTCTATTGCTTCTATTACAAATTCTTATTTTACAAATAGAAAAAGAAGCCTAGAGAAGGATAACTTGCTCAGGTCAAAGAGCAAGTAAATAAATTCATATCTTATAGATCATGGAAACAAGACATTTATCATTAAATAATACATAAATGTGAAAATGGAATGGCTAATATAGATATATTTTTGCCCATTTGTCCAAAACACTGTGAACTCCACAAATCTCAGACTGACATATTTAAACGTAAAGTTAAAAATATAGTTAGAAATCAAATATAATTATAAATGGTATAAAAATCATTTACTATTTGTCTATATCACAGTTCACCTCCATTACTATTGACTTTCTTATCACTTCTAGACAGATGTATTCATTTGTTTAATTACATTAAAATCTCCATGAAAATTAGTAAGGGTAATGCTAATATTCAATACAAAGAAAATGTCTGAATTATATTAGAAAACTAGAGGCCCAGTGCACAGAATTCATGCACTCAAGCGGGGGGGGGGGGGGGGGGGGCGGGGACCTTAAGCCTGGGAGACCTCGGGGGATGCCTGACTGCTGGCTTAGGCCGCTCCCTGAGAGTCAAACATCCTTAGTGCTGCCATGGAGGGAGGAGAGGCTCCAGCCACTGCTGCTACACTTGCCAGCTGTGAGCCCAGCTTCTAGCTACACTGATCACTGGCGGGGGGAGGAAGGGGGGAGAGGCAGCTCCTGTGTTGAGCGGGATTGGGCCGAAACCAGCTCTCCGACATCTCCTGAGGGGTCCCAAATTGTGAGAGGGCACAGGCCACGCCAAGGGATCCCACCAGTGCATGATTGGGGCCAAGGAACAATATAGGAGGTTGGCCAGCTGGAGAGGGATCACAGGAGGGCTCTAAGTTGTGTTCAGCTCATCTCACTCAGTCCTAATCAGCCAGTCCCCAGCAGCAAACTAACCTACTGGTTGGAGCATCTGCCCCCTGGTAGTCAGTGCATATCATAGCAACTGGTTGACTGGTTGACTATCTGCACCCTGGTGGTCAGTGCACATTATAGTGAGCAGTTGAGCAGCCTTAGCATATCATTAGCATATTACGCTTTGATTGGTTGAATGGATGATGGGACACTTAGCATATTAGGCTTTTATTATATAGGATGACCATTGTTGAAGTATCTTCCACTTCTAGCTTTAAGTCCAATGTAGTACAAAGACAGAGGAAAGATTCCAAATTCAAAATCATTATTTGGGGAAGATGCCACATTTTACAGTGATATAAATGCTTCAAGTTATACTTCTTTTCCAGTTCTTTCTGCTTCCCATAGTCATGTTTTTATTCTACTCTGACACAATGTAGGCTATTTCAGCTAAGTCCAAAATATCTAAACATCTATATGTAATTTGATTAAAGAACATAAAAAAGTCCTCTACCCTTTGAATGCATTAAGTAAGAAATACCTTTTCAATAAGAACTTTATAGTTCTTATGGTGTGAAACCTTCCCCTACAAATTTCATTAGGAATTTCAGTGAAATATATGAGTTGATACTTTGGCCAGAAAATATGCATAACCATTTGATGTTCATGTTACCTGTGGATGAGACTCAAGTGGTGTTTTGACTAAAAGTTTAAGTTGCCCAGACCTCCTTGGTTTGTTAAACCATCAGGTAAAAGGTACTTTAAATTAGGCAGACATTTTCTGTTTAAAAGTACATACGAAAAATTGATATTATGTTGGTAATCAAGTTTTCAAAACAATACTAATAAACACATTGCTTGTATAGACATAGACAATATAAGCTGATCATTTAAATAACCTCTTCATACCTACTTGTCAGCTCCCTCCAACCCTAACCCCTGCAGCTTTGCATCAAATCTATGGGCATTTTAGATTGTTTGGCTTGCTTTATCTAGATAATTGTTCCAAATATCTACTTCGTTGATATAGAACTAGCCAATGGGAACTGAGTACCCAATTCAAAATGAACAGTACTTTAGTACAATAATGTTATTTTTATTATATTTTCAATGACCCATTTTACCACTTTTCCAACAGATGTGGGTTTTGGCTTGCATTGCTTTCAGGGGGATGTTTGTAAAAGTGAGAATG
This sequence comes from Pipistrellus kuhlii, assembly GCF_014108245.1. NCBI lineage: Eukaryota > Metazoa > Chordata > Mammalia > Chiroptera > Vespertilionidae > Pipistrellus > Pipistrellus kuhlii. Next base: position 4,029,563 of record NW_023425528.1, read on the forward strand.
TTGTCAGTGTATACACACATAGATGCTCGTGTGCTTCCACACATACACACATGCAATGAAATAATACCATTTGATTGTTCGGCCTTGGTTCTTCATCCCTTTTGGTAAAATTATGTGATCATTTTGAAAGTAGGGCAAGCAGGAATAACTTCAATTAAAAAAAAACTTTCTAAAAAGAAACTTCCTGAGATGTGGTAAGGAATTGCTAAAATGAACTGCCACCAAGGCATCTGCTGTAGAACAATTCTTAATATTAGAACTCTCACAATTTTCTAGTTTGAAGAAAAAAATAAAGCTTTTAGGTCAGAAGAAAAAAAAACTAACTTGTAAATATATACATTTTTGGTGAATTAAATCAGTCTGCATACTTCAGATGTACTGTACACTGAGATATTGCTATTCATATGCTGATATGTGGCCTAGGATTTCCATCAATATGCTGCAAGTTGATCTGGAGAAGGTGCTGGTAGGTAGTTTTGAGAGGTTTAATTTACAGGTTGGAATGTTTATTAAGAAAAAAAGGATCTAATTGCTGGAATGACACAGGCAGCAGTCAAGAGTGCGCTAGCATTTTAAAGCTCATTATTTGTTTTATTCCCATTCTACATTGTATTTGTATCTCATATGTACTTGTTAATTTATTGCATCTGAGTCATGGTCTTTCTTTTCCAAAGAGGTACATCAGTGTTTGTGGTACTTGAGAGACATGTACATAATAAGAATTATAATGTTTAAATATAAAATTAAGTGGAATGCCTTTATAAAAGCTAGTTTTCTTATCTGATGTGAAAAGTTGTGAAAGCTCTGTAGAAACTTCTTGTTACTACACAAATAAAAAGCAAATGATTTCTGTAGTTAACAGAAAGAGCCTACAACTTAAAAATAATTTTTTTAAATCCTCACCCAAGGATATTTTTCCATTGCCTTTAGCTAGAGTGGAAGGGAGGGTTGGGGGAAGAAAGAGAGGGAGAAATATTGATGTGAGAGATACATAGATTGGATGCCTCCCATCTGCACCCCTACCATGCTGGGGTTGAGCCTGTAACCTGCAACCAAGGTACATGTGCCCTTGACCAGGCCTATGCTCTAACCACTGAACAAACGGCAAGGATAAGAGCCTGCAACTTTTGATCATTGCAATCAAACTTCATAAGTCCATGATGGCAAGACACATGTGCCCTACCCTAATCTCTCACCCTAAAAAAGAAAAGCCTTCACAACTCCCAATGACTTGATAGAACCAAAAAGACTACATGAAAATGTACATAAGAAAGACTTGCAGTGTGAAGGCCATTGCCACCAATTTACAGCCCATTTGGTCCTTTGACTTTATCTATAAGCAGGTTTTAGCAGGGAAACATCACATCCTAGGAGTTGCATCTCAACATATGCACACATACTCTGTGGCACTTGAATGAGTAGGTGGAAATGTGCCTTTTATTTTAGCTGAAGGTGGCCAACCATTTACAAGAGCAGTTATGCTGGGCCTGGCCATTTTATGTTTTTCCCCACAAATGTCAACATATTCCCCAAATGCTCATTGCCATTAATTGCCTTCCAACCTAGGAACCTTCTTACAGTTTTCTGGTCTTATACAACCCTTAAAACTGACCCTTGAAAGACAGGACAAAGAGGCTTTAGATTTTTATGGAAGTGCTTGAGGTACTTAGATGGTGGTAGTATAGGAAAAGATGAAAAAGCATTCAAAGTAAGGATAAAAATGGATAAAGCACTTTAAGACATAAGGCTAAATCACTAGGTTGTCCAACTTTTTAGATGTCCATACTGAGATGGAGTTCCTCAATTTAAAAAAACAACATTATAATATTAATATCAACATTTTCTCCCTCAACAAAATCCAGAAGTGTAACAGTATATGAAAACTAGCTCTGAACAACATATAAATAATTTTTCACGGGTTAGGTCATATTCAGGTTGAATTACAATAGTAGCAAGTTCTCTCCTGTAATAACTGTATTTAAATTCAACACATTAGACCCACAATAAGATTACATTTTCAATATGATATCATTCATTGCCATTTATAAATATGTACAATTGACCAATTAGTGGAAGAATAGATTTCTCCAAATTTTATCTAAGAAATAAAATGAATTTGTCAAAACTCCACATGAAAAAAAAGGTAAAATATGGGGAGAGGGGTAGGGAAGAAAGCTAGATTCTGTATCTGGTGTCATATTTTAAACTCATGAATTTAGAATATGTAAAATGAAATTATGAAATTATGAGACTTGACATTTTCATAAACATACTAGAATTTAAGCTCCAAAATGAATGTTATTCTTCAAAGTAGTAAGCTGCATTCATATTTGAATGCTGCTGCCATTACTTCAACCATTGTGGACTTCTACTTTTGGAAGGATTTTCAAAATCCACAATATTATATTTTAATACCCTAAATGGTAGAAAAGCATGATCCTATAAGATTCAATCTTTACAAAAGTCAAAAGTAACTTTGGATCCATATTTGATGAGTGATCGCTGAGTTCTCCTTTTTTTAAATAAAAAATAAAGATTTTCAAGTGCTGTTATACAATAGGCACTTTAATAGGCACAATTATAAAATAATGAGACAGTATTTATGTAACTTGTAGTGACCAGAAGCTGCTCTTTGGAATATAGGTTTTTTCCATATCAACTTTATTGAAGAATAATTTGTCTACAATCACCTCCATCCATTTAAAGTGTACAATACAGTGAGTTTTTGCAGTTGTATGTACCCTGGAACTACCACCAAAATCAAGCTACATAATATTTTCACCATCCCCAAAACTTCTTGTTCTCTTTGCCATCTGGAATCTAGTTCCAAACATGTTTGTAACAGTGGCAGCCTAACTGGCATAAGTATATAGTTTCCCAAGGACACATTAAAAAACACCGTACTTAGGTATAGAACCTCCACTGATTTAGGAATAACCATAATGACCTAAGCCTTGAAAAATTTGTGTTTAAAAAGGTAAAACACATTCCAAGTTCCAATGTTGGACATAAACTCAGAATTGGCTTCTCGAACCTTATTTGATCCATAAAAAATGACATTTTATAATGCAGAGGTTTTGACAACTAGGCTATTAGCAGGAAGAAGGGACAGTGAAACCACAGAGGGAAGGCAGGGGAGTGTGGGTGGGTGGGGAGAGATCAACCAAAGAACTTGTATGCATATATGTATAGCCCATCGATGCGACAATATGGTGGTGAAGGCCTAGGACAGGGGATGGGCTAGAATAGATCATTGGGGGAAGAGGAGGACAAATGTAATACTTTCAACAATAAAGATTAAGTTACAAAAAAAGCTCCAGCCCTTGTAGAAAAATGGAGGAGAGGGTATTTTTAAAATTTTCATTTCAAGAAAAACTATTTTAAATATAATAATGTTACATGCAATAAACTTTAATATTTCAAGAAAAAACATATTAAATATGTTACATGCACTAAAAATTAATATCAATAAAATGATTTTAAATATGATAGTGTTACATGCAATAAACACCAATTATTCAAGAAAAATGATCTTACATATATTACATGCAATAAAAATTAATATTTCAAGAATAAAATTATTCTTTTAATAAAATTATTCTTAATAAAATTATAATATTACCAAAACTGTACTAACATGGTATGATTTCACAAAAGTTATAGCAAATATTAAAATTCTACAAATAACAGGATTACTTATATTCTAGCATATTCCCTCCCCCACTCTGGCTCTATTTTTATCAGTTTATGTTGTTTATTATATTCCACAAATGAGATCATAAGATATTTATCTTTCTCTGGCTGGCTTTTTTTGCTTAGAATGATACTTTTAAAGTCTATTTTGTCTGATATGAGTATTGCTACTCCAGCTTTTTTTTCTCCATTTGCTTGGAAAATTTTTTTCCATACCTTCACTTTCATCCTGTGTGTGTCTTTTGTTTTGAGGTGGGTCTCTTGTAGACAGCATATAGTTGGGCCACGTTTTCATATCCATTCAGATACTCTACACCTTTTGATTGGAGCATCTATCCATTTACATTTAGGGTTATTATTGAGAGGTACTTATTTTTATATATATATTATTGATTTTTTACAGATAGGAAGGGAGAGGGAGAGAGAGTTAGAAACGTCGATGAAAGAGAAACATCAACCAGCTGCCTCTTGCACACCCCCTACTGGGGATGTGCCCGCAACCAAGGTACATGCCCTTCACCGGAATTGAACCTGGGACCTTTCAGTCCACAGACTGACGCTCTACCACTGAGCCAAACCGGTTTCGGCGAGAGTTATTTATTTATAGCCATTTTAATTCTGTATGGCTAGGTTTCTCTGTTTCTTCTTTTCAGCAATCCCTTTAGCATTTCTTGAAATGCTGGCTTGATGGTGATGTACTCCTTTAGCCTTTTTTGTTCAGGAGGCTCTTTATTTGACCAGCTATTTTTAATAACTTTGCTGGATACAGTAATCTTGGTCTCAGATCCTTGCTTTCCATTATCTTGAGTACTTCATACCTATAGAGTTTCTGATGAGAAATCAGGTGTCAGCCTTATTATGGGAACTCCTTTGTAGGTAAGTTTTCTTTTCTCTTGCTGCTTTGATTCTTTAATTTTTGGCATTTTAATTATGATATGTCTGGGCATGAGTCTGATTTGGGTTCTCTGTGCCTCCTGAACTTGTGTGACTTTTTCCTTTACCAAATTAGAGAACTCTTCTACCATTATTTCTTCAAGCACCTTCTCTGTTCCTTTCTCATTTTCCTGGCATACCTACTATTCTAATATTGTTATCTTTCACATTGTCCCACAACTCCCTTAAGCTGTTATCATATTTTTTTGTTTTTATTTCTTTTTGGTTCCCTAATTGAGTGGTATTTTCAACTGTCTTCTAATTCACTGATTCGATCCTCAGCTTCCTCTAATCTGCTGTGTATTCCTTCCAATGTGTTCTTTGTGTTATGTCATTCTTTATCTCAGACTGCTTTTTTTTCATAGTATATCTTTTCTTATACTGTTGAGCATTTTTAACACTGTTACTCAGAACTCTGTTTCAGTTAAATTTATTATCTCTGCTTCATTTCTCTCTTCTGGAAAATTTGCTAGTTCTTTCACTTGGGGGTTGTTTCCTCATTTTGGTTGTCTGTTTTGGTTTGTGACTATGTATTAGGTAGATCCTCTTCACCTCTCAATCTCTTGTGCAGGACAGAGTTAAAGGCTATTTCTAATTGGATATTGCAAAGACTCAAAGACTCCAGAGACCTCCGCTTCTACAGACTACTAGGATTTCAACTTGAATTGCTCCCAGGCAATCATCTTCAGGTGTGGCAAGAATTTTTTCAGCAGGGTGGAGCAGTTGCTTCTGCCTGGAGGATAATTGTTACTATTAATCTCATATATGGCCTCAAGGCAAGGTGTTTTCTTTTCTTTTTAAAAAAATATATTTTATTTTTTTTTTACACCAAGGAAGGGAGAGAAAGAAGGACAGAGAGCTAGAAACATCAATGAGAGAGAAACATTGACCAGCTGCCTCCTGCACCCCCCCTCCCCCCACCAGAAATGTGCCCGAAACCAAGGTACATGCCCTTAACCAGAATCTAACCTGGGACCTTTCAGTCCACAAGCCGATGCTCTGAGCCAAACCGATTTTGGCAAGGCAAGGTGTTTTCTAATAGGATTTGTTTACTCCTCTCTCCCCCAGGTAAGGCAGATGTCAATGTGGGAAAGATGTCCTCTGCTGTGTGAGGGAGTGACTCAGAACAGGAAACTTGGGGTGTCTGCCTTCTGAGTTCTACACCCCAAACCCCCAGTCATGAGTTCTGCTCTCACAGCTCCAGTCCACTTCACCCTTCCTCTGCCAGAGCACAAGGTGGGTGGCACTACAGGGAATATTGTGTGTTGGCCCTTTAAGAGGGTGCCGAACATTCAGCTGCCACTCCCTGGCAGACAGCACCCCAACTGCTTTTCCCAAATAGATGTTATGTGGGTATCCACCTCAGTTTGGTGCTCTCTCCTGGGGAGCACAGCTTTGGGATCTGATCCCAGAGTTCTCACTGGCACCTCCCACAGCCGATATCTCTCTCAGAGACTTCAGTTGCTGTCTGTGGGTGCCCAGCCAGCCCCTTCCCATCTCCGCCCCTCCTACCAGTTTCTATTCCTACCGTCTCCACCTTCTATCCTTGAGTATCAGGGTTCTCCTGTGAGTTTTCCATTGATTATTCAGGAAGCCTTTCCATATTTCAGTTGTAATTCCAGCTTGTTTCTGGGAGCATGTCTGTGCAGCATCCTTCTACTCTGCCACCATTTTTAATCTCCCAGGGGAGGGTTTTGAACTCCAAAGGAGCAGGTAGATGTAGGAGGCAGCTCTAATGAGAAGGTGGCAGCAACTAGCTGAATTTTCAGGTCATTTGAAAATCACCTGTTCAGACTAGGTATTTCATGTATAAGATTTAGTCCTATTATTGAAGCAGGTTTTTGGACTGGAACATACGGTGTTCCCCTGAGCAAACTGATTTTAAGCGGTTTGTCCACCGGAGTCGAAGAATGGATCCACAGATGGAAGGTGGTATAGCAAAGGTGGAAATTTATGGAAGAACAAGTATAGACTCCCACATGAGGGAAAGAGAAAGAATCTCACACCGCAGATGCCCACGTGGGGAGGGGGGAAAGTCCCTTGTTTCTATGGTTTATAAAGGCTGTATGTAGATCTTGGTGCCTTGATGTCTCCTCTTATTGGTCACTATTTCCTTGACTGGTTACTCTAGTAACTTCTGAGCTCAAAGGTCTAACTTCACATTTTCCTCCCCTCTGTCCTTATTGTTTTCCTATTCCCTTTGGGGTTTCTTCTTCTGGATGATGAAGGGCTTCCTTCCCTTTATTTTGTAAATATAAACCTTGTGCTGTTTCTAGCTCCCTCATTCTATGGAAATTACCTGTTGCAGCTTTTCAGCTTCCTTATTCTATGGAAATATATCTTCTGCTGCTCTGAAGCCCTGTGCTTCTTCTTCCATGGTCCCCTTAATTTCTAAAATTCCCTAAACCTGTCTTTTTCACCCCTAAAAATTCTTTTTTCATTATTTAAAGTACAGCTTTATTATCTGTGGTCAAACTTTATAGGACTTCATTTTATAATACATACTAACCAATCAGTTTAAATAAACCAAAGCAATGTACTTAGCTTGTAGTCTAAACAGAGTGGTAACTCTACTTAGTGTACTTGGGAAGAAGAAACTCTGAATTCTCAAGTGTCTAACAGGATCATTGAAACCAATGGCACAAAAATGAATGCAAGAGCTCAAGAGGAAATTGATAGATTAGAGAAGGTAGACTGGAGACCGGATGGCAGGACACGGGCTTTATTGGAGGGAAGAGGTGCGGAAAAGAGCGAGGGGCTTACAAGAGAGCGAGCAAGGGGCTTATAAGCACCTTTAAGGATAGAGGGCCAGGCTCAGGGCACTCAGCACATGCTGATTAGGGACTAGGGATTTAGGAATGGGGACTTAGGGTATTTGGCAGGTGCTGACTGGTGGTTCAGAGCTCAGGAATGTCTGGCTGCAGGTGGGGTTTACATCTGTCCATCAACTGGAGAAAGGGAGGATCTATCAGAAATCTCTAAACCCAAAAGTTTAACACGATTGATGGTTTTCTTAAGTTAAAGGCAATCCAATTTGACAATTTACTTTCATAAATTTAACTGTTCGAATTACACCTTTAACATAGTCTAAGTAAACCCATGTGTTTCATTATTTCAATTATAAAGACAGAAGACAAAGGCCTTCTCAAGGACTTTTCAGTTGAAATAATAAAAACATCCTTCTTAAGAGAAAGTATTTTAATTTGCCTTTGTTTCTAAGAGTGCACACCAGTGGTAGTATTCAAGAAAATATAAATATTTAAACTTTTCATTAGATTCTATTTCAAGATTTCTCAAAAACAGGGTTGAAACTGAGGATAGAATAACTTCCTATTCAAAACCATTAATTTAGTTTGGAGCTACCATTAGCAGATAAAGAATACTAGAAAACACAAGTGGTGTTTAATTCACTTTCTTAGCCCCAATCTCACATCACACATACATAAAATGTTTGCAACAACTTAAAGTTAAAATTTTATCTCCTGAGCTTAATCATGGAAAGGATAAATTCCAAGTGTTTTTATGTAAATTGTTGTGGCAGAGCCCCTCCCCCCATTTAACTTTTCAAATGGCATTTTAGATTTGCATACTACTATCTTAAAAGCTAAAGCCTCCTTGAGTAACTAGTACTTTAAATACTTTCTGTAAGAAGTGCAAAGTTAGTATTATTGTTAAATGTGTTAAGAATTTTGAACAATAAAATGATTTTGTGTATTTTTAGCTTCAGTATTAAAAAAAGCATTTGCCTCCCCCCCCCACCCCCCTGAAATGTATGGCTGCACAGATTTAAGGTATATTGCTCCTCCATTTCCCAGTGTAATCATTTATAGCCACCTATTGTATTATTAATAAACATTTGTGAACAATAGATTTCAAATAAGCAGCAGAAATACTTAATACTCCACTGTCCAATATATTTTGAAAAGTAGGTTAATGCGAATAAACATTACTAATATTGCTCTTTTATAATCCCTACTAAATAAAGCTGTAACTATTAAATATTTAAAATTGAATTACATTCATAAAGGACTGTGAGATGACATGAAGTGAGCAATACAGCTCTGAAGCTATAGCTTAAACCATTGAGAAACCTTATAGATCTTATCCTGAAAATTTCTTATTTTTTCTTGAGGACCCAAAATGTGATATGTATTATACAGAACAGTGTGACTGTGCATCAATGAGAAGGCACTTAAATTGAGATTAAGCAGGTTCTTATTAAACTAGCATAATCGAGGAGTACATTTTGTCAATATTTTAAGTGTTAGCTGACACTTTAAAATTTTTTTGTTTTAACAGACTTTTCAGCAATTAATTCAGATTCTTAAAATGTTACTATAGTTTATTTTGCTAATTAACATAAGCATTTAGAGCATCAGAACACTAATTAGCTTACTAAAACAGATTAACTTTCAGCCAGATAACTCACTTGCAAGTCCTGGACCAATTATTTCAAGTGTGCCTGGGTGTATAACATTTACATGTTTGTTAAATATGGACAATAAAACGCAGTAATATACCTGAAAAATAATCATAACCAGCACATGCAAAAAGTTCCTACAACTCCATAATAAAAACAAATCATTTATAAACACTTCAAAAAGGAACACATATAACTAGCAAACAAGCACTAGAAAAGTGCTCACCATAATCACGGAAATGCAAATTAAAGCCACAATGAGATATCATTTACTACACATACATCAGAATGGCTAAAATAAAAAAAGACTGACACCACCAAATGTTAACCAGGATGAAAAACTGGAACTCTCACACATTGCTAGTGGAAGTATAACATGTTATAGTCATTTTGGAAAATGTCCTATAGTTCCTTACAAAACTAAGCATTACATTTAACCTATGACCCAGCAATTCCATTCCAAGAGGAATAAAAACAAATACTCACAAAAAGACTTCAAAAATATGTTCATAGCTTTATTTGTATCTAGAAATTGGAAATGGCCCAGTTGCCCATCAACAGGAGAATGGATAAACAACAGCATATCTATACAATGAAATGCTGCTAAGCCATAAGAAACTATTGACACACAACATGCATGAATCCCAAATATACAAAGATGAAAGAAACCTTACACAAACAAGCAGAAACTAATATATGATGAGGAGAAATCATAAGGAACAATAGTTGCCCAGGGGACAGGAAGGGAGAAGCAGGAATTAATTGGAAAGAAGCATAAGGGAATCTTCTGGGTTGAAAATGTTATCTTGATAATGGCTTGGGTTTCATAGATATAATTTGTCAAAATGCACTGTATCAAACAAGATTTGTCCATTTCATTGCATGTACACTTTATCTCAAGAAGGAAAAAAAGAAACTTTATCAAATACTTATCTCTAACAATATGCATGCTGAAATCTTTAGGATTAAGAGGTATATTCTTTCTTTGCAATATAATAAAAAATAAGGACTTATCAATGGATATATGAAAACATAAGTATAGTAAATGTTAATTTTTGGGTGGTAGATATATGAACGTTAATTGCACAATTATTTCAACTTTTCTATGTTTAAAATTTTTCATAATAACACATTGGAAAAATAAGCATTGAGTAAAGTAAAAGAACTAGGTTAAAAAAACAAAACAAATCTAAACCATACTTCAAAGCAACTAGGAAGAAAACTTCTTAGATAGCCGAAGCTGTTTCAGCAGATCTAAAGGAATGAAATAAAATTAAAACAAAGTTCAACTACTAAGCAAGCAAAAACAAACCTGTGTATTATAGTGGTTTTTTGTAGTTGTTAATTATCACCTGAGGATATTTTTCCATTTATGTTTTTAGAGAGACTGGAAATGGAGGTGGGGGAGAAACATTGATGTGAGAGACATATCGATTGGTTGCCTCCCACTCATTCCCTGACCAGGGTGGGGAATGGAAACCAAATCCCAGGTACATGCCCTTGACTGGGAATCAAACCAGTAACCCTTTGGTCCAGGGGCCAATACTCTAACCACTGAGTAACAATGGCCAGGGCAAGTGTTTGTTTTTATTTTATTATGGTAAGAACACCTAACATGAGATCTTCCCTTTTAAGATTTTAATTATACAATACAGTTCTGTTGTCTACAGGCACAAAGTTGTACAGCAGAGCTCTACAATTTACTCATCTTACATAACTGAAACTTACCAAGATAAAAATAGTCACTTTTTGATCTGGCTAATATAGCGGCAAAGAAATAAAACATTCTTTTTTTTAAAGTCTATAAGTTTAGTACCCCAGTACTAGGATATTTTTTTCTATAATTCTGCAAAAGATTTGAAAAAAAAACACCCATAACTATTATATAATTTGAAAGAAGCTAAAAGGTTTGCTAGTAAAGGTTTACTAGTTGATTAGGTGAAGGTACTAACCACCCATAAAACAACAGTAAATCACTACTATTAATCAAGGTTTGGCCAAAATAAATGTTAAAGTTTTAATTCATTGACTGGCCTGAATAAGAATTGATTTGGTTTAACCTCATTATTGTTGAATCTCCCTCACCCCCAAATGTTTGGCCAGTGGAAAGATCCACCTACCAGGGAAAAAGCAACAAAACCAAATAGCTGTTTAACAGTAATTTTCTGATTTCCAAGCTTCCCTCTGGCAGCCATAAAAAATGAATTTAAAAGTGGTACTGATTATTAGGAAAACAGAGCAGTTAAAACCTGAAATGGTTCACTTACCTCAATTAGTTTCAACTACAATAAATGTCTAGTTTAATAAAATTTAGTTTTACATGGAGTGAATATTCTTGAGAATTACAGATTTTTTAAGACTCAGTTGCCTTTATTATAGGCTTCCTAACCTCCCAGATATCTTAACAAGGTACCTATGGACCTTATGAGATAGCCTCTCTAAAATCTTATGTTTAATTCTTTTAAGGATACAAAGCGTTTTTAAAAATCTGAACTCTAACTTCATAAACATTTACTCTCCAGATGGCCAGTTACAAAGGGAGCTCTTCTCTATTAGGAGAAATTTTAAAAACAAAAATAGAATTGCATAATGAATCCAAGTTTCAAGAATTATAATTCAAGTTATTAGCATGCAGCTAGTCTTTTATTTATAAATTCCACCCCTCTCCCAGGTTTTGAGGCAATACCCAGACTTGTCACTTTAATGCAGTTTTATTACAACAGCAGTTAGGTATCTAAACTCAGGTCCACCTGAAGTTTCCTGAATCTACAATACATCTTCCCACACATCACTTGAAACTGCTTTTAATAATTGAGGCAGGAGAGAAGTGTTCTGAATAAAGTTGTTCCAGCCTGATCAGCATGACTCAGTGATGGGGTATGGACCTATGAACCAGGAGCTCACATTTGATTCTTAGGGCACATGCCAGGGTTGCAAGTTCGATCCCCAGTGTGGGGCGTGCAGGAGGCAGCTGATCTATTATTCTCTCTCATCATTGATATTTCTATCTCTCTCTTCCTCTCTGAAATCAGTAAAAATATTTAAAATTTTTGTTCCAATTTGCTTAACATTCTGAGTAAAATGGGGAGAACAAGATGTTGTCTTTTGCTACACTGTTACAGAAAACCAAAGAACAAAGCAATACCAGAGATGAAGTTACATTTATACCCACAGGCCCAGAGGAAAATGTCTCTCAAATTCTGGGCCCCAACATGCAGGAATTCTCCCTATTTATATGATTTTACCTTCTTTGTCTCCCAAATATGGAGTATTTTCGGCCCCCTTTTGAAAGTTCTTAAAGGGCCCAAATGTGCTGGACCTTGAGACCTCAACCAGAGGTCTGGCCTGATGCCAGCATTGATAACCTTGTCTGGGGAAGGTTTAATTTACAGAAGCCAAATAACAGGGTTAAAATTTCAAACAGGAGTTTTCATACAAGATGGATGCTTCAATACTAGTTGTCCTGAATTCTTAATTATTGTAAATCTAAGTATAAATGGCTGCAAAGAGGTTTCATGCAAAATAAACTAAATATGTCCCAGAGTTAGAAAAGTCTAGATTAATTACACACACCACTCTTCCCCAATGAACTACTTCATTATACACAGAGATTTATGTCTGAACTTCTGATGTTCACATTAAAAAATTCTGGTTTGTTTGTACTTTTATTTCCAAAGCTAATTAAAAGGTTATGCCTTGATTATAGGCCACAAAAAAATGAAAGAGGTTTTAAATTCACAGGTCTTGAACTTCAACAGATTCAATATTTTCATCTCTTCTTACTCAAGGCAGAAAACCACAATTAGTTTTCAGAATAAATATACACAGCATAAAAATGAATCATGATAGTTTTTCCTCACTATGGAAATGATTTGGCTTTCTACCTTTGTTGTGAACAGATTTATCACAGGAAGGGGGTGAAAATAAAGAGTCCAGAACAAACCACAGTACCTTTATATTTGTATCTCCTTCCAACAATTATATATGGAAAAAATTTGGTTATAACCTCAGAGGAAGAGAAGGATATCTTTTGTAACATTAAGAACTAAAGCGGTAATATGTAAAAAGCCTACCACTATATGTTTACACAATAGGTTGATTAAACTGTTAAGTCCTAAGGGTTTTTTATTACCAGAAAAACTACTTCCTTATTATCTGGAAAATTCCTTCAAAAGACAGTGCAGCCCAGCCACCATGGTTTCAGTGGTTGTCAACCTAGGAACCAAGAGATCATGGTTTGATTCCTGGTCAGGGCAGATGTCCGGGTAGCAGGATTATCCCCAGTGGAGAGCATGCAGGAGGTGGCCAACCAATGATTCTCTCTCATCATTGATGTTTCTATCTTTCCCCCTTTCTTCTCTGAAATCAATAAAATAATTAAAGACAATGCAAATTTCTGCAGCAGATGTTACCTTCACCAGCTGAACTCCCAAAATAATAGCAGGTTCAGGATATACTCCTTGATTATTTCTTACAGATGACTGATAGGAATACGTAATAAGGGAATTATACTTGTATGATTTAAACCAGTGGTTCTCAACCTTCCTAATGCCGTGAGTCTTTAATATAGTTCATGTTCTGGTGACCCCCAACCATAAAGTTATTTCCATTGCTACTTTATAACTGTAATTTTGCTATTGTTATGAATTGTGATGCAAATATCTGATATGCAGGATACATTTTCATTGTTACAAATTGAACATAATTAAAGCATAGTGATTAGTCACAAAAACAATATGTAAGTATATATTGTGAAGTATTTGTTTCTAATTACAAGTAAATGAAAATTTGTCTTGAAGCATGGTATAGCATGGGTAACAGTCTTAATATAACAACAGTAAACTACATTGCTACATTTTGCAACAGTATGCGTAAAACGTCAATGTCAGTGCGAAGGTTGAGATTGCTTCTTTCTCACCAGATCAGAAATTCTCGGGACAGTCTTTGCAAAAGCACAACGAAGATCCTCTTCCACAACAAGTCTACTTCTGTATTTAGACTTGGTAACCAACAAGCTGGGAAACCCTGTTTCACAAAGATATATTGTTGGAAATGGAAGAGAGTGCAACACAGTCTCAGGCAGAACAGGATATGGACTGTAAACACTTGATCCAGAATTTTGTAACTGGCATTGTAGAGAAATCAGTTCTCACTGCATCACTGTTAATAAGTTCAATGAACTCCTCTTGTGCTGTCTGAAACATCTTCAACCTTGACTGTGAATGGGCTTCTGGCAAGTGCAAATGGGGTGTTAGGTAGATTTGGAAACTATGATGAAATCTCGTCTGCAAGCATGTGCAAGTGTTCTTTCACAGAAATTATTATAATATTTTTGTCTGGTTCAATGTCATGTTCCTCAAAGAAAGCAGATAAGGTAAGCAACATGTAAATTTTATTTTCATCCAATTATTATTATTATTATTTTTGCCAAAGCTGAAGTTTCATTTGCAATGATCGGATCTTTTCAGACAAATCAAGGCATGTTGCATTTGGTCCTTGGAGTGATAAATTTAACTCATTCAAGATGTCAAAGATGGCTACCAAGTAAGCCATTTTCTGCAGTTCACTTTTTTTTTTTTTTTTTTTTTTTTTTTTTTTTATAAAATATATTTTTATTGATTTTGTACAGAGAGGAAGGGAGAGAGATAGTTAGAAACATTGATGAGAGAGAGTCATCGATCAGCTGCCTCTTGCACACCCCCTACTGGGGATGTGCCCGCAACCAAGGTACATGCCCTTGACCGGAATCGAACCCGGGACCCTTCAGTCCCCAAGCCGACGCTCTATCCATTGAGCCAAACCGGTCTTGGCTGCAGTTCACTTTTATTGCTGAAAAGTGCTTCGAATGCGGTCTTGCTTTCCGATTTAAAAACGTTTTGAGTTCATCACGAAGCTCAAAATCATGTTTTAAAACTTTTCCTCTCAACAACCATCTCACTTCACTGTGAAATAGCAGAGTATTGTTCTGGGCATGCAACTCGTTGCACAGTTGAAAAAACAGTCGACTGTTTAAGTGTTTGCCTTTACAAAATTGACATAACTTATGACGCTTTTCATTACTTCTTGTAACTCTTGTGGCAGCATCTTCATTGCTAATATTTGCTGATGAATCATTCAGTGAGTTCCGATGATTTTTGGTGACTCATTCAGTACCAAACGTTGAAATCCATATCGACATCCTAGCATAGCTGGAGCACCATCTGTGCAAACACCACAAACCTTTTCCCAAGAGATCTTATGCTCTTTCAGAAACAAACCAACTGTCTAATACATCAAGTGCAGTAATTGTTGTTTCAAGAGGTTTGCAAAAAAGAAACTCATCCTTAAAGTTGCCATCATTAATATACCTCACATAAACCAGTAACTGTGAACAGTTTGCAACATCTGTAGATTCATCAAGCTGGATACTAAATATTGGAAGTGGAGTAGATTTAATTTCTTGGATTACTGATCAAGAATATCAACAGACACACCATCTATTCTTCTGTGGACAGTGTCATTAGATAAGGAAATTGCACTCAATTTCCTAACAAATTTGTCTCTGATCATAACTGGAACAATGTCTTTGGCCACTGGCACCAGTAAATCCTCAGCAATGGTGTAAGGTTTCATAGCTCTGGCAATTCTGAGTGCCACCAAATATGAAGCTTCAACAGCTGCTATGTTTTGTTTGTGGTACTTGCCTGTGTCAAGTCTGGCTTTCTTGAGTCCATCAGCTTTGCTACTAAAATAGTTGGTATCCTTGCCGGCAAAGCTGAGATGCTTGCTATCAAAATGGCGTTTTAGTTTGTTCAGCTTCATAGACTCAGCTGATAGAACTTCACAACAAATAACATGTTGCGGTGTCTCAATTCCTGCTGTAATTATTGAGGTAAAACCATACTGTAAAAAATCACTATATTTTCTTTTCTTAACGTTCTTCTCTACATGATCCATTGTCATGGGATGTTTTGCTAATGAAAATAATATACAACCAATAGCTTTAATAATACAAAAAATGATACATGGCATAGTTCAGTCAATACAGTTCATTAAAGTTTCCTATGATTTACCATTCTGTGTTTTGTTTTGTTTTACATACCTGTTACTATCACAAGGGGGCAGTATTCACATCAACCACAGCTGAATATAAAAAGACCAATCAGCATCCAGATTAAGTTGCCATGGTATAGATTTTTTTTTGCAGTAGTTGATGATTTTACATTTACCCAGAAATTATCATTCATGAAGTGAATAACTGCTTTCAACAACGCAGCTGCTTTCTACACAGTAGCTTCTCTCTACTCATGTGTGACTGGTCTGCATAAGTACATTATGGCGCCAAGCCTGTCACATACACCTGTATTTGTACAGGGTGTATGTGATGGGGTTGGTGTGATGATGTCATTACGTCGGGCCCTCGTATGTGGGCGTATCTGCATATGGGCAGACCCACCTGGAGACAGACAGAGGAGCGGTGTCTCGGTTCCTAAGACCATCGGAAATATGTGTTTTCCAATGGTCTTAAGCAACCCTTGTAAAAGGATCATTCTGACCTCCAAAAGGGTAGCGACCCACGGGTTGAGAACGGCTGATTTAAACAGACCATAAATACTGTTGACTTAAACACCGGCAACAGTGACAATTAGGTTTATCATTAATCTTTGGTTTAACTTAATAACAAGTATTCATTAAATTGTGTTAATTAGTAATGGAACTCAAGGGAAGGCAGTAGCCTACAAGTTTAAAATAAAAACAAATCAATTACAATAGAAGCCTAAGGCAAATGTGCTTGTCTTAAAAACAAACAATTCCCAGACTCACATTTTCTAGACTACAATCTTCTAAAATGCCCCTTAGAAGCTAATTAGTGAACCATTGACAACAGTTGAAGATACAAAACAATTATTTCCTGTGAGTTATGTATATTTCAGAAATGTTAGCATGTTTGAAAATGTTGAAGAGGGGGTTAACTCCATATTTTAAGCTTGGCTAATATAAACCTTTACTTAAAACAATTTGCAGGCTGCACAAATTGAGAATTCAGGAGATTAACAGAGAAGATAAACATTAACACATAGAGGAAGATTATTATAAAGATCAGCACACTATTGTTCATCTTTTTCTTTTTTTTACTACAGTTGTCAGATGCCAACTTGCAGAGCAAGTACTTACAAAACCAGCTCCATGTCTATTATGAAGCAGAAGCCTTAAATAGTGCACTGATTTGGAACTCATTAATATCAATCATCTTGAGAACAGTACACTGAAGATGGAATATATTATTTGCAATGGATGCCATTCTAATTTTTTCAACTGTTCAAGTACCCTGAGTTCTGAGGTAATTTGACCTGGGGTATAACTGAAGGTAGACAAGGACAAAGTGATTCACATGCATAAATAACCATTTAAAACGGCAATATAAACAGGTTTTGTGGCAATGAAAGAACACTTTAAAAATTGCTGTTTGTCAGTTGAGCTATAGCAAAGTATTCAGATTAATTACCCCACAGAGGAGAATTGATGGGTACAGAAAATCTTGTGTCCTTTATGTAGATGAAAGGGAGATGATAGGCTGATAAAAATATGTCTCACAGAAAGTTAGAGATAAGGTGGGCCTGGAGAGATACAATATAAGTCTAAAAACAAAAATGGAAGATGTGACAACTATTGGAAGTATAGGACAATGAGAAATTAAGTCTAGATTGAAGTTTCATAAGAGAGTGAACAGATTAAAAAAAAACAAAACAGAAATACTACCTAAAAAAGGATCATTCTCAAGGGAAAAACAACAACAGATATGGTAGTATAGATTGCAATGTCTTGAGATTAAATAGTATTTCAACTGGCTCTGCCAGTTCATGCTATAAATTCACATGCTTTTGTAACCCAAATACTAGTGAAAAAAACACATTAGAATGATCAAATGTCTGGTACTCTGTGTTACCATAAAAAAGCAGAAATGAAGAAAATACCAATCATTTTAACAATTTTAAATGCTATTTTTTATTTACTGCTAATTGTGCAAATGATACCAATTCAATACTGTGCAGTAAAAGTTACATAAATCCAACATTTAAACAATAGCATATGGGATAAATCTAAAGCAGAGCACCATGTGCCTTCGAAACTAATAAATATCACACAACGCAACTTAGTTCAGACTATTCTTAAGAAACCCAAAGAGCTCTCATTTAATATTGTTAGTTACCCAGAAACAACTGCTCTTGATTTTCGCTTCATTTTCTAGAGAAAAGTGGAAGTTAATAGAATTTTGTAGTTTAATCTGATGTGTGACATCTAAACCTAGGAAATAGTTTGTATGACTTATTCCTTTTATCAACTGACAAGCTGGCTGACAGGAAGACAGCTGAATACAACTAAGTATGCTCAACATGAGGCTAGTTATACATTTATCTCAATTTCCTTATTCACAGCCCAAAGTAATATTCCTTTATTTTAAAGTACTATTTTAAATCAAAAGATAAAATAATCTTAAAGATGGATACACTAGTAAGTACTCTAACCACCTAAATCACTTAAACACTAACATAGAATAGTTTAAAAAAAATCAAAAAAGCAAGAAAAATGGCAGTGCAAGAATACATCATACTGCTGAATCTTACATATTCCGAGGTACAAAATGAGAAGGTGAGGGAGGTGAAGCAATATAGCCAACTGGGCCAGGATTCATAGCACCAAAAATGTGAGGAGAACCACCATATGCTGCACCAATGGGATGCCAAGGGGCAACATAGGAAAACTCCGGCATAACAGGAAGGCAGGAATCAAAACCCGGCAAAGTTGGCTGCCCACAGTGATCTGTCATCACTGGATAATAGACTGTTCCATGAGGGACAGATGCAGGGTCAGCATTTGGAAAAGTACCTGAAACAAATACTGCATTTAGAACACATTATATACAAAGATTCATTAAACAAAACTATAAATGAATGTTTTTACATGTAAAAATGAAATTAGCACTAACTATAGTAAAGATCATAGAAATTGCAGCAGGAGCAGTTTAGATATAAAATTTGATTAAAACAGACTACTAAAAGATTATATGAGCATTTCCTAATTGGAAAATATTATACACACATACATCCACGTGCATGTATATATCAAATATATTCTACCTAGTGGTAGCTATCTCTCTGGGATGATTTTTGCACCAACAGACTAAATACATAAACATTTGTTAGAATCCTTCTAGTCAACTAAATTCTAATAAGAGTTGCTCACAACCAAGTTAGCCACTAGTTTTCCAATATAACACATACCATCCAGATTACTATTTTTTTAATTACTTTCGCAATTAAAAACTCAATGTCTATATAGCCTTGTCTACACTTCAAGGTATAGTTCTGAAGGACATTTAAACATTTAAGTGCCACCTCTTGAATGTCATTAAGATCCTAGCATAAATTCAATTTAAATAGCAGTTTTACTATCATGAGTCAGTATCAGAGGAAATAGATGTTGGTGTGACCTTACTATATATTGACTACATATAAATATTAAACAAAAAGGAGTACCTTCATTACTTGTGATAACTTAGATTAGCTCATTCTGTGAGATTAAGACCATCACTGTCTCATGGTTTACTATAAATAAAAAATAGATCTATAAGAGGTATCTGGCACAAAAATGCAATAAAGGTTGATATTTTAATTTTTATTACCATGGGCCACATCACACCACCATACCAGGAGTAAGATTCTATAGTGCTAATATTCCAAAACCATTAATATGCTTTAAAAAGGGAGGAGAGAAAGGAAATGCACATTCCTCACATGCACCAGGCACAGTATACTTATACATAAAGTCTCTATTCATTCTTATAACAACCCTGGCAAGTCAGGTATTGCCGGTTTTACAGAAAATTAGACTTAGGGAGGCTAAGTAACTTAGCCAAGATCACAACCATTGAGTAGCAGTGCTGGAATGAGAAACACATTTCGTTAGGTTAGTCCACACTATGTCTTCTTACCTCCAGCTGATTCTTTCCAAGAAGGGCCATCCAATGATCCTATTCTAAAACCTTCAAAATGCAACCATCCTTTTTAGTCTTAAGATTCCTTTACACTTAAAGATTGAGGATCCCAAATAGCTTTTGTTTATGTGGCTTATATTTATAAACATTTACCATATTAAGTATTAAACTGAGAAACTGAAAAATATTAATTCATGTAAAAATAAGCCCTTAATGTTAACACAAATTCTTTATGCTAAATGTATTTATTATCCTAAACAAAAGAAAACTGTCATAAGTGGCATTATTTCACACTTGTGTAAGTCTCTAATGTATGGTTTAATAGAAAACAGCTGGATTCTCAAATCTGCTTCTGTATTTAATCTATTATGATATATTGTTTTGGTTGAAGTATATGAAGAAAATCTGGCTTCATACAGATATGTACTTGGAAAAGAGAAGTCTTTTAGTAAGTAGTTCGTTATTGTAGATCTACAATGTTACAACAAAACTAGGTAAGTAGTAGTTTGTTATATATCAACTAGAGGCCTGGTGCATGAAATTCATGCACTTGGGGGAAGGGGTCCCCTCAGCCAGCCTGCACCCTCTTGCAGTTCAGGAGCCCTCAGGGGATGTCTGACTGATGGCTTAGGCTCACTCTCTGTGGGGAGTGGGACTAAGCCAGCAGTCAGACATCCTGCCACTGTCGCTATGCTCGCCAGCCATGAGCCTGGCTTCTGGCTGAGTGGCACTCCCCCTGTGGGAGTGCACTGACCACGAAGGGGCAGCTCTTGCATTGAGCATCTTCTCCCTGGTCATCAGTGCGCGTAATAGCGACCAGTCATTCCACTATTTGGTCTATTTGCATATTAGCCTTTTATTATATAGGATAGCAATGCAAATTTTTCATACTTTGCTAATATAAAAATCAGTTTTATCTTGCATTTTTATATCTCTTTTATAAAATTATGTACAGGTAACATCATGCATTAGTAACTGGGAAAATATTATTTCACTGAGTTATGCAGTTTGAGACCAAAAGAATAGTTGCTTTGTCTATGAGTTCCCAAATGCTGACACCATTACATTACACATTGTAAAAAATACATTCATTAATAGCCCCAAGCTGTTAACATCAGGGTGGTAGATACAAGTTTTCCAAAATTTTAACTTTCATTTTAAATTTTTATCTTAGACAACAAATACTATCCGTTGTTTTTCTTGAAGTGGCAGGCTCATGCTGTTCATTTGAGAAAATGTGTGCCAGAACCCCCAGTGTGAATAACCATTGTTTGTCTATCATTCTTTCAAGGAAAAATAGCATTCCATGAAAAACGTTAGCTAGTTAATCTCAGAACTCAATATCATAAATCTTTTAAGTTAACCATATTTCAGTATGCATAATGCCTGATGACTACTTCCCAGTTTTTTCAAACAGAGTAAGTACAATTATTCAAAGACAAATATTTAATAAAAATAAAAACATCTTTGATGAAGTAAAAAAAAAAAAAAAAAGAAATCAAACTGGAATTTTTATCACCAGAGTGTGGCAGTGAGGAAGTCATTGATTCCTTACATAGTTTGGTGCCTCTGCCTTGATTTGTGCTTATGTGCCAGCAATTTTGCCCACCTGGTTTTTACACCCTTAATGCAAATGTAACAGAGTGAAAGGGACAAAGAAAATCTGTGTATTATGATAAATTCTTCTGGCCTCCTGGATCCCTTCAGAGGGTCTGCGGGAACCCATGTACCATCCTTTGAGAAACAATGATCTAGTATTTGGACCTAACACAATATCTGAAGGTCATTATTAAATATAGACAATAAAATCCAATTGTCTTTCTTCCAGGCAATCTCATTACATGCTCACCATTTGTTGATGCTTCTACCTGCACACCATCTTGTCTTCCCACATCACTGTACAACTGAGGAACGGTCTGATCTACCAGAGTAGGTGTATCAGTGCAGATGGGATAATTCTCTACGTGAAAATGCTGCTGCTGCATCTGTGGCACACAGACCATGGAGTGCCAGTAGTTGTGATGATAGCACTTGGGCAAGAAAGGGAAAAAACAAACACTTTAAAAAATTAACATTTTCTTAAAGTAGTACAGTTTCTGTCTAAAAAAAAAAAAAAAAGTTGGGCCATAATTTTCAAGTGGGGTAACAATGATTTTTTTTTTACTTAAAAGATATAGAAAACCTATTCTCTATTACAACTTTAAGATCTTTTGCAGCATCTGTATTTCATATTTAGACTTAGAAATTCTTTTTTTTTTAATATATTTTATTGATTTTTAACAGAGAGAAAGGGAGAGAAACAGAGCTAGAAACGTCGATGAGAGAGAAACATTGACCAGCTGCCTCTTGCACACCCCCTACCGGGGATGTGCCGGCAACCAAGGTACATGCCCTTGACCGGAATCGATCCTGGGACCTTTCAGTCCGCAGACCGACGCTCTACCACTGAGCCAAACCGGCTTCGGCTAGAAATTCTTTTAGGAAAGCAAGTGAAGGAAATTAGAGATATACACAATAACATGAATACAGATATGCCTTTAATAGCATTATTTTCAAAAGCAAAACACATTAAACCTAAATATTAAACAACAGGGGACTACATGAATGAATTATGATATATCCATGATAGAACACAATACAAGAAATTTAAAAAGTCATACTGTCAAATATATTTTAGACACTCATATTATTGCCCTAGCCAGTTTTGCTCAGTGGCTAGAGCATCGGCCTGTCAACTAAAGGATCCCAGGTTCTATTCCGATTAAGGGTACATGCTTGGGTTGTGGGCTTGATCCCTGGTAGGGGGCGTGTAGGCGGCAGCCGATCAATGATTCTCTCTCATCATTGATGTGTCTATCTCTCTCTCCCTCCCTTCCTCTCTGAAATCAATCCTATATAATAAAGAGGTAATATGCAAATTGACCATCACACCCTCGCACAAGATGGTCACTTCCATGTGGTCACAAGATGGCCACCACAAGATGAACAGCAGGGGAAGGCAGTTGGGGGGGGACCAAATCTGCAGGGGAGGGCAGATAGGGGCAACCAGGCCAGCAGAGGAACAGCTAGCTATTGATCAAGCTGGCATGGGAGTGGTTAGGGGGTTATCAGGCTGGAAGGTAGAAGCAGTTAGGGGCAATCAGGCAGGCAGGCAGGCAGGGGAGCTGTTGGGAGCCAGCAGCCCCGAATTGTGAGAAGGACATCTCACTGCCAGCTTAGGCCCGATCCTTGTGGGCCTAAACTGGCAGACTGACATCCCACAAAAGGTCCCATTTTGGAGAGGGTGCAGTCTGGGCTGAGGGACACTGCCCCCCACCCCCCATGCATGAATTTCATGCATGGGGTCTCTAGTAAAAATACGTTTGAAAACAACAAAAAACCTGTTCATATTATTAAAATTTCACAAAATACGATTATAGTCCAAATTTTGTAAAATAAATTGAAAAATGTATCAAAGTATACTGTGATTATATAGATAATTTTGGTTTTCTTTATACCATAACATTTTTCGGATGTACTAAAATGAATGCTATTCCATTCAATATAAAAGTATTAATATATTTTTCTATATTTCCTTATATTCCCATGATGTTAAATACAGGAAGAATATTTTAAAATGCTTCAGTCTTGTGGAATGAATTAGAATATTTCAATATACTATCTAATAAAAAGAGTAATATGCAAAGTGGCCGCACCTCCACTACACCCACAAGCCATGTCTACCAGCCAATCAGGAGCAAGTATGCAAATTAACGCAACCAAGATGGCTGCAGCCACAGAGCAAGGATATCCAACTGCCCTTTTAGGCCCAATCTCAGTAGGATTGGGCCTAAACGGACAGTCAGACATACCTAAAGGGGTCCCAGATGGAGAGGGTGCAGGCTGGGCTGAGGGACACACACCCCTGTGCACAAATTTTGTGCACCGGGGCCTCTAGTGTGACTATAATAATCTAACATAACTGAAGTGGCAGGATGTTTATTTTTTCAATTCTCAAATTTCTTTTATGAAATATAGTCTCAAAGAACAAAAAAACCCACTCCATACTCTTAATTTATAAATGTCTCACAGTTGGAGAAGATAACTTTCTGGAAATTTTATGTCCAAGGTTTTAAGGAAATCAGTGTCTGGGAATATTAATAATAATAAATATCCAGGAGACTATCTAGTTTACTATCTGCCAAATATTAAGATGCATCATTACTTTTCAAGAAATATACCATTTTGTTATGTCAAAAGACAAGTGTATCTCAGGGGGGAAATGATCCCTGAAAGAATAATAAAAGAGGCCTTACCTGAAATCAGAGATAACTTTCAGTAATACTAAGGTATTTGTCAGTACCCACATTTTACAACTCAGGGGAGTGGTGAAAATCAAGTGTTTTGCAAATATCTATGAATAAGCAAGTGCTTAAAAGTATTACAGTTCTTTAAATGTCTGAATTTGTCAGGTTACTTTTCACATGAAATACAGAAATAGCCATAAAAATATTTTAAGCAGGATAAATAACCCAATTATTATTTTGAGACAGAACAACATAGTGAAGTGTTGGCACATGATGTTAAATATGGAGGCCAATATGTGCTAAAATTGTGCTGCTTAGAGTCCCTGCTCACCACAATTTAACAACTATATTATAAGAGAAATAGAAGCACTAAGAGGCTAAAGTAGAAAAATGACCTATATAATCTTTATAGATATTTTATAACAACAGAAATAAAACTTTTAGAGCCTTCACAATATTCATGACTCTGAAAGTTTAAGAGTCTGATTATCAAAATAGCATCTACTGTATTTTAATAAAAAGTTTATAAAAGCAATTTTAACAGGACTCTTACCTGCAATCCCAGATTAAAATAGTACTGCAAAACTTTTGTATCTAAAATTAAAAATTTTAAATTTTAGTGACTAGATGATATAAACAATTAGAACTACCATTTAAAAGCTTTTGTTTAAGTATTAAGGTAGATAACTAATATAGTCTCCTGACATCAACTCACCACTCAATCTATCTTACAGTAAATGACCATTTACCTACAACTACAGGTAAGGTCATTTTCTGATCCAAGGTTTAAATCACCAAATATATATTCTATTTCTATTCTTAATATTAGAAAATATTACAGAAATGTCACTCTACTAATATTTAAGAATCGGTAAAGGCATTTTCTTGCTCATCCCAAGGCTAAAATTTTACTTCAATACAAATGTACTACCTAAGCAATCATATTGGTTCTCAGATGAAGCTACTACATAGTACAAATTAAATGCTCTATTAATACAGAGATAACTACTACTTACAAAGTAATTTACTTTGGTTTTAGTTAACACGACTAACCACCAGTAGAACTCCAAAAAGAGGAGGTAATGAGCAAGGTAACTCAAAATAAGTTAAATTATAAGGTGATAAAATTTCTCCAGATATCATATATCCATAGCAATATTATTCATAATAGCAAAAAAGTGAAAACAACCCAAATGTCTATCAACCAATAGATAATAAAATGTGGTATTATCCATACAATGGAACATTAGTCAGCCATAAAAAGAAATGAAGTACTAATACATGATACACTGTTAACAAAATAGGAAATTAAGAAGAGTTAATATTTTATATGGTCTAGAGCAGTGTTTTTCAACCTTTTTTGGGCAAAGGCACACTTGTTTCATGAAAAAAATAACGAGGCACACCACCATTAGAAAATGTTAAAAAATTTAACTCTGTGCCTATATTGACTATATATAAAGTAATTCTCTTGAATAGGAATCAAATAAACACAAAGAAAGTATTTTATAATTACTTTATTATGAAATATTAAGTAAACAAAATAGTGAAAAATTATAAAATTCTTGTCTTGTCTGCACCTACGGCACACCAGGCAACATCTCGCGGCACACTAGTGTGCCGCGGAACAGCAGTTGAAAAATGCTGGTCTAGAGAGAAGAAAGAAGGAAGATAAAAATGAGTACATCATCATAGTCAGGTTTTAAGTGAAAGTAAGAAAGCCAAGGGAAAATGATTACCAAGTAGAAATAACTGTTTGACATTGAAATTGGGAATGAAAAGAACTGTTGGCTCAGAATGAAACTCACTACAGACTCAGCATAACCATTATTGCTTGTCTCAATTTCGGTTCTTATAAGTGTATTTTCTAGTATCACATGATCTCACTCATCTACGGGAAATAATGAACAACATAAACTGATGAACAAAAACAGACCCAGAGACAGGGAAACATCGATCAGACTGTCAAACCTCAGAGGAAAGGTAGGGGAGGATGGGGGTAAGGAGGAGAGATCAATCAAAGGACCTGTATGCATGCATATAAGCCTAACCAGTTGGTCACAGACAACAAAGGGATGGGGGCATGTGTGGGAGGAGTTTGGGATAGGAATGGGGGGATGAGGATAAATATGTGATACCTTAATCAATAAAAAAAATTTTTTAAAAAGAACAAAAAAGAAAATGATTACCAAGTATCTAGAGACAAGAACCTGAAACTTTAAAGGCCAGGGTTAGATAGATTTAAGAATAATCTACATAAAGATGATACTGAAATTTTAAGGCACAGAAAAAGAACAGAATAGAGTTGAAGATGATACTGGTGACTACCTTAGGGGCTGGGGAAAAAATAACAAAATAGAAAAGCAGCTATAAAATTCAAGAGAATGTTATAGCAAAGAAAGTATAAAGCTACAAACAATTTTCAACTACGATTCTCTTTCGAGAAACTGCCAAACTGAGGCATAACAAAGAATATCCAATGGAAAGCTACTCCTCCTTAGTTTAATTATAGAAACAAGTATATATGGCTGAGATCCAAGGCATATTAGATCCCTGATTCCTAAAAAAACAAAAACAAAACCACCTTATTCCAAGTCTTGAAAATTCAGTTGGAATCCCAAATATTAAATGTCAAAGATCATAAAAATTTCATATATTTGTGGTAAGAATTTAAGAAAATGGAGAAAATTATGTATTGATTCCTGCTTCTCAAGAAAAACAGTTGAGAGAGCAAAGACATCAAGTTGAGAATCATCTCCAAAGCAGACATAGCTAACAAAAAGGAGCAGCAGGAGTGAAATCAACCATCTACTTCTTGATTATGCAGAAGATATTCTCAGCTTTCAATTGCTCCTTTCCTTAGTCATTATGCTCTCAAGTCAATTTGCTTTTGGTCCCCCACCCTACTCCTATTGGATAACCAGAGTTCTGCTCTAAAAAAAAAAAAAATCCCAGATATAAATAACCCTTATCCAAGTCTCAAAATCCACTCACCTTGAGGCAGATCACTGCCACTTGGATCATAGGAATAAGGTGGAGGTGGTGGTGGTAAGTTTGAAGCCTCTCCCACCTCAAGAGGAAAAGGAGGAGGTAGGGGAGGAGGAAATGGAGGTGGTGGCAGAGGCGCAGCAACAGCAGGCACATGAGCAGAGAGGTATGGATAGGATGGTGAAACAATCACTAAAAAGGAAACAAAACGTAAGTTAATCTATTTCTTCTGTATCCCAGCATGCTCAAATGGCTCAAATTCTTATAGTTGGACTTAAAAACCAAAACTTGGAAGATGAATTGCTCCATATTCTCTTAGATATGCCAGCTGAAAACTAGTTCATTACAGGTCATTTTCAGTTAAGGAAATTACTTGAAATTAGAAGGAAAAACTGGAAATTTCAGAACTTTGACTATCAAGATATGGAATATCAGCTAACAGATACATAAATAAAATATCAGTAAAGCAAAGTTTTACTTTAGCTTAATAAAAAGTTAATGAAGTTGTCAGCTATCGGAAATTCTTAGTCAAATCACAAGATGCAGAAACTCATAAGAGAGACTAATCTGCACAGATTACAAATTTAGGTAACATTTGAAAGTTTCTATTTCATAGCATCAGAGGAGTATCAGGACAGGCTAGGTAAAATATGTTATCCCTGTACCTTTTCCTATTTAAAATTTATCTTTATAGTTGAAAGTATTACAGATGTCCCCTTTGTTTTTTTATTTTTCTCATTGACCCCTTCCACCCATCACCCATCTCTCCCAAGCCTTTATCACACTATTGTCTGTGTCCATGGGCTATGCATATCTTATATCACATGTGTCAAACACAAGGCCTGAGGGCCAAATCCGTCCCGCCTTGCAATGTGGCCCGCACCGCGCTGTCATCACTGCACTCCGCTGCGTTTCCATCACAATGACAGTTTATGACTGTTCAGTAAACCATTCGGCCTGCAATTTAGGCTGGATTTTAGATTTTGGCCCCTTCTCTGATTGAGTTCGACACCCCTATCTTATATAATAAAGACCTAATATACAAATAGTCGCCAAGCCCTCACGCTCTCACACTGGGCCAGGGGATCTGAGGTCATGTCCCCCGCCTGGTGCCAGGTGGGGGGACCTGAGGCTGCTCCCCCCCACCCGTCGGGGCTTAACAGGGGAACTGAGGCCACATCCCCTGCCCCAGGGACTGGTTGGGTTGGGGGACTTGAGGCCACACCCCCTGCCCAGCAAGGCTTGACAGGGGACCTGAAGCTGAGCCTCCTGCCCAGCCCCAGGCTGGGGTAGGTGAGGCTGTGCCCCCTGCTTCTGTGGGGCTTGACTGGGTGCGGCCAGGCGAGTCTGGATCTCTTGCGATTTTGATGCCCATGCATGGGCAGGGACTTGACTCTGGGTCCTGTGGCACACCCCAGACCCTGACAGGAGTGAGACTGTCATATACATTTTACTAATTCTCTTTTATCTCTGACACTTCTATTAAAGAGAAAGGGCAAATAGCATTATTAAAATATTTCCTCTAATTCCCTTTTAATGTGTATAAGTTTCGTGCAACGAGCCACTAGTATGCATATAATTTCCCTCCCCCCCACCTCCATCCTTTAACTTTGTATACTTGTTACTATAGTTTAAAACAAATATTCACTTAGAATTATTAAGTTTTTGATATAAGAAATTAAATTATAATTATATTTAAGTATTAATACATTCCTCTATGATAAAAAGGGAAACAATATGGTTCCAACCTAGTAAAAATACATATATGTATATGTATGTGTGTGTGTGTATGTATGTATATATATGCCAGATAAGACTATTAAATTTTTTTGTCAAAACATGAATGATATAACCCCCTTCAAGTTTAATTGAATATTTTAGCCAACTTAGAAATCCAAGTACTTTCCTTCTGTGCATATCTTTTTAAAAAACATACATAGAAACTTAGGCACTTGGCTGGTTTTTTTCTTTTCTAAATTATAAAAACGGTAGCCATTTGAAAAGCCTAATATGGATTTGTATGTCAATATTTTGCAACTGATTCCCTATGTAGAATTTTAAAACTTGAAAACTTCCAGATTTAAACAATTTATGAATAACATATTTCTTCAACTAGCTTCCTTAAACACTAACCCCTCTGAGGTATTTACTGTGTAATAACCAATTCATTTTTAAGAACTTTAAGTAACAAATAATCTTTATTTCTGTTATTCAGTGTCACTTCCAAGAAGAAAAACTGTTCTCTTGTGAAAAAAGTTCTTTTTTTTTTAATTTAATTAAAAAATTTCCATCACCATTTATGCCCTCTATGCTCTCTTCCACCTTCACTGACCACCCCGCCCCCCTGCCCCCGTTGTTCAGGTCCATGAGTTCTTTCACTTTTTGCTCAATCCCTCCCCCTCAATACACTTGTACACACCCCTACACAGAGCAGATGCAACCCCCGAGCAAGCAGTCTATCTATGAGTCTGTTTCTATTTCGCTTGGTAGTTCAGTTTGTTCATTAGATTCCACATGAGTGAAAACATATGGCACTTGTCTTTCTCTGACTGGCTTATTTCACTTATAAACAGCTCTTAATTCTTAAGGTTATTAATAACAGGATAGAATTATATGAAATTAGAGACCTGGTGCACAGATTCAGGCACTGTTGGGGTCCCTCTCACAATCCGGGACCCCTTGGGGGGTTGGGGAGCCGGTTTTGGCCCGATCCCCACAAGCTAGGTTGAGGGACACCACCAGTGTACGATGCCTCTAGTATGCACATAAGATCTTTGGTTAATCTCTTCCTTATCCCCCTCCCCTCCTTCTGAGATTCATCAGTCTATTCTAGGTTTCCATGCCTGTGGTTTCTGCTCCTGTGCCCCCTGGTGGTCAGTGCATGTCATAGCTACTGGCTAGTCAGCTAGTCACTTAGACTTTTATATATATATATATATATATATATATATATATATATATATATATATATATAAATATAAATATATCGATTACCTTCAACTACTTGATGTTAAACACTATATATAATCCTTTCTGCATTGCCCAGACATTACTATTACAAGGAGATAGTCCTTCTTTTATTTTACTTTTTCTTCTTTATTAAGGTAATATATTTGTATCCTTATCCCCCCATTGCCCCTCAACCCCTGCTCATGCCCTCACCCCCCCCCCCCCCGGTGTCTGTGCCCATTGGTTATGCTTATATGCATGTATCCAAGTTCTTTAGAAGTTCTTCTGTCTTTTAGACTAAATAGTACAGTACTGTCAAGATAATGGGGCCAGTGA
This sequence comes from Pipistrellus kuhlii, assembly GCF_014108245.1. Taxonomy (NCBI): domain Eukaryota; kingdom Metazoa; phylum Chordata; class Mammalia; order Chiroptera; family Vespertilionidae; genus Pipistrellus; species Pipistrellus kuhlii. Next base: position 4,060,143 of record NW_023425528.1, read on the forward strand.
CTTAAATAGAAATAATCTGGTTTTGTGAGTTTATTTGTAAAAATGAAAGTTTTTGATTTGTTCTCCTCATTATAGATGGTTTTAAGTAAGTTTTATCCATTCAGAACTCTTTGTTTTTATGGACAAAAAAGAAGATGGTTTCTTATTTGACTGTATATGTCTTAAATATGTAAAGTAACAACCAAGTGTTATTAGAATTATTCCTTTAGCATTTATCATTTTAACTATTTTATTTCTTTGTGTGAAATTTTAGTCAAAAGTGGCTGAGATGTTAACACTATTCTTTGAAAGACTAAAGGGTTTATAAATGTTTGAGTTATCTCACAAAGGCTAATTTCTAAAAACAAAATAAAACAATAAAATATTTATTTTTTCTAAAAAAATAAAACAAAGTAATTCAATTACTGAGTTTTATTATTGGGTTAACTACACTATAATTTTTAACTTGAGAAGTACACAAAGTTTAGTCTCATTGTTCAATATAGTTGTTTAAATTCAGAGTTTTAGAAAACCTAGTTTAGTACAGCAACTGTCCACACAAGCTGAATATATTATTCTGGTAATTTAGCTGGAGAAATTTCAGGCCAAGTATTAGGAATAATACCACATTTTTTCATTTACCAATATAAATATTAATGATACAATTATCTATACCCTTTATACAGCTTCAGGCTAAGAGTAAAAGGAGGTCTGTTTCTTAGGGTAATTTAAAACTTGATAAAAGCTCTTTGGGGGGGGGTGATTCTTTTTTGACTATAGAGATTATACAACTCTTTTAATTGTCAAAACACACAACTGAGTGCTAAAAAATAAATTTTACTATATATATACTGAGTGGACAGATTATGATCTCTGAACACATAATAATCTGGCCACTCAGAGTGTGTGTGTGTGTGTGTGTGTGTGTGTGTGTGTGTGTGTGTACTAGAGGCTCAGTGCATGAATTCGTGTATGGGTGGGATCCAGATAGTTTTTCACTCTGATGTTCCTGCCCCCTCCCCTAAAAATCAACAACAACCTATCCTCTGGTGAGGATTAAAAAAGAAAATTCTAAAATATAGGATATCAGCCTGCACTGGCATGACATAACCTCAAAAGTGAATCCCTTTCTCAGTTCACCCTAGGTCTGGCCCACAGATCCTGTCTTTAGGGCGAGTGAGTCACTAGTGTGTCCCTGGCAAAAGCCTATGAAACAGTAACCAAAAGTCAGTTATAGAAGAATTTGATGTCTATGAAGAGTCTCATAGTAAAGACAATCATGGCATCTAGTTACCTGGCAGATAGGAAGTAACTTGCAGGGGGCTGGGCTGGGCTGAATAACTACAGAAAACATAAGTTGTTTCATCTAGAGCAGCGGTAGGGAACCTTTTTTCTGCCAAGGGCCATTTGGATACTTAGAACACCATTTGAGAGTTATATAAAATTGCAATAGGTCCTCGGGTTATGCTGGAGATCCATTCCTATGGTGCGAAGTAACACAATTTTTGCCATAAGTCAGAACCCACCTACATAAGCACCTAAGTCACTCACGTGGAGCACATACACAGCAGTAATGAAGTGAAATAGTAAAAAAAAAATTTAAAAGATAACAATTCCTGACCTTTACTTGTGGTAAATAAATAATAACAAACATAAAGCACATATGTAACTACGTCAAAATGCCGGAACTTTTAAAAAAATATATAAGCCAAAGCCGGTTTGGCTCAGTGGTAGAGCGTCGGTCTGCAGACTGAAGGGTCCCGGGTTCAATTCCGGTCCAGGGCATGTGCATTGGTTGCAGGCACATCCCTGGTGGGGGGTGTGCAGGAGGCAGCTGGTCGATGTTTCTCTCTCATTGACGTATCTAGGTCTCTATCTCTCTCCCTTCCTCTCTGTAAAAATATCAATAAAATGTATTTAAAAAAAAAATATATATATATATATATACATACACAAATGGGAGATGGCGATGTAACCACTAAACAATGTACATTAAGTCTGAAGTAACCCGAGGACTGCCTGTATTAACCTAAAAATTAGTCTGCTATATTTGGTTAAACATTTAATTAACTCAGCCCTAATGCCTTGGTAGGGCCAGACCAAATGATTTTGCAAGTCTTGTATGGCCCAAGGGCCAGATAGTCCCCTGCCCTGATCTAGAGGAATGATAAAGAGAAACTAAAAAGCATCATCCCCTGGTAGAATTATAATTGAAGTTCATAAGTGACTCAAAGAATGAAAAGTAACATAAATGAAAGCAGTATACATTTTCAGAAATACCTATACAGAACACAAATTTGGCATTTATAGTAAGCATTCAATGATTCTATATAAATGAGGCATTGCAATGCTTGATACACCTGTCATTTGATTTTTTTTAAGCTCAGAAGTCTTATGGAAGCAGACAGCCAACACTTTCCCCTACAATTAATCCCAAAGTAGTACAACTAGGGTCTACATTAACATTTACAGTGAAAATTTTGTATGGTCATTAATTAACATATATTGCATGTTTTTGTTATAGACACTGGTCTACTGAGAACTTGATTTTTAAATTATAAGTGAAACAGATACAGATAAATCAAATTATTTTAAGGTAGACACTATGCAGGTCAATAAAACTTAACCAGCCACTCCAGAAAACTTCCATGCTCCTTATCCCAATTACAAAACCTCTCCCTCGACCATAATTAACCATTACCCTGACTTTCATAGTAATCACTTCCTATATTTTCTTTTTTTTATTATTATTACAGATATCTCCCATTTTCTCTCTTACCCACTTTCCTCCCAGCCCCTATCCCCTACCTGGTATTCACTACACTATTGTCCGTGTCCATAGGTTATGCATATAAGTATATAAGTTATTTGTTTTATCTTTTCTTGCCCCCCCCAATCCCACATTGAGATATGCCAGTCTGTTCCATGCCTCCATGACTCAGGTCTTATTTTGTTGGTCAATTCAATTTGTTCATTATATACCACAAATAAGATAACGTGATATTTGTTTTCTTCAGTTTGGCTTATTTCACTTAGCATATTTTCTAGCTCTACCCATGCTGTCCCAAAGGTAACAGACCTCTCTTTTATTTTAAAATATTGATTTCAGAGAGGAAGGGAGGAGAAGAGAGACAAGCATCAATGATGAAAAAGAATCATTGATGAGCTGCCTTCTGCATGCCCAGACTGGGAATTAAGCTTACAACCTGGGCATGTGCCCTGACTGGGACTGGGAATTGAACAGTGACCTGCTGGTTCATAGCTTGACACTCAATCAATTAGCCACATTGGCTAGCACAATCTTTCTTTTTTATGGCTACATAATATTCCATAATGTAAATGTCCCACAACTTTTTTATCCATTCATCTACTGGTGGGCACTTGGGCTATTTCCACATCTTAGCTATTGTAAATAATGCTGCTATGAACATATGGATGCATATATTCTTTCTGAATTGTTATTTTGGGGTTTTTAGGATATATTCCCAGAAGTGGGATTGCTGGGTCAAATGAAAGTTCCATTTTTAGTTTTTTGAGAAAATTCCATACTGTTTTCCATAGTGGCTGCGCCCCTCTGCATTCCCACTAGCAGTGAACTAGTGTCTCCTTTTCTTCAAGTTCCCGCCAGCACTTGTTAATTTTTTGATGATAGCCATTTTGATTGGTGTGACTGATTAGTGACTGAACATCTGTGGTTTTAAGAGTTTTGTCACCCAAACGTGCATCCCTACACAGTTGTTTCAAGATGATGCCTTAAATCTCTCTTAATCTATTGTAATTTCTTTCCATCCCTGTAATTTTCTTTCCATTGTTCTTTGTAGGAATCTGGGCCCTTTGACATGTTGAGTTTCCCAAAGTCTGGATTTTGTGGGATACATACCCATGATGCATTTCAATATGTTCTTCTGTATCTCTTGCAAATAGCCCCCTCAATTCAGATGGCTGGGTCAAACTCAAGATTGATTTCTTTGGCATTTCTACAGGTAATGTCTTATTGTCTTTGCAACCTTAGCAGCTATTGCTGTTTAATACCCAATCCATTCAGTAAGGACTGCAAAATGATTATATTCTGCCACTTCTTTTTCAATATTAGTTGGAATACTAATACATAGAGACATTTCCCTTGGTTATTTGGTTATCTAGTAGTATAGTAGTTAATATAAGGAAAAATAAATACTTAATTCTTTCTATTTTATAGTTTTGAAGAAAATTCTTTTAAGGTATTTAAATACTTTCCAAGTATTATTAAGAACTTTTAAATTGAACATATTTAATATGTTCTTGCAATAATCACTGTTGGGGCTCAAATTATTCCATCTTTAGCCAGTGGGAACCTCTTCAAGATGGCTCCTGAGCCCTTTTGACATGACTCCAATAGTCTTTGTTAGCTTCCTTGCTATCTTCCTCCAAACCTGCAATTAGTAATTTCTTCACATAACTTTTTACTTTTTTAAAAGTGAGAAATGTTATTTTAAGGCCAAAAACTTAGTGCTAAGAATACTCACTGTAGGCCTTTTCAGTGAACAAAGCTAGGAAATATACAAATATATTTAAAGATAAAACCTCAAGTTTATACTGATACTTTTAATTCAAACTTGAGACCATAAAAGCTTTTACTTAGACTTTTTATTACATCTATAATACTTTTCTTCCATACATAGACTCCTGATTTGCAAGGACAAGGGATAAAATTAGAATATCCAATACTCAGTCATTTGTTTTAGCTGACATTGGTCTCATAACAATCTGAATAAAAGTACCCGAAATGTGATTATTGAGAGATTAAAAAATGCTTGTACATGATCTCTCAATTCTTCCATTAAAAAATAGCTATACTTTATCCACATTGTCCAAACATGTGGCCATTATATAGAATATTCTCAAACTCCCAGCCCTCGTTTTGCCTCCTGCACACACCACCACTGGGATCAAGCCCGCAATCTGGGTATGTGCCCTCAATCAGAATAGAACCCGAGACCCTTCAGTCCACAGGTCAACACTTTATCCACTGAGCCAAATCAGCTAGGGCTGTTCATTTTTATGTGATACTATTTTTCATAAACTTTAGAATGAGGCAGAGTATAGGAAAGCTTTTCTAATGTCATAGGGCTCTCTTTAGCTGTTATTTTCATGTAATGTTAAAAATATATATATCACTGCTTTCTAGGATTCATAGCTCTGTCCTCCTCCCAACTTTATTCTGGACCTACTCTTTTCCCTATCCTGATCATTTCTATTCCAATTCCAGCAGTTTCTGCCCAGTAAAGAATACTATCCTAAAAGGGAGACCTGGCAGGTCAGTTATCAGAGTTCTTAAAAGCCAAGTGCTTCAAGACCTTCAGTCCTATTACCATATACCCAAAGCACTCATCTAGTGTTGGATAGGTGAAATCCCTTCCTAATCTTAGCTGTTCCTTCTAAATTGGCTGCCCCCTTTTCCAGTGAATTCGTATTAGTTCTTTTGGAGTTCTTCTGTTCTTAGTCCATTAGACAATATCCCGAATGTTTCCTTCTGTCTTCTTGCCCCCACATAAACCCTGATAACATGCAGGTCTTATGATGGGTGGTTTATCACTACCTGTTTACATTTTGTGGTTCATGGGGATACCTTGTCATCTAGTTTTGTTGTATTGTCCATGGGTTTTCGTTTGCTATTTCAATTTTTACTAGGGGACTCAGATTGAAAAGCTATGCTATTGTGGCCACCACCTTCCCAGAGTTCTGCTAAGAATTTTAAATTATATTATCTCATTGCAATTCCATAACCACTTCATAAATTGGTACTACTAGTACCCATAAGCTCATTGGTAAGAAAAGTTCAATAACCTGTCCAAAATTACATAGCTAGTTAAATTGCAAAACCAAGATTCTAACCCAGATCTCAAATTCTAGCACCTATATTCTTTATAACATTCATTGGAAAATGATTCATTACATAGAAATGTATTTTATAGCAAACTTGTCAGGAGTTAATTCTGTGAAGTATGAACACACTTTTACCTTAATTCCTATATAATAAAATTCAACTGGAAGTTTGAGAAACCAGTCCAAGTCCTTTAAATTTTCAGCAGGGTAGCAAAGAGATAGCTACAAAATCAGATCAAAGCCAAATTTGCCACACAAAAAAAACACACACACAACAACACAGAAAAACAGACAAAAAAACAAAAACAAAAAAAAACCACCACCAACAACCAACCAACCAAACATTGAAACCCTGGCTCTCTCAAATTTTATGGATTCTTCAACAATAGAAGATATTTTATTAACTAGGTTAAACAAATGCAATTATGGAAGTGAAAGTAATCCTATCTAATCACTAGAACTACTGTGTGCATATTCCATGAACAGGAAAAGAAGCTTCCAAAGTAAGCAACCACTAATAACCTACCTGGCCTGCCTTGTGTAGGTGAAGATACAAATAGAGGCTGTATAGCCTTCTGTGAGGAAACTGAAGTGGTACTACTAGCTTGATTAGCTGCTGCACAGTTAGATAAGACTGGAACTGGAACATTATTGGCACAGGAAGCTGTAATTGCTGCAGAATTTACCATCACCTGTAAGTGTGAAAGAAAGTTTAGAATTCTAAGTTCCACTTCCCAAACACTATTAGTCTCCTATCTGATCCTACATTTCAGGAAATAGTATTTTTTATTATATATCTCTATTTATTTGGGTCTTTAATGTCTCTTGGCAACATGTTGTCACTTCTAGCATACAAATTTTCCAGTTATATGTTAGATAAATCCTTAAATATTTTGCGTTTTTCTTTTTAAATCTTTATTGTCGAAAGTATTACAGATGTTCCAATTTTCCCCTCACTGACCCCCACCACCCCGCTCTAGTATTTTGATAAGTAAAACATAGAGGGGTCAGTCTTTATGTAAACCCTGTGTAGGCAGGTTAAGTTATTTCTCTTAGAAGACCCCAGATTACTTTGAGAACTTTAATTTTAATGTATTGTTTTTTCTAAAAAGAGAATATATTAATATGATTCAAAAATCAAGTGTTACATTGTGTAACAATGATATTTCCTTCCAATCCTTATACTCCATCTGTCTTGTTCCCTTATGCCCAAGCAGGTGACTTCTGTGTTTCCTGCATATTGTACAGAGATTTATACACAATTTAAACATAAAAGGTGCTTGGATTTTCTTAAACTTTCTGACACTACAAATTATATTTCTGATTAGGCCACAGCACCCAATACAGGGCTGTGCACAGAGAGGTGTTCAATAAATATTCACAGACTCCTCTTCTTGAATACACTGTCCTCACTGCAGTCTTCATTTCCTTGCTACCCACCTAAGTGTGGCTGCTACCCCCTCTGGTCCTCATAAACAGTGGACTTCAAGGAAAAAAATTCTAGTAGATTCTTGTTAGTGCTTATGTTGCTTGATCTCAGGAATAACTAACACCTTGAAACAGTCTCTTCCTGGGTTTCCCAAATATACTCTATTTACTCGCCCCTGACTTTTGCTTCTCTACCCATTTCCTAAAATTTGGTGATCCACAGGCTCTGTTCTAGATGTTCTTATCAATCTCTTCCTTTTCCCAGGATTATCTTACTCACTCTTATGATTTTAGCTATTATTTTGATACCAACTCCCCATTCTACAAGAGAACTTTACATTTAAGTGTCAGTGTATAATGTTGACTTGACACATCATTTATATTAACTCACTCATTATAAGAGACTGGAACATAGTAGATGTTCAATTAATTGCATGAATTTACTAATCACTATGCAAGGCACCACAAGGTATAATACTTAAAATAGGGATATAAACAGCTTCTTTGAAATATAATGAGTGAAGAGAATAAAAAGAAAAAAAATTAATTTCCCCCCATTCAGATCACTGCAACTGACTCCTTAATAACACAATAAAGATTACCTCCTGGGGATAGTTGCATGAGGTAACTGTGTCCTGAGGAGACATAGAACATGGTCCTCTGTCCTGAAGAGACTTTAGTGAATACAGAAATACAGTTAAGGGCAAATCAAGAAACCAAATAAGTATCAATAAAATATCTGCTTTGTTTCAACATCTCCTAAAATAAAAGTGATCTGTTCTGAAAACATTCAAATTTGGAAGTGACTAAGATAATGCTCTAATCCACACCCTCTCCTCCATGCCTACTGCTATTGCCCTGATGATGGGGTCTTTGGTCCCCCTTGAATTGATTCATTTTATCAGCAGTTCTCAGTAAACTCAGGGCTGGATCCTAGAGGCGGATCTTAGCAGTTTGTAACCCTAATCTTCAGCAGCTTACTGGGGCGGAAAGAGGGTGTAGGAGGTAGACAGAGACTGAGAGACAGAGATTGAGATTTCAACACATAAAAAATGTAATGACAATGAAGCAAAAAAAATTTGTATCAAATGAGTAGTACAGAGTATTTTGAGTATTTCATGGTGGTAAGGTGTTTCCTAAGTTTTGGAGCATGGTGTGAATGATTTTGATCGATTTGGAAGGGGGAGTGATGTTAGGACCAGGTTCCTTTAACATTTTCAAAGAGCTGCTTGAAAATCACTTCCTCCCCACATCAAAGACAATTAAAAAAAAAAAAAAAAGATAATGTTCCCAAAAGTATCACTCTAATGCCACCTGATTTAGGTAACTATTCTATTTCCTTTCTACATCCAACTCTAGTCCCAAGGCAGACACTAAAATGTAACAGATGATTGTAATTTAAACACTTTCTTAGTGGCCTTTCTTGACTTAAAAGTTTCAAAATCAGTAAGACCAACAACAGTTTTGCTAAAAGAAAGCACTCCATCTAAAGATGTAGTTTGGGACAAAGGTGGATAATTGGCTGGTCAGCTGCATCCTATTTAAGCAGGATATAGTATAATCCAAACACCACTCCCTCTGTCTCAAGACTATCTTTGTGAAAGCAAAATGATTTTAAAAGGCTCAGAATTATGCACGACAGACTGTCATGATAGCAAAAACAAACAAGCAAGAAAACCAGTAGCAAAAATTGGTAATGATGATAAGAACAGAGGGAATCAGGGAAGTAATCACAGAAACAGCAGAAATCATATGAGCCCAATTTAACATGGACTTAAGATTGCATGTTTCTAAATTTTGTGTTCAAGTACAGCCAAAATATCTGTCAAAAAGCAAACTTCAGCCCTGACTCAGAGTACCCAGTGTGAATGCTAAACAAGTCTAGAGAAGGACTTAGTTCAAAGATGAACATGAAAATAAGAAATATAAATAAATATTTATGGTTTCTTAGAACGCTCTATGCCTAGAAATCTTTAAGTCTTACATTTGTCCTCCTAAGAATACTGTGAGAAAATTACTTAGAAACTTGCTATGCATTTGGTGACTGGAGGGTGGGAATGGAACAAAACATGAAAAGATTGAAAGCTATTGGGATTCATGATAAAATAAGAAGAAAAAGGAACAAGTGAAATTAAAGGGTCATCTCTGACAGTCAAATTTTTACTTCCTTTTTTAGTTGGGTGACTATTTCAAAAAATGGTATAAAAAGCATGTGATATGAGAATAGTAATAAAAGAATGAGGGGACAAGTATTTCTCTAGAAGGGGCAAAGGAAATGAAGGGAAAATAGGGGAGAGAATTATATATCAGTTTTCTTTACCTTCCTAAGAGTACATGAAGCTACCAAAGTTAAATTAATCAGAGTTAGGGAATAGAGGGTAATTATTCAAGTTCTTCACAAAAATTCCAGTTTTCTCCCTGGGTACATGGCAGGTTGCTCTTCCTGGTCTCATTAAAGATAAGTATGGCTATGAGACATGCTTGGCCAATGAAATATGAGAAATATTAAAAGCCAGTGTTCAATTATCCTACTTTTAGTTTGCCCAAGGTGTCTGAAAGCTCATGTCTATCAGATCAGCCTGAGTCCCTGCATGGCCATGATGAACAAAAGCTTGCATTGGACATTTAACATTAGGGACAGCAACTGTTCAAATTGGGGGGGGGGGGGGTGTGTTACTGCAGTCTAACCTAGCTTGATTAAAACATTAATTGGTAACTAGAAGTTGTTCTAAGAAGAACCTAATTTAGGATGGAGATTATTAATTTGTAAGCTCTAGTGGAAGAGGCAACTACTTCAACAACTGTAGAAGATAAAATTGATAAATGCTTTGAACAAAGAGCTGTTAAAACTCAGCCTTAAAGCAAGAATCACATTGTTGTTAAAAACTACTTGCAGTAAGATTTGTCAAAACAAGACCCAGTGAATACTTGCACATGGACAAAGTGGCTCATGGAAAAGCATCCAAAGATATGGCTCTTCCATCAACGCCTGATAAGCTCATGATACTCAAGTAGAGAGAAACATAGAGATAAGAAAGCAAAGCACTATAGCAAATCTAAGTAGTATATCTATTATTAAAAAGAACTGTCAGTAGGAATATTAACACATGAAACTAATAGGAATCAGACAGAGGTAGCATAATTAATCACACAGCCAGAGAAACCATCTGTGCGATTGAGATAAAATGACCCTTGGATCCCCAATTTTCTATGAGTAAAAAGCAGGCTGAGAAAGTTGCTCAGCTGCCAAGAATTATTCTTCAATGCTTACTTCAAATATGGTCAAAGACAGAAGGGACTTAGAGTAACCAAGAGCCCTAGAAAACAATGAACCAGTTCCTTCCAGAAAACAGTCCCCAGGCCTAGGTTGGGGGCCCTCACAATGACTATCATGATGTCAGAATTGCTACAGGCAAGTAATTGTGTTTCTCCCATTTCCCCCTCCCCAAGTGAGAATTTTTTACTGCAATTTTTTTCAGTCCCTGTTCTACCACTACAAATTGGGTTTGTGGGGGTAAACAACTTTGTATCTTTGACTTTAGCTTCCAGGTCAAGAAGAGTCATATCTGGACCCAATACAAAGAGTACCACAGATTTCCCAGAAACCTTGGGCAGTAAGTGTAATTACACTGGAAGGAATTCTTTGGTTGTCTTCCCTGAGGAGGAAGCAAGTATTCTGCCTATGGGAGGAGTTTGAGTTGCATGCTACACTACTTAGTGTTGTTAAAATATTTCCAACTTTTTTACTTCCAGGCACAGAAAAATTAAGATTCTTTAGTAGGACATGCTATGGCCAATGAAAAAGAAATGGAAAAGGAAGTGACACATGCCATCTCTAGTGCACCATTTACTAGCTTTTGTTTCCTGCCTTGGCAATCATGGATGGAGCTTCTATCAGCCTGAGTCCCTGAGCAGGGCCCTCCTGCTGCAAACTTATTTATGGTCCATCCTTACTGTTAGAAAAATCATAGTAAATTCCTCTAAAAATTATCACTGCCAATGTTTGAACTTCCTCATGTATCAATACATATTATAAATAGCTCTAAATAGACTAATTTCAGAAAGGGAGCGTGATTTTGGATGAGTTACTCAATTTCTGGGTCTCAATTTCTTCATCTACAAAATGGAAATGATACCCTGATTACCTCATATGATTGTTCTGATTTAAATACACTTATATGTATAGATCTTAGAATAGGGCCTTAGTACAGTTACAGTACCTACCAAGTTTGCTGTAGATTCAGTTGTGCTATAAACATCTGAAGTTTCATAGTCTGGTTCTAAAGGATATTGCCAAAGTAAAGTCAAAAGTGAGCATTATTTAATAGTTTGAAATTTATAAACAATAAAAAATATCATAGATTCTACCTATATCTCACTGACCTGAAGGATAAATATATTCTTCATTATATCCCCCTAGAAAAAAAGACAGAAGAGTATGTTTGTATGTTTATGTATAGCTTTTTTTAACTCAGCACAGCCAGGTGGTCAGCACTTGCTTTCTTCTCAAGTTTTGTAGATATGTAGGTTCAAAACTAAAACATATACATCCTTGCACCAATTGACTTGAGCTTTTGTACTAGTGAAAAGATACTGAAGCCACAGATTGGCTATAAACCGTATGAATTTCTCCTCTGAAAATTCCCTTAGTTTTTAATGTTCAGGTAAAATTGAAAAATACAGCTGTGTCCAATTTTCCAGTCAGGCCATAGACTACAGTGATTACAATAAGTTTACAAGCGTGGAGTTAGGGCTAGATTTGAATCTTGATTAATAATACCACTCTTCGTGCCTCACTTTCTTCACTATAATACAGGAATAATAGTACCTAGGGGTGTGAAAAGAATACAACATGATGCTTGACGTATAGTAAATGGTGACTATAATTTGAGTATAACCCATAATTTGTTTAGGGGAACATCATTGGGATATATCATGCCTCACTTGTTTTTTACCCTGTCAAGTAAATACCACATTTAAAATCGGTCTGTTCTCATAAGATGGCTCAGTAGATTGACGTACTTTGCTTTAAGATAGCTATACCAATGAAACAGAGAATGCCAATCTTCAATTAAATAGTTTTCACTAAATAAAATCCATAGGTCAAAACTGGATTTGATTCTTTTTTTTAATGTTCTTTTTTTTAATATTCAGAGAGGAAGGAAGAGGGAGAGAGAGATAGAAACATCAATGATGAGAGAGAATCACTCTGCCTCATACATGCCCCACAATGGAGATCAAGCCTGCAACCCAGGCATGTGCCCTTTGACAAGAATCGAACCCAGGACCCCTCAGTCCGCAGGCCAATGCTCTATCCACTGAGCCAAACCAACTAGGGTGGATTTGATTCTTAAACACATTATTTATCAAACACACATGCATTAACCCCTCCAGACAGCAGGATTGTACGTGAGAACAAAGATTTGGTTGCTCTAAATATGCCACTACAGGTGAGCAATACATCTGAAGATGCCCACCGTGCTAAAGGGAAAGACAAAAGGGTCATGCTGAGTAAAAGAGCAAAGTGTATACATCCTTCACATGCATGCACATGCACATATAAAATATTCGCAATTATCCTTGTACTAGATTGTTTTCCTAGAAATATCTATTTTCTTCTACATAAGTATAAGTAAAAAAAAAATATCACAGGGAAATAAGGAACTTGACTAGTAAACTGAGTCATTCAGACTGCCTCCTACCTCCTTAATATATCCAATTCCTCCAGAATTGTTTAAGTAGGCATATATGATTTTATAGTAAAATTGAAAATATAAGCATAGCCTGTGCATGGTAAGAGGCATTGTAACAACTGTTGAGAGCACATATAGGCACATATATAAGCTTTAAAGTCATAAAAACCCAAATTTAGAACTGATCTCTGCCAGTCACAAAGGACTACATATTACATCTGGACATTTATGTAAAATGTCCAGAATAGGCAAATCTATTAAGACAGAAAACTGACTAATGGTTCCATAAGGCTAGGGGAGGGGGAAGGGAAAAGGAAAGTGGCTGCTAATGGATACAGGATTTCTTTTGGGGGTGATAAAAATATTGTAAAATTGGCTGTGGTGATGGTTATACAACTCTATACTAAAAACCACTGAGTTGTGCACTTAAATAGATGAACTGTATGGTATGTAAACTACATCTAAATAAAGCTTTTATAAAAAATTAAATATTTGCCACTTACCAGGTATGTCTTTGGCCATGTCATTTACCCTTCAAACCTCAATTTCCTTATATGTAATATAAGAATACCACATTCCTCAGAGGGATATAGTTTAAGTATTATATTAAATTATAAATATAATTACTTTGTACATAGGATACGATGAATAGTAATATTTATAGATTAAATAGGCTTCTTAGGCAATGAAGTTATTTCATAGCAATCTTGTAAAATAATAGCCAGTCTCATGAAAAGCCCAAAGTAGTTATTACAAATCGTGAGGACAACATGAGTAATATCTTATTAATAAGGAATAGATGTTTTCCACAGGGAAATATCCCAAATTCAAACTCACTACAGTAAACCCACAAATTTGCACACCTCGATTTAATGGACTTCAGATTTAACAGCCAAAATTTCCAGACCATATATCACATGTGAAAATAAACACCCTGTTAATTTTAAAGTTATGTTATCTGATTTACTTGTAATTAATGGGTTATTTTTTGTTATTAATTCATTGTTATTTTTAACAAATTTTAGTGAACAGGCCATATGTTGGAAAAAACACTGCTGTAATTTCGCCAACATAAATAAATATTAGTTATCTATAACTATAGGCTATATACTTGAATCCAAGAGTCACCACTCATAAACAATGTCTAGTGAATGATTAGCACATAATCACACCATATCATGTGCAGTAATTGGTTTCATTGTCACATGGCGAGACTTTCTGCAACAGTTTTAAAGCGTACAGCAAATGTGCCGAAGTGCCATTTGTTTACTCACGGTGACTGGTGAATGCATGCATTTACTAGCCCTATTCAATATAAATTTAAAATTACAGTATACATATAGAAAACTTTTCTGTGAATTTAAATATTTCATACATACTTAATTTTAATTACACAAATGTGTCTGTATAAGTAAAAACAGATACACTAATTTGTTAATTTTGTAACATATGCATTTGGAAAATCTATTTTATTATATAACAGTCTTTCAGCTTTAACTGACACCTCCTCGAGTGAATTAGTTCATTAGATTGAGGTTTTACTGTATAAACCTATGCAAAGAGCTGAAAATAAGTTATAACAATTTGAGAGCCTATAGAAATAGAAGCCTATCCTTCTAGAAATACCAAGATATCTTTAAAAACTTAGCAAGCTCTGAGACAAAAACTGATACCTCTTTCAAAACAAGCTACCAGAACAGAGTGAGACCCCCAAACAAACACTTTAGGTACACTTCATAGAGCCTTAATATTCTAATGCCACAAGAATCATCTTAAAAAACACACATTTAACTGTAATTGACTCACCATTATCACACTGGCCATTGCCCTCTTCTGAACTCAAAGTGTGTTTGCCTGAGCTATGTCCAAGCCTTGCAACACAGTATGTTGGAGTAGGAGGAACCATTGTAGAGGGCCTTCCATGATTCTGTACCAAGGAGACACACACACACACATACATGCAGTTCTCCCTCTTAATTCTAATGTGCCTTAGAATTAAGTGTGAGGCAATAATGATTAAGAAACAAAAAGTATTAGCCCATCCTATTTAATAAAAGAGTAAAATGCAAATTGTCCATACCTCCACCATACCCACAAGCCACACCCACCAGCCAATCAGGAGTGAATATGGAAGTAAACCCAACTAAGATGGCAGAGACCACTGAGAGCAGGAGGGAGGCTTGGGTTTCCTTTACGATGGAGAAAGCCAAGCTTTCCACCTGCCCTTGCTGACGCAGGTCTCTGCTTAAGGCTACAAAGTTTCAATTACAGAAGGTAAATAAATCCCAACAGAAGTGGCTTTGGCCATGGAGCGAGCAGAAGGCTTGGCTCCACTCCACACTACAAAGTTTCAATTGTAGAAGACACATAAACCCCAGATACCATGGCCTCTGCTTGATTCGCCAGGGGGCATGGTCGGCCTGCAAACCACCACAGGCCCCTCGCCCAGGCTGCCCCATGCCCCAAGGGAACCACCACCCTGATCTGGGACACCCTTCAGGGCAAACCAGCTGGCCCCCACCCATGCACCAGGCCTCTATCCTATAATAAAAGAGTAATATGCAGATTGACAATCACTCCAACACACAAGATGGCTGCTCCCATGTGGTCAAAGATCCTGCCACCATGTGGACACCACAAGATGGCCAGAAGGGGAGGGCATTGGGAGGGACCAGGCCTGCAGGGGAGGGCAGTTAGGGGTTACCAGACCTACAAGGGAGGGAGTTAGGGGTGACCAGGCCTGCAGGGGAGGGGAGGGGAGTTAGAGGCAAATAGGCTGGCGGGGAGCAGTTAGGCATCAATCGGGCTGGTTAGGGGGTGATCAGGCTGGCAGGCAGAAGTGGCAATCAGGAAGGCAGGCAGGTAAGCAGTTGGGAACCAGCAGTCCAGAATTGTGAGAGGGATGTCCAACTGCCCGTTTAGGCCCAAGTGGGATCGGGCCTAAACGGGCAGTTGGACATCCCTCAAGGGGTCCCAGATTGGAGAGGGTGCAGGCTGGGCTGAGGGATTACCCCCCGCACCCGCACGAATTTTGTGCACCGGGCCTCTAGTACTATATAGGCACGATTATTTGTCCAAGACTAAAAAAAAAGTTCTCTTCTTTTTAAAAGTGCTAAGATGAAATTATGTTTTCCAAGAAGGACTTTATTTGCTTATTTGTACCAAAAGCTAAAATTTATCTATATGCCTTTACTTAAAAAAAAAGAGAAAAGTGAATAGCTTTTTGAGTAAATTTTTAAACTACTTACAGGTAAATTTGGATAAGCAGTCTCATCCCCTTCTTCAATTTCATAAAAAGTAATGGTTTCTTCCAAGCCCCTGGGCATCTGTCCATTTTCTGGGGCAAAGCTATATTGGCACTCCTTATTCACACAATGCATCTGGCGGTGACTACGTCTAAAGGAACTTAAGTGGTTCAGAGAATGAAAGGGGAAAAACATGGTAATAACTTGATTCTAAGTTCTAAGTAACAGTTCAAACATCCCAATGTTGACACAATTTAGTTCATACATTTGTTGCTTAGCAATGAAGACAAATTTACCCATTTTCTCTGACTTTTGACACTGAAAATTTACTTACCGAGCTCTATAGGAGAAGTTATCATAGCTCTGGCAGCACTTTTTCCCTGGGCCAGGGTAAAAACCAACTTTAGGATCTACCATGTTAGGCCTGTTTATAAAGCGAGATGAATCCCTAAGAATAAGGGGAAAGGAAAACAGAATTCTTTATTCACTAGGGTCTGAGTGGTCAGTCTTTGTAGTTAAATAGAATTAACACATCTTTATAGAAACATCCACATTCAAAGAGCTTTGCTTCTCTTACTACTGGCATTAGGCCTAATCATTACTCATGGATATAGGGCCATATACATGACATTCATATCTTGATGGCATTCTATCTTCTAGCACTTCTTCAACTGCTCCATATTTCCCTAAACTGTGAAAATATGAATCTTCTAATAAATTCATTTGACAAGAATTTAAGTATACACGTTTCATCTTCTACGCTCTGTGTAGACAGAAATTGTAAGAAATCAAAACTCTTTAGATATTTCTAAATTCTACTGTAATTTCTGTCCAGGAATTATTTCCAATATCTAAACCACATGTGTCAAACACAAGGCCCGCGGGCCAAATCCGTCCCGCCAGGCCTTGCAATGTGGCCCGCACCGCGCTGTCATCACTGCACTCCGCTGCGTTTCCATCACAATGACAGTTTATGACTGTTCAGTAAACCATTCGGCCCGCGATTTAGGCTGGATTTTAGATTTTTGCCCCTTCTCTGATTGAGTTCGACACCCCTAAATTCTAAACAATCGAGATGAACATTATCTTGAAAGTTGTTTAAGCCTTACCTGGGCATCCCATATCCCCGACCTTGTCTCTGAGATGAATGTTGAGGATAAAAATGTTCATTAGCCATAAAATTGCCAGCTGTCTGTGCGTAGTGCATTGGAGGGTCATGCCCATAATGCATACTATTCTGAAGCCTGGGTGGGGGTAGGGGGTCTCCCCTGCTGTAGGCCATAGACATATACATCTCTTTCCCTCTAACTTTCCTGAACATCTTCTTGTGTTGCTTCATGTCCATCTCCGATATAACTTTCAGGCAAACAAAGAAGTAGCAAATAAGCTTCATAACCAAAGCAAAATATCCAGTGTCTCCCCACCACACACACAAATAACTAAAACTTTCAAATGTTTTCTTAGGAACAAACAAGCAAACAAAAAATAAAGGGGGGAGAATTTTTGTATTTTTTACGGATATACGAGATAATCCATTTGGAAGGGCAAAACCAGTAGGTATTTCTGTGATCATCAAAACAGAGAGTTAATACCTATTAATATCTCTGGCTGCTTCCATGAAGTGTTTTCCTAGTTCTTTGAAAAATATTTTCCCTTCAAATTTTAGAATCTAAAATCTATTCCAACTTAAGTTTAAACAAAGTACTTTGGAATAGTATTTCTCAGCCAGTGACATTTTTGCCCCTCTTCCCACTGAGGAACATGTGGCAATGTCTGGAGTCATTTTGGGTTATTAAACTGGAGGAAGAGTGCTATGGCATGTAGTGGATAGAGTCCAGGGATGCTACTAAGCATCCTACAGTGCACAGAACAGCACACCATAAAGTATTACCCATCCCAAAATATCAGTAGTGTCAAAGTTGAGAAACTCTACCCCATAATAAGATTTATTTATACCTTTAAAAATTACAATGTAGGGGGAAAGATGGAAAAAATAATAAAAATCTTCAGTATACAAACCCATTTCTGGGAAATAGCCCCCGGAAATTTTCTGGTAACCTCTTCCTTTCCGACTAGACATAGCATTCCAGGCAGGAACAGGTGTCACTTGAGTAACTGGTTTTAAGTTAGCCAGTGGAACAACATGCCTTAAAGTTAAAGATACCAACATGAAGAAATTGCAGCAGACTTAATTCTCACTCGCTACACAGAGCCACCCTTTCTGCTTCATTTTCAAGTGTATTCCACTTACATCTGTTGACAGTAGTTTTCCTGTTGAGGTTTTCTCTTTAAGTTTAAGAAACCTAAGAGGCCGAAACAGATTTGGCTCAGTGACTGAAGAGCCCAGGTTCGATTCCGGTCAAGGGCATTTACCTTGGTTGCGAGCACAACCCCAGTAGGGGGTGTGCAGGAGGCAGCTGATCGATGATTCTCTCTCATTGATATTTCTAACTCTCTATCCCTCTATCTTCCTTTCTGTAAAAAATCAATAAATTTTTAAGAAATTTAAAAAAAAGAAACATAAGAATAGTTTGTACCATTTCACAGATGTTTTGTTGTACAAATCACCTTCCAGAGGAATGACAACTGTAGTAAACTAGTTTAGAAATATTTGTTGCATCTCCTTAGAGGAGGATTAGAATATTTTCCTACCCCACTGACTTCAGACTCAGCTACATTATATAACTAATGCTTTAAGAGCCAGCACATGGTTTGTCATAGTATAATTTTTTTCTGTCTATTATAGAGCCTTCTTGGCCAGGGTTCCCTTTACTGTCCCCGTTGCCTCATTTGTTTTTTAGCCTGTCAGGTAAATAATACATAACATGCAAAATGAGCAAGAAGTGACCTTCTTGTTTTAAACTGCTGACATCTTATTATTTTTTTGTTGTTGTTGTTATTACGGCGGTATAGACTAGTTCCCGGTCAGCAAACTGTGGCTTGTGAGCCACATGCAGCTCTTTGGCCCCTTGAGTGTGGCTCTTCCACAAAATACCACTGCCTGGGCAAGTCCATTTTGAAGAAGTGGCGTTAGAAGAAGTTGAGGTTTAAAAAATTGGGCTCTCAAAAGAAATTTCAATCATTGTACTGTTGATATCTGGCTCTGTTGACTAATGAGTTTGCCGACCACTGGCCTAATTTAATGGTTCTCAAAGTGGACCAATAGCATCAATATCCAGAAACTTGTTAGAAGTTCAATTTCATGGGCCCCACCACAGACTTACTAAATCAAAAACTTTGGAGATGGAGCTCATCAATCTGTGTTATAGCATACTTTCCAGAGAGCTCTGGAACATGTTAAAAATTTGAGGATGACTAGACTAGCTGAGTTGCTGTGACATTAGAAAACCAGCTTTCCCATTAGTATGAACAGTTTTTAACAGCATTATGTTGAACTTAATATTTATAGTAAGTTGGCTAGTGACTTAGGATTTATAAACTTTTATACATAGGTATACATTCATGTGTTGTTTAACAAAGAAGGTACATGCGGAGTAATGCATCGTTAGGCAATTCCATCATTGTATGGACATCACAGAGTGCACTTAACACAAACCTAGATGGTCTAGACTACTATTCACCTAGGCTATAAGCCTTTGCAGGCATGTTACTATACTAAATACTATAGACAATTATAATACGATGGTGTTTGCATATCTAAACACAGGAAAAATAGTAGTTTAATAATATAGTGCAAAAGTTAAAAAATGATACACCTGTATAGGGCACTTATGATGAATGGAGCTTGAAGGACTGGAAGTTCTGGGTGAGTGAGGGAGTTGAGTGGTGAGTGAATGTGAATGCCTAGGACATTACTGTACATCACTGTAGGCTTTATAAACACTGTCCCTTAAGCTCTCCCCCTGAATCCTTCCTAGAGGGTCAGAAATAGAACATGATAGCTGCCAATGCTGCTCCATGAACTCTAAGCTGATGAACATTAACATGAATCATTATGTGGGATGGATTAATTAGAAATATGTTAGAGAAACTGGCTGGGTAAGGAGTGGATCACCACAATAGTGACTGCAGGAGGGAGTGAAAGGTGGCCTGATGATCAGTAGAATTAAGAAACCAAGATGGAGAGATAAAGGAACACAGGAATTATTGTGGCAATGTGGTTTGGACTATTGCATGTTGGAGCAATGGTTAAAGAACTTTGTGGTATTCATAAAAAAGAGGGTGTTTAATATGGAGAGGGTATAGAACGGGGAACTCAAATAGTTTGACTTTGGAAATTTGTTATTGATTCCATTCCCACTATATGGCACAGGGGCTCTGTTTGGCATTGCACTGATGGAAGAAATAAAACTTTTCTGTTTTACCTATGATAACCTGAACATATTCCCAAAGAATAGGGACAGGCTGGCTCCATACTATCACAGAAAGCTGATACTGATGTATTAGTGGAACTTAATACCTGTTAAAGTAGTTCCTGTGGATTTGTGTCCTTGTACAGAATCTTATGTCCTCAACCAAGAATTTACAACTATGAACTCTGAAGACCATGGGCTACATCTGGGAGGACTGATTACAGTGCCCTCTGAGTATGTAGTACTAAAGAAACAGGCTGCTCTGTGCTAAAACAGCTCAGTGACTGACTGATAGGGATGTGACCCATGCACTCACAACTGAGGTGCTGTGAGAGGGAATCTACTGCCATGCTGCACAGGTATTGCTTCCATCAGAGGAAAAAAATAATTCCTCCTGAACTGTACATCCTTCCATTTCTTACGGAAAATTCAACTCCATTATGATCTTAAGAAATCAGTCATAGACTGAAATGTCATTATGCAGCATATGACTGTATTGAGATTTTTATACTTTAGCATGCACTTTTACAATTCAAGGTAAGTCATCTTAGGCTAGTACCAGATATAACTTTGGTTCTCTTACTAATATCCTGGTAATTCTCAATTTAATATTACAAAAAAAGCATCAGCAGCCAAAGATTTCAGTAATTCAACACATTATTATATTCTTACTTTTCTGCCAATTCTTCAATGAAAACTGTTACTGAATTGTTCTCATTTCCAACTTCCTGAATGTGAGCATTATAATATCTTCCATCTGATTCCAAACGAACCTGAAAGAGGAGAAGAGACAGAATACATTTACTTTCAAGACTATTGGCAGATCTGGCTTCTTCCAAAACAAAAATACTGTTCCCCAAGTGAAGTTCAGTATTTACTTATTAAAGCAGCTGATAATCAGCACTGCCAGTCTGGTTCAATGGAGGTTGCACATGCTGAAAGAGTCTTACATCTAATCACAAAAGTTTGTAATTAAAATTTAACACAAACATTTAAAAATTTTCTAGAATTTTGCAAATTAGTTTTGTTGAACTCATATTAATGACTAAAACCACAATCTTGAAAAAAAAATATTGATTCTTCAAAGAAGAAACTAACCTGACATTTATCTCCCAAATAGTAATGTTTCCCAGCATACTCCATGTAATCAGCTTTTTGAAGTTCTGTTAAAAGAAAGGATCAAGCTCAACTAAACTGCTTCCTTTCCTATTTTATTTTACATCATTTAATTTTCTAATGCACTTTTACAAGGTGTTTTTACAATGCTACCACTATAAGCTAAAATTGGGGTGAGGGGTAGTCCTAAAGGGTCATTCTATCACTCATGGCAGGTTATTTCTGTATTCAATTTAGGAGACTTCCAAATATAGTTTTGTGCTACAAAACACAAATATACATTTCTCAAACCTCCCTGGTGGAACAATTTGGTTCTTGACCAAGTTGTTCACAGAAAAAATGTCTAGGTCTTGAAACAAAACCAGTTTTGGAACTGACAACCCTTTCAAGCTGATACCTCAGCATGACAAAAAGTGTCTCTCAGGCAACAAAGGAGAGAATACTTTTGTTGTCATCAACGGATTAGCATAATTTTAAAAGATAAAGAGGCCATTAAGAGAGTTAATGTTGCTAAGGTTGTGAAAGAAACAATGACCACAGGCAACTGAAAAGATAGAAAAAACTACTATTGATTTGGATTAACAAAAAGCAATTAGCCAGTGACAATCATTTCAGAGGCAGTGATCTATGAACAGTATCAATCAAAGGTACTGCATCATGCTGACCTGAAAGACACCCCTGTACACAGTGCTAAAAGGGATTAGTTTAAGGTTAGTAGGGGGTGGTTGGATAAATTTAAGAAAAGAAATATTGATAGATTAAACAGTGCATTTGACATGTACTGTATATAAGAAAGTTTAAAATAGGAATCATTTGGGAATGGATTAATTCATTACATTATTTCTAATGGAAAAAATAATTCAGTTTTTTAATAAATCACTTCTCCAACAGCCTTCTGGAGTGAAATAAGTTTGAGAACCAAGGTTCCACTGTAAGTGGAAATTAGGAGGTTGCAATTTTAAAGTCCATCAACACCAGTAAGATAAAATTTGAAAGTAACACATCTCATTGAAAAAGAAATACAAAGCTTCTTCAAACAACCTATTATTTTTAACAACTTAACTGTGTTCCATTAGGTCATAACCTCATTCTATACTGCTAACTATATACCCTGATTCACATCGTTCAAGGAATATGAGACATTAAAGGCTACCTCTAAGGCAGAACTTTAAGGCCTACTTTGACCAACTTAATTATCTAATAAAGGAGAGATAAATAATTACCTATTTTGAGGGTTGGCAAACTACACAACTCGGCCACAAAACTTTACCTATGGACACTGAAATTTGAGTTTCACATAAAATACTGTTTTCAATTTTTTCTACCATTAAAAAATTTAAAGACTATTCTTAACTCATATACCATACAAAAACAGGTGGCAGGTCAGATTTTGTCTAAAGTTCACAGTTTGCCAACACCTGATCAACTCATTTATTAATAAGGGGAGTTTTAACCCTTTAAATGTAAGATATGTTTATTTCTAGTTACTACAAGTTTCTGGTACTCTTAGTTATCTAAAGGCTGCATCCACAGAGTCTTTGCAAAGTTGAAATACCAGATAAACATCAAACTCTAAAAGATCCCACTTCTAAAATCATTTGTTTTTCCTTTGGATTCAAATCATGAATTGAGTAAGGCAAAAAGTAAGTGCATGCCTGTTTTTCATCACAGTACATTGAAAATGTCTCTTATTAAAAACAATTTACAAAATTATTCTCCTAGATCTGTCAGGATTCAAAAGTATCCTGTTGATATTTCATTACCTTTTCTGCTGTCCAACCAAACATCAAATTCTACATTACGATAGATTTCTGGATCCAAAGCTTTGAGCACCTTATAGGGGAAGTACACCTTGGATGGATTTTCTGGAGACTAAAACAAAAATAATCATGCTACAAACTCACCATCTTTAGCTTAAGTCTTTCTTCTATGAAGAAGAATTAAGGTTCTTTGCTTGCCTTTTTTAAAAGCTATGTACATATGACTTCCTTTCCTTCTTTATTAAAATAAGAAATAAATTCCACAATAAATTTTACTGTATATTTAAAAATCAGAAGACTAAAGAAGCAATATGCAAATAATCTAAAAGGTTTTGGATGGCAGAAGGGAAATACTGTCTCAGCAGCCAACAATTCAGGATACATCATATATAAATCAATGCAACACTGACCAGGATTAAAGACTCAGTCAGAACTACTTGACAAGTTTTCCCTTGGTATGCACACAGAGGTGCAAGTGCTTCTGTACCCTAAAATCAACTAGAAAAATATGAAAAGTTTATTTCATTTTGGCCAAAAATCTGTAATAATTTCCAAAGAAATTACATTTTCCTTCTGCTTTTCTAGAATTTTGCCATATTCAATACTGTTCCCAAATTACCAGCACTTGGGGCACACAGAGAGATTGTTTTAACAATACTAGTGGCCTGGTACATGAAATTCATGGACATTAAAAGGGAAGCGGCCCAGACCTAGCCAGCCCCATCCCCATGGGCAAGACCCAGTCTGGGCCGGCCCCACAGGTCAAGCCCTGCTGGCAAGGGAGGCAGCATCAAGTCTCTGTCTCACCCTGCATGCAGCCCTGCCCACCCACTCCTGCCACTCACGCAGACTCCTGCTGATTGGTCTTTATGGTGTGAGGGCGTCATGACCATTAGCATATTAGCTCTTCATTATATAGGATTTGTCCTATTTAGTTAGCATCAAATGTAATGTCTGCTTAATTTTAAACCTATACAAATAAATTGTCTACTGTTTCACAAACCAGGATTATTACCTATTTTCTTTGAGTAGATAGGGATAAGCATTATATTCTTTAATGATAAAAAGAAACCTCAGTGTTATAAAATTAATTACAAACTATCCATTGAGTCTATAATATTACTTTATCTTGAAAACAACAGCTTCTGACATTTTTCAAGTGTTCAGTTTGCTTTGAAAAAAAAATCTATAATTCCATAATAAAATTTCAGAGAACATTAAGCACACATTTTACATTTTCAAATTAAGACTTCCCCAAAGGGAAATATCAACTCTTCCCCATCCCCATATTACTACAATAGAATGGATCATGTGATTTCAATTAGTTTAAGTTATAATGCTGCAAACCAAGGTTATAAAGTCTTTGCTCTAGAAAAATCTCAAACCTTTGCTTCTTCTGTTCCTTTATTGTACCCCTCTGGTATATTCTCAACACTGTAGCAAGCACTCAATTCTTCAGTCCTAATTGAAAAGATTTAGAATAAAGAGCTTTATATAAATGTACCAGCTAAGAAAATCTTAAATCTAACAACTATTCTACCACCTAGTGGTACTAAAGTAGCTCAGTTCTAAAAAAATGAGGCAAATACTTTTTCACTCAGCATTTACATTTATGCTTCCTTTGTATAAATATGTGCTACAATATGCTTAGCAGATTACCTCCTATTTCATAATTCCTGTAGGGACACATTGTTAAGAAGGTCCCTATGATACCCATCCTCCCAGTGTTCATGTGTCCTAAGTTTGCTTCTAACCAATAAAGAGTATACCATTACATTGTGTAAGAATGTAGTCCTTGTCTTGCTAGTTTCTCTCTCTTGCTTAAGGAAACAAGCAGCCATGTTAACCAAATCCATGTGGCAAGGAGCTGAGTATTACCTTTGGTTGATGGACAGAAAACTGGTTTTCAGTCCTAGGGCTACAAGGAAATGAATGCTACCAAGAACCATGTGACTAGGAAGGTAGACCCTTCCTTAATCAAAGCTCCAGAAAAGACTCAATCCCTGCTGACACCATAACTGCAGTCTTTTGAGATTCTTAAGTATAATATAAGGTCAAGCTAAGCTATGCCCAGATTCCTAACCCATATAAATTGTAAGATATGTGTGTTATTTTAAGCTGCCAATTTTATGGTAATACTAGAGGCCCGGTGCATGACATTCCTGCATGACGGCGGGGGGGGGGGGGGGGGGGGGGGGGGCCTTAGCCCAGCCTGCGCCCTCTCCAATCTGGGACTCCGCGAAGGACGTCTGACTGCCCATTTAGGCCCGATCCCACCGGTCCTAAAAGGGCAATCGGACATCCCTCTCACAATCCAGGACTGCTGACTGCCAACTGCCTGCCTTCCTGATTGTTCC
Source organism: Pipistrellus kuhlii (assembly GCF_014108245.1). Taxonomy (NCBI): domain Eukaryota; kingdom Metazoa; phylum Chordata; class Mammalia; order Chiroptera; family Vespertilionidae; genus Pipistrellus; species Pipistrellus kuhlii. Next base: position 4,085,899 of record NW_023425528.1, read on the forward strand.
TAACCGCTTCTGCCTGCCAGCCTGATCACCCCCTAACTATTCCCATGCCAGCCTGATTGATGTCTAACAGCTCCCCTGTCAGCCTGTTTGCCCCCAACTTCCCTCCTCTGCCAGCCTGGTCACCCCTAACTGCCCTCCCCTGCAGGGTTGATTGCCTCCAACTGCCTTCCCTTGCAGGTCTGGTGCATCCCAACTGCTCTCCCCTACTGGCCATCTTATGTCCACATTGGGGCAGGATCTTTGACCACATGGGAGCAGCTATATTGTGTATTAGAGTGATGGTCAATCTGCATATTACTCTTTTATTAAATAGGATAGAGGCCTCTTGCATGGGTGGGGGCCAGCTGGTTTGCCCTGAAGGGTGTCCCGGATCAGGGTGGGGGTTCCTTTGTGGTATGGGGCAAACTGAGCAAGGGGCCTGTGGTGGTTTGCAGGCTGGCCACGGCCCCTGGCAAACCAAGCAGAAGCCCTGGTATCTGGAATTGATTTACCTTCTACAATTGAATCTTTGTAGCCTGGAGCAGAGCCAAGCCTTCTGCTTGCTCAGTGGCTGCTGCCATTTCTGTTTGGATTTGTTTACCTTCTATAATTGAAACTTTGTAGCCTTGAGTGGAGGCTTAAGCCAGCAAGGGCAGGTGGAAAGCTTGGCTTCCTCCATTGCCTGGGAAACCCAAGCCTCCCTCCTGTTCCCTGTGACCACAGCCATCTTGGCTGAGGTTAATTTGCATACTCGCTCTGATTGGCTTGTGGGTGTAGCAGTGATGGTTAATTTGCATATTGCTCTTTTATAAGATAAGATTGTTACATAGCAATAGATAATAAATACACCCTGCCTTCCTAATACTATAGTTTCCTTAAGCCAAAGTACTTTAAAAAATATTCAGTAAAGATAGAAGCAACTTTTACCTTGGTATATAGTTGGCTGCCCTTGTATTCTCAAATATCACAAAAAAATAAAATTCAGAGCATTAAATATCAAAGAAATAGAACTACAAGGCAAAAAGATAAGGTGACACCTGTCTTAAAGTTTTAAGACACTCAGCTCTTAAAACTTCCCTTAGTTTGAAATAGACTCTTTTCTACTAGCTGGTTGTGTGTGTGTCAATTAACCACTCTGAATCTCAATTACCATCTACATAATCATGGTCCTAGTTTACAATCAGTGTTTTGTTTTGTTTTTTCAAAGTGTGGTCCATGACCTACCTATATCAGAATACTTGAGTATATTTGTTAAAAAAAGCAGATTCCTAGCTTTACTCTGACCTGAAATTTTGTGAAGATAGTATCAAAAATATGCCTTTCTAACAAGCACCCTAAGTAATTGATATATGACTGAAGTTTGAGAATCACAGGATTAGACCGCTCTAAAGTATTTTCCAACAATAAAAAACAACAATCTGATTCTGACTTTGACAGAATCACAAAAGCCTGAGCATCTAACAACACAACACATCTTTTTGGCAAAACTTCTCTTCTCCTATTAAAAAAAATTATATTCCTCCACATAGATGAGAGAGAGATAGAGAGAGAGAGAGAGAGAGAGAGAGAGAGAGAGAGAGAAAGAGAGAGAGAGAGAGATATCTTAGTCATAAAAGCTTTCCAATCTCTTCTACTTCCAAATGATGACACACAGAGAGATGATGATCGTGCAGTTGATATTCCCTTTCCCTTTATTACCTATCTGGAGTTACACTCTTGTAGGCAACATTGACATCCTCACTGCCAGTGACAGCATTGTTTCTGTTCTTCTTAGAACCACTTCGAAACAATTCAACTGCAGTCTTCAATGCTTCTTCATCCACAACAAACACATCTTTATAGAGAATTTCATACAATACAGCTAAAGAAAAAATGGTCAAAACTCCAATTATCAAAACAACGCTTTTTAAAGTAGCAATGTGAAAACAGCCACAACCCAGTATGCAAATTCAATAGTTGTAAACAAGGTTTTTAAAAAGCTATTATGGAAGGTTCCTCAATTTAAAGACTGACAACAAATCACACCCAAACATTTATAGAGCCTTCACATACCTTGACAAACAGCTGCACTTGACTGAAATTGTTTTGAGTATACTGAATCATAATGGCCATTACTTGAATAGCAGAGTAGAATCTGAAGAAAAGGAAAATACACAGAACCATTAAGTGAACGTTACAACATCCTACAACCATGAGATCCTTGAAATTAAGTAATGAATCAGAAAATTGATAAAGTGAATGTTTTGTTTTAAAAAGTGACTTTTAGAGCAAGAGGAAGATGGTGGCATAGGTAAACGCCTGTACTCACTGCCTTCCACAATCACATAAAAATTACAACTAAAATACAGAACCATCATCCAGAACCACTGGAAAGCTGGCTGAATGGAAGGCCTACAACTAGAGAGGTAAAGAAGTAAGCACACTGAGACTTGTAGCACATGGAGGAGCAGAACAGTCTGGTCTGGAACCCAGGTGTGCTTTTTCTCTGTGGAGGTTGCCTGGAACAGCAAGGGGTCCCAGCCCCACACCAGACCCCAGCCCAGGATTCTAGAGCTGGGGAAAGAAGTCTCTAGGGGCAGTAATAATACAAACAATAAAAATCAGTGCGGACTGGGGCTCAGTGACACAGAAGCAACTGAAGACCCAGCTGTTCCTCTTAAAATGCTGGCACCATGAACTAAACTTACAAGGTCCTACTTCCTCTGAGCTCCAGAGCCAGGGGAAGGCTCTGGAGGAAGAACTGGATTGTCTGGCATCAAGGAAGGAACTCCTGGGAGGCTTTCTCCCAGACAAAGGTGCTTGCATGGATCATTGTTCTTGTGCTGGGCTCTCCTAGGACACAGGGCTGATTGGCAGCCATTTCTGTTTACTCCACCCTGGTGATTACTTAAGACCCCGCCTCATCAAATTCACACCACCACTCAATATGTATGTAGCAGCTTTTACATATGAATCACCTGTCCTTGCTCAGGCTAAAATCTCTCAACAAGCTACAGTTAGGTCAGGGAGCCACAAACCTATCTTTAAAAGGCCCAAGACCCGGCACCAGCCTGCCTTGCTTCACAGCTGGGCCTCATCCAGGAACTTCCTAACTGGTACAAAGAGGAGAAATCTGCAGAATTCTCTGTAGCTCCTGTTGGGTGGCCCCAGGCAGTGGCTGACTTTGCACCTCCCTGAAGACTCAAGAGCCAGTGTAGCCAGTAGTCAGTGTCAGACCATGCCAGATTACAACTCTACACATCCATAAGTGACACATTCAAGGGGCAGACTCAGTGAGCACCAATACCCAAATGAAGCAAGTCCTGCTCTATAGAGTTATCTACTGCACAGCAGCTCTCCCACTGAAGTCAGAGCTGGTCCTCACAGCCATTGGCCTAGGGCAATGGTTGGCAAACTGCAGTTCATGGGCCACATGCAGCTATTTGGTCCCTTGAGTTTTTAGCAGAGGTCAGCTTAGAAGTACCCTAATTAAGCTAATAACAATGTACCTACCTATATAGTTTAAGTTTAAAAAATCTGGCTCTCAAAAGAAATTTCAATCGTTGTAATGCTGATATATGGCTACGTTGACTAATGAGTTTGCTGACCACTGGCCTAGGGTCAATTCCTCCCAGTGACACTAACATTAATCAAGTCTCAACTACAAAACTGTGCTGAGAGCCCACAGAGGGGTGCACCTAGAGCTCCCTAGGTGACTGGAGAGTCTGATCCACTGGACTTTATAGGACACCTACTACGTAAGGCCACTCTACCAACACAAGGAGACACAGCAGCTCTACCCAATACATAAAAACAAACATAAGAAAGCAGCCAAAATGCAGAGACAAACAAACATGTCACAAATGAAAGAAATGTAAGAAAACAAACTACTGGGTATAGAGTTCAAAAACATGGTTATAAAATTACTTGAGAATCTTCTAGAAACCTCCAAAAAATGGAAAAGGACCAGTAAAAAATTAAGCATACACTGACCGAAATAAAGAATAATATACAGAGGTTCAATGGTAGAATAGAGGATTCTGAGAATCAAATCAACAATTTAAAATATGAAGAAGCAAAAAACACCCAACCAGAGAGCAAAAAGAAAAAAGAATCCAAAAATATGAATATAGTGTAAGAAGCCTCAGGGACAACTTCAAGCATACCAACATCCGAATTATGGGGTGCCAGAAGAAGAGACAGAGCAAGATATTAAAAACCTATTTGAAGAAATAATGACAGAAAACTTCCCCTACCCGGTGAAAGAAATAGACTTACAAGTCCAGGAAGCAGAGAGTCCCAAACAAGGGGAACCCAAAGAGAACCACACCCAAGACACATCATAATTAAAATGCCCCAAAATGACAATGCGCTATCATCTCACACCTGTCTGAATGGCAATCATCAACAAATCAACAAATGACAAGTGCTGGTGAAGATGCAGAGAAAAAGGATCCCTCAAGCACTGATGATGGGAATGCAGTCTGGTGCAGCCACTGTGGAGAACAGTAAGGAGTTTCCTGAAAAAATTAAAAATGGAACTCCCATTTGACCCAGTAATCCCACTCCTAGGAATATATCCCAAGAAACTAGAAATACCAATCAGAAAGGATATACGCACCCCTATGTTCATGGCAGCATAATTTACCATAGCTAAAATCTGGAAGCAGCCTAAATGAGTGGATCAAAAACCTGTGGTACATCTACATAATGGAATACTATGCTGTGGTTAAAAAGAAGGAATTCTTACCATTTGAAACAACATGGATGGAGCTGGAGAGCATTATGCTAAGTGAAATAAGTCAGTCAGAGAAAGATAAATATCACATGATCTCACTCATATATGGGAAATCATGAATAACATAAACTGATGAACAAAAACAGATCCAGAAGATAGGGAAGCATCCATCAGACTGTCAAACCTCAGTGGGAAGGTAGGGGAGGGTGGGGGTAAGGGGGAGAGAACAACCAAAGGACTTGTATGCATGCTTATAAGCTTAACCAGTGGTCACAAACAGGGGGGTGGGGGCATGAGTGAGGAGGGCATGAGTGGGGTTTAGGAAGGTAATGGGGGGGAGGGATCAGGACAAGTATGTAATACCTTAATCAATAAAGAAATTAAAATAAAATGCCAAGGGCTAAAGACAAAGAGAGAATCTTAAAAGCAGCAAGAGGAAAACATTATTACCTACAAGGGAGTGCCCATATGACTGTGAACTGATTTCTCAACAGAAACTATGCAGGCCAGAAGTGAGTGACAAGAAATATTCAAAATGATGAATAGAAAGGACCTACAACCAAGATTACTCTACCCAGCAAAGTTATCATTTGAAAATTGAAGGTCAGATAAAGAGCTTCACAGATAAGAAAAAGCTAAAGGAGTTCATCACCACTCAATCAGTATTTTATGAAACTAGAGTAGGCCTTCCTTCCCCTGGCTGCAGACACTGGCTTCGCTCTGGCATCCGAGACCCGGGCTTCCCTCAGGCCATTGGCAGGCACCCAGGACCCAGGCTTCCCTCACAGCCCGGACTTCATCCGGAAGGATGTCTTGTCTAAATAGCATATTATTATGCTTTTATTATTATAGATGTTGAAGGGTATTCTTTAAGAGCAAGAAGAAAAAGATAAAAAATATGAACAAAATGGCAACAAATACATACCAATCAACAACTGAATCTAAAAATCAAAATAAATGAATAAGAAATCTAATGAACAGATTAAACCTGTGAATAAAAGAACCAGATGCAGGAAATGGAACAGACTGACGATTCCCAGAGGGAAGGGAGGGGGATTAGTGAGCCTCAATCACATTCTGATTAATATACCTAACAAATACTAATTTACAATTTGAAAAGATAGGAACTTTTATAAATTGAACAAGTGAATATAAACACAAGACTACAGGAGAAGGGACTTCAATTTATTCAAAATGTTATCCACTATACTGAAGAGCAATACATAAATATATAGGAGCAATACTGCTAGAGACTTCCTTAATGAATTAAGATATGAGATGGCTACAGAATGAGTTATTTCTTTTTAGCTGATCCCTTTGATTGGTGGATTTTTCAAATAAAAATTCAAAGGTCATGCAGGCTTACTACCCAGATTATTTCAGTAAAAATGCTACTTGGCACTATGTAATGAAATTTGTTTAAATAACTGCTCCAGAACATTTCTGAATGTTTGTTCAAAAACCTCTGTCTTGCATAAGGGATGTAATCCCCAGTGATTAAGTCTATTTCATTTTTTAATCTATCTCTGATATCAGCAGCATTAAGTACCACAGATGATTCTCTGTGATCTATGGGAGGATGTTGCCACAAAGCTTCCTTGGCAGATTATCCTAAGCACTCTCTTTTCTACCTTCCTAAGCACTCTCTTTCCTACCTTCCTACACTACCCTAGGTTAACTTATGCCAATAATCAAGTTCTCTGATACCAGGTATATTATTATCTGTAACTTTTTGAAATCACAATTCCAATTCCAGTGGTATTTCAAAGCACTGAGGGCAAGTGTCAAGCTAAGGTTTTCTCAAGGTAAAGTCAAAGCTATGAAGTTTCCCCCACCCTAAGGAGCATTTGTATTTATTTATTTATTTTTTAATATATTTTATTTATTTTTTACAGAGAGGAAGGGAGAAAGATAGAGAGCTAGAAACGTCAATGAGAGAAATCATCGACCAGCTGCCTCCTGCACACCCCCCACCGAGGACGTGCCCGCAACCAATGTATATGCTCTTGACCGGAATCGAACCTGGGACCCTTCAGTCCGCAGACCGACGTTCTACCACTGAGCCAAACCGGCTTCGGCAGGAGCATTTGTATTTATTTATTTATTTATTTATTTATTTATTTATTTATTTATTTATTTTATTGATTTTGTACAGAGAGGAAGGGAGAGAGATAGAGAGTTAGAAACATCGATGAGAGAGAGTCATCGATCAGCTGCCTCTTGCACACCCCCTACTGGGGATGTGCCCGCAACCAAGGTACATGCCCTTGACCGGAATCGAACCCGGGACCCTTCAGTCCCCAAGCCGACGCTCTATCCATTGAGCCAAACCGGTCCCGGCAGGAGCATTTGTATTTAAATGGAGTTTACTAATCCCAAATAACAGTGAGCAGATTTTGAACAGAAAAGCCCTTTGTACTTTGGACTAGAACAGTGGTCGGCAAAGAACAGTGGCTCTTCCACAAAATACCACATTCGGGCATGCACATATAGTGTGACTGAAACTTTGTGGCCCAAGAGCAGAAGTCGGTTTTCTGCTCTCAAAAATTTCAATCGTTGTACTATTGATATTTGGCTCTGTTGACTAATGAGTTTGCCGACCACTGGACTAGAAGAACTGGAAACTCCAACTAAAAAAGTTTAATAATGGGAGGCAGTTGTTCAGTAGTTAAAGGAACCCAGCTAACCAGAACTGACAAGGAAATAAGCAGGAAAGAAAATACAGATGACCATACAAGTTCTCTTTTCAAGTGGCAATTAGTTCCTTTTTGAATGTTAATAAGAGGCAAAACTAAGCATGGCAGTTTTTATGTTCCTAGTAGTATCACAGCATAAAATAATTCTCTCATAGATTGTGGGTGGTGTGTTTATTGGGGGTGCCAGTTGGGATGTAATGGCAATAAACTAATGAAAAAATTAGGTAGATCTATATTATTGATGAGGATAGTTATCTCAAAAGAACAAGTAACAGAATGTTAAGTAAGCATTAGCCTATCTACATTTAAAAATATGAAGAGAATAATATAGAAGGATACCCACCAAAACTTAGTTGTTATTATGAAGCACATGAGATGAAAAAAACATGAATGGATACTTGATTTTTTTACTCTATTTTTCAAGATTAAAATTTTATTTTGATTTTAATGTAAGTATGCATTTCTCTTCTTTCTAGATAGAGCAAATTGGTGAGTGAAGATGGCTAGCATTCACTTTGATAGTAACTGCAAAATGCAGAGTTAAATATCAACACAGAAGGTGAACATTAGGCATATATTTCTTTGAAAATTGGTCCTCAAATATATTTTATGGAAGGCTTATTAATAATGTTCACTGCTTTTAACCCCTATGTTCATAGCAGCACAATCTACAATAGCCAGAATTTGGAAACAGCCTAGGTGTCGGTCAGCAGATGATTGGATCCAAAAACAGTGGTACATCTACACAATGGAATACTATGCTGCCATAAAAAAGAAGGAATTCTCATCATTTGCAGCAACCTGGATGGAATTGGAGAACATCATGCTGAGTGAAATAAGCCAATCAATGAAAGAGAAACACCACATGACCCCATTCATTTGTGGATAATAAAGATCATTATAAACTGATGAACCAAAAGATAGATATAGAGACAGTAAAGCAACAAGCAGATTGTCAAATTACAGCAGGGAGGGTAGGAGGATCTGGGGGAGATAATAGATCAACCGAAGGATTTGTATACATGCATATAAGTACAACCAATGGACATAAAACTCTGGGGAGGGAGGAGATATGTGGGAGGGAGGGAGGGGGGCAAAAAAAAATCATTAAAATATGTAAAAAATTAATTAATTAATTAAAAAAAATAATGTTCACTGCTTTTAATAGTTATTTTTAAAAACCCAAACAATTTAAATATAAATTTTATGCCTGAACTGAGATATAGCAACAGTTTTAGGCAAAGCAAGGTGTCATATAAGGAAAAGTACTTTGCTGCCACCTGGTTTTTCCATACTTAAATTTCAGTATGAACAAACATACTCACTTTATATAAACTCAGATCAGACATATATTTACTATACTGTACATGTAAATACCCAATAGCTGATAATGATTAGCTCTGTATGTATGAATAATTATGATATTCTCATGGTTGTACATACTCAAAAAGTCTTAGCTCAATATCTCTGATATACAAGACTCTTTTGAAAACAAAGTTTTAATTTGTAGGAATTAGGAGATTGTATATGAAGGTTCACTATAAAAGTCTTTTAACTTCTTTATAAATATTTTAAGTCTAAAATGTTGGGATAAAATATTGAACTGTAGGTTTAAAAGAATCCTGGTAAAATCTAAATGTCTACTATCTCAGGCAATGCTGTGTACAATGCTAAAACAAAAGTTTGTTAACTCTTCTTTCTCAAACAATTCTGATTATATCACACCTCTGGTTTAAAACTTCGAGTGAGTGTTTAAAGGCAATTGTTCTGCAATCTGAAATTTACTTTGAAATACATAAAAAATTAAGATGGATGAATGAATGGATAGAAGGATGAACATATATGTGATAAAACAAGGATACCAAAATATTAACTAAGTGGTAGGTATATAGATATTGACTATATAATTTTTTTAGCTTTTCTGTATGTTTGAAATTTTTTCAAAATAAAATATTGGAAAACAGCTTCAATTAACTATTCTGTACAATGAAAAGTCAAATTCTTGGCCTGGCTTACTACACCCATTATGTAACTCTAGCCTTTTTAGCATTGCCCTCCCTCCACCTAACTACCTGAGTTCCAAAGGATCTCTTGCTTCCATGCCTTTGTATATAGTGTTTACTCAGAGTAGAGTGTCCTTCATACTTGTTGAACTTATCATTTGATATTCCACTTAAATGTCAATACCATCTTGAAACTTTCTAAATTTCCTCAAGCAGAATAAAGGACTTTTCCTTCTATGTTCTTGGCACATATTTCTATTATAAAACTGTTCATTCAGTTTTATATGTCTGTGTTCAGAGCCCCTTAAGACCTTGGAGGGCAAGAATTTTGTCATCTTCATTTTGGTATTCCCAAAGCCCAGTAAAGTGCCTGGTACACTTACAGGAGCTTAATGTTTGCTGAACAAATTAGGTGGCGGTACCAATTAATGTGCTCCAATTTATATTTACCCTCTAAGTTATTTCTTGAATCCAACTTGATCGTCTCTAATCCTAATGCCACTTGCCTAGTTCAGGTCTTTTTTCTAGATTACTACAACATCCTAACAGTCCTCCCAGTGTCTATTCTTATTTTTCCATCATCATAATGTTGCCTGAATTTGCTCTTCAATGTAAAACAAGATTAACAAAAGTCAAATATTCAGTAATGATTTAAATAATCAGGATAAAAGGATTTTCTTAAAACTTTTTAAGAACAATTTGTCCACCTGCTGAGAGTTCTCAACCTCCTACTATTTGTACCTTACTTAGGTAGTCCTAGCACTGTCCCTGCCCTCAAGAAACTTTCAAACTAATGAGAAAAACAGACAGGAAACAAATACAATGTGATAAATACCATAATTACCTGGGTGATGCAAAGGAAGGAAATAACTCACAGGGGTATGGCTGTGAAAGTTTCACTGGAATTGACATATTTGATATGCAAAGGGGGGGAAAAGAAGCTGGAAAGAAGGGTTGGGAATCTTTAGGGCAATGAATGCCTAGCTTCAGAGTATCAACTTACCTCTTATCAATGAGGAGCTAATTAGGGTTTTCTATTACACAGAGTGACAAGATCAGGTCTGTTCAGAAGGGTAGCTAACAACACTGACTGGTGGCAGGAAAGTTTGGTATTTGGAATGGGCGTTTTTTTATTAACGAGGTAAAAGGGATGATTTCTTAATATCCTGGTAAACCCACAAATTCATTCAATTTCTTTTTATTTTAGTAAACATTCACTCATCTTCTTACCTTGTCTTCATAGCCATTATCTGTAACATAAGTTGGAGGCTTTCCGGGATTGCGATAAAGAATGAAATCTCGACTACATGGTAGAAAACAAAGGCAGATGAAAAGAGATAATTTAGCATATGCAAGAGGTAGTTATATGTATTTATGCTTTAAAACTGACCTTATTCATAAAAATAATTCAAATGTTTAAGAGGCTAAATAATGCTAACAAGCTACTGGACTGTAAATGGCAGACAAGCTACTGGACTGTAAAGTTCTTTAGATTTTTAAAAACATATCTTAATTTAGAGGAAGGGGCAGTAAAGATAGATTACCAACTTTATGTTTGTGAGTTTTGGAGGCTTCCATTTATTTAAAACAAGGTGCACAAATTTTCCTTGATAAAAGACCAGATAATAAATAATTAGCTTTTGCAAACCCTGTTTTATTCAGCTTTCATTTTGTAGTATAAAAGCAACCATAGACAATGATAAACAAATGCACATGACAGTGTTCCAATAAAACTTTATAACATCTGTCACCCCATTGATCGCCAGGGTTGATTCGGCTGATCTGGCTGGCTAGGCGGGTGTCCCCCTCCTCCCTCACCGATCCATGTGCGTCCCTCCCGAAGCTGCGCGCTCGGTCGAAGAGGACGACTTTCCCCCAAGAGGAGAGGACAGGTCTTCGGCCAAGGGTATACGAGTAGCTGCGCTCCCCTGCTAGAACCTCCAAACAAGCTCCCAATAAAACTTTATAGACACTAAAAATTGAATTTCATATAATTTTCACATGTCATAAAACGTTATCCTTCTTTTGATTTTTAACCATTTAAAATTTTAATATATTTTATTGATTTTTTTTACAGAGAAGGAGAGGGATAGAGAGTTAGAAAGATCGATGAGAGAGAATCATCGATCAGCTGCCTCTTGCACACCCCCTACTGGGGATATGCCTGCAACCAAGGTACATGCCCTTGACCAGAATCGAACCTGGGACCTTTCAGTCGGCAAGCCGACGCTCTATTCCACATGTGTCAAACACAAGGCCCGCGGGCCAAATCCGTCCCGCCAGGCCTTGCAATGTGGCCCGCACCGTGCTGTCATCACTGCACTCCGCTGCGTTTCCATCACAATGACAGTTTATGACTGTTCAGTAAACCATTCGGCCCGCGATTTAGGCTGGATTTTAGATTTTGGCCCCTTCTCTGATTGAGTTCGACACCCCTACAGTCTATTCACTGAGCCAAACCAGTTTCGGCTTAGCCATTTAAAACTTTAAAAAGCATTCTCAGCTCTAGGGCCATACAAAAGCAGATGGCAGAACAATTTAAGAGCTATCCCGATTTGAAAGCCACCTGCCCAATGACTCTGCTATACTACCTCTTGCTGGGTTTAGTGAGAAAAGAGCAGACCACAAAAACACTAACTTGAACAAGTCCCCATAACAAGAAGGTTCTGACTCTACCCAGGTATATGCCATCTCACCATCCTCAGAATTGTGAAGGAGTCTTATACAGATCAAACTTCTCAAATGAACAAGATTCCCACAAGCCTCTAACCTATATTATATAGCTTTCTCAAAACCCTAAGGATTAGCCACAGAATATATATGCATAACCCATAGACACAGACAATAATATGGTGTTGGCCAGCAAGAAGGGAGGGCCAAGGTTGGGTGGAGGTGGGCAAAGGGCAGTGGGGAATGGGGACATCTGTAATAGTGTAAAAATTTTTTTTAAAAACCTACAGCTTTCAGATATGCCACTTTTGCAGTTTCAAAACAAAACTTTCAAAGCATTAGAGGAGTGTTTCTCAAAATTTCCCCCATGATCACCTCCCAAAAGAGACACTAGACTTTTCTTAATTTCCCTATGATAAGGTGAGCAGACGTCCCGCTTTTGGCGGGACAGTCCCGATTTTTAACAATTTGTCCCGCGACATTTTAAAAAAGTCACAAAAGCGGGACATCTGGTCACCTTACATGAAATTTTAATGTTCACAGTATTTAAATTTGTTGTCCTTGAACCAATTTCTACCCTCATGGAAGCAATACAACCCTATTGAGGATGCATGCAAAAGAGGCACAAAGTTAAACAAAATTCTAAAATAAGCTTTCTAATTAGCCACAGAGACAATAACAGCAGTTCTTAAAAGTCTTTTATTCTTCCATTCAAACTGACACAAATGCTAGAAATTCTCCACCTAAAATTACACTAATGAACTTTGCTTAGACCTCTTCCTTCTAAACAATGGATCGAATCTAAAATTTTCCCAATACTAAAGGGAATTTAAATAGAAACCTGGTGCGAGGGCGCGCACACACACACACACACACACACACTCCCCCTTTAAAAAAAGGAGATTCCACTTACTTATAAATTAGAGAAAGAGCTCTTATTTCCAGCTGTCCAGCACTTTCCTAAATATAAATAGTTTTTATAAACATTGAGTAGCTAGAAAGTACAAGTTTTTGCAAGTTTATAATTTTTTTAGATGAAGAATTTGTAGAATACGATATAACTTGCTTTTTGAGACTTGGGATACTATGATAGTTACTAATTAACATAAACTTATTGTGGAAAAAAAGGACCCAAAGACCTTAGTTATTAAGTAACAAAGACAGTTAATATGGGAGATTTAAAAGGCACAATAAAAATGTAATTAGTGTAAAAATATGAAGTTAGCAGGGTATAAGTACATGTGTTTTAATCCCAGAACTATGGAATTAATTTAATCACATAAACTTTTAATTAAATATGTTTATGGATCTTACTTCCACTTAAAGATAACTACAATTCGGGAGAGGAGAATTGTTTAATAACCTCCTAGTAACATTCATTACCACCCCCCCCATTAAAATGATAATGGCTTAGGTTTGTCCAATTCCCAAGCAGCATGTATTCTTTCACTCATCTATGGATGATAAAATTGTTAAAACACACAATTCTCAATATTCAACACAGAATAGGTCAGCTGCCAGCTTATAAACTTTTGCAAGAACTATTTGATTCAACATAGGTGGCTACTTAAGAAACTAAATAGATTGGCTCTAGCTAAAGCAACAAGCTGAATAATTATTTAGGTCCTTATTCCAAATACTACTCTGAAAAGAGTAAACCCCCATATTTTATCTTACCTTGGGATCTCCCAACCGTTCCAGGTATTTCTCAAAAGATCCCTCCACATACTTCAAAAATAAAACAAACTCGACTTAACCAAATACATAGCATTACTAAAGTCTGATCATATTCTGCAATATTATCCTCCAATGATTTTTGTTCAGTTTAATAATTATGGTACTAAATTACTATTTTGCCCAGCACCTCTAGATTTGTACATATGCTATGGGTGGAGAAAAACTGTACTATAAAAGTATGTTAGGAATTGGTCCTGGCTTATCCGCACACCAGTGCATTTCCTCAACTGTTATGCCTATTAAGTTTCTTTTGAAATGTCAACTTGACAATTTACATAAATCAAGCAAGCCCAATAATTATAAGCCCAATATTTTAAATTTTACAGGAGACATGCATTTACAAAGTTAAAATTTTGAGGAAGTTTAAAGGGAATTTTATTAGTTTTAAAAAATCCCAGGGCACAAGGAAACTTTTTGGGGCAAATGTTCCTTCTCTTGATTGCAGTGGCAGCTGCATGACTGTATTGCCAAAACTAAAATTGCTCAACTTAAAAATGGTGATTTTTATTGAATGTAAAGTACACCTCAATAAAAATAAAATTACATTAAACTCAGGGAATATAAATCTCATTCCATACATACATACCTAGTATTAAAAATAACTAGAATTTTGAAATACAATTTTGAGTTTTTCTCAATCCTTTTAAACAGCTTTATTGAGAAATAATTGGCATAAAATAAAGTACACATATTTAAATAGCTGTCAAATAAGTCTTGACATATGTATGCACTCATGAAACCATCATGATAATCGTGATGGTGAATATATCCATCCTCCCCATAAGTTTCCTTGTGCCCCTCTCTAACTCCACTGACACACAAGCAATCACTGACCTGCTTTAATCACAACAGGTTGGTTTGCATTTTCTTTAGTTTTATATAAAGGAAATCATACAGTATGTACATTTTTGGGGAGCCTGACTTCTTTCACACAGCATAATTATTCTGAGACTCGTCCACATAGTTTTAAAAATTTACACACATATTTTTGTTACTCAAAATGTGGTCCACAAGCAAGCATCACTTGGGAGTTTGTTAACAATGCAAAAATCTTGGGCCCCAGCTCAGACCTACTACATCATAATTGTATTTTAACAAGGTCTCCAGGTGATTGGTATGCACAAAAATACTTGAGATGCACCACTTTACACCATGGTCTTACATTAAAGTAATTAATGAACAATCCTTTTCCCAGGTGTTGTAAAGACTGTAATTAACTTCAAGGTAATTAGCTTAAAAGTAAAAAAGCCTTCACATATTTTTAAAATTCAATGAAACCTGTCAAGAAAATTAAGAGTAAACCTCACACAAATATCCGTAATAAAAAGTAGAAGAAAAATAGTACTGGAAGGGCTAGATGTATGATAAAAATTTAATGGACTAATGAAAGGGCACACTTAATGTAAGATCTCGATAAAAATCTCTATTTGTTAACAAGAATTCAAGTACTTCAATGTATAGAAAGATGCCTTTTAAAAATTGTTTTAAAGTCAATCATTAGTGACAGAGCTCCAATTATCAGTTTGACACAGAAAAAGATGGATGTTTAGAACTACCGTATTTTTCGGACCATAAGACGCACTTTTTTCCCCCCAGAAGTGGGGGGAAAAAGTCCCTGCGTCTTATGGTCCAAATATAGCCTACACATATACTTTAAAAAAAAGTTTTTTTACTTGCCCAGCTCTGTGTGGTCTCTGTGTGCTTGCCCGGCTCTAAAATGGTTCTAAATGCTGCTGTTTACTTTACAGGGTTGATTACATGTGTTTATGACTGTGATGTTGGGTTTTAATGCACATAAAATATTTTAGGACACTATTTGTTTCAGAATCTTTTTTTCTTCATTTCCCTTCTCTAAAAACTGGTGCGTCTTATGGTCCGGAGTGTCTTATGGTCCGAAAAATACGGTAATTCGTTTCCTTACAATTAAGTTTTATAAGATTCTTCAAGCATTGTGCACTGAATTAAGTAAGAGAACAAATGGTGTTCCCATTTGTACATATTTTAAAATATATACATTTAAAAATATTAACATAGGCATACCTTTCGTGAACTATGATTAACTGTTCAAGAAAACAGTGGTATAGATAATACAAAACAGAAATAAGTACGACTTTTTAGGGTTTGAAGGTTTGTTTCTTGGTGCGTGGGAGTAAGAAAGTAATGGGAAGAATACAAATTGGGGTTTTTTTCCTTAGTTTTTAGAGTACAAAACAATCTAATTCTGGAGGTCCATAAATGTGCTAGCTAGGGTGAAGCTAGCAGAAAATTGAATATTTGCTGCTGATATTGAGAATATTACATATAATTTTCATATACAGGTGCTCAAAATTCATTTCCCATCTGCTACATATTCAAATGATAACTCTCCCTTGGGTATGTATTCTACTTACAGACTCAAAAGTTTGTTGATTTTCTCTCATATATGAGACACAAGCCTTCCTGATTTCCAAATGATGGACTTGGCTGCAAAACAACTAAAAAGAGAAAAACCGGCTTACTGTCAGCAGTCATTTGAAATAGAAACTTCTAAATTAAGACTAGGAACTGGACACTTAAAGTCACCCTTATTCAGAACGTATGTGGGAAATTAAGTCCTGATATTACTAACATCTGTTTTTGTCTCCTTTAGTGAGACTGGGGAGAAATTAATCTGTTACGCTGCCCCTTTTCTACTCTTTGTGGACACAGTTTGAATATTTTTCATTAGGCATAAAAATTTAGAGGAAACAGGGGCTGCTTATAAAGGATCAAGATAAATTTCAGTTTTTTCTTTAACCCCATTATTTTACCTCTCATTCATTCCAAAGTAGTATTTAGAAAACAGAAAAGATAGCAAAGGCACAGCAGTATATTTAGACTAATCAGCAAAGGTATGCACCAAGCTATTAAGTAGCAGGAAGACCCGGATATTTTTACTAGGAAAGAAAAAAAGGGGGATTTTTGTTTTTGTGGGCTACAGGTCTTCTAGCTAGAGTACCGTGCCACATTACAAACTCTAAAATCTAAGTATAGGGAAGATATATTTACTTTCCTTTTACCTGCTCCGAAATAGCCCGAAAGAGGCAAGAGGCATCCTTGGCAGTCAGCTTTCGAAACAGTCCTAAGCTGCCTAAATATTCATCCATTGTTGCCTCACTCATAGACTTCTGGCCGCAGTACTTTTTCCATCCTTTATGCATTGTACACGGAGGGTGGAGATGGAGAATGGAAAAAAGGAACACAAGTGTAGCCAGAAGAAAAAGCAAGGTTCGGGTAGGAATGGGTAGTAGTGACAAGGACTTGCTTATGCAGGTATCCGGAAAGCAGCCCAAAGTCCAGGCATGAGAAGGCAGTTGGAGTCAGCGTTGCAAAATCTTGACACTTCTCAGGAGCAGAAGCAAAGAGCTGGCTTCCCCAGGACTAGTCGAGATTCTGTGAAAAGAAGAGGAAGAACCAATGCTCCTAGGAATAGAGAACTAGACTTGAGAAAGACATGGGAGGGAGAAGGGCACTTGGAGAGCTACTTTGCTGGGGAAGAGTGGAATTAACCCAATCAGCCCAAGGTTGAGAGAGGTATGCACAAGCAGCTGAATTTTGGAACCAAAGGGAAGCTGAGTTTACAGCTTAACTCAGGGCAACTGCTCCACGAGGCTGCCAAGGAACTGCAATAACACCCAGGTGTATATGATGTAGCCTGGCCCACATTACATTGCTGTAAAACCTCTGCCCAAATTACCTGCTCCTATAGTTATATGGAAATGAGAGGGGGGAAATCTGAACCTAATATTAAGGTTTTGTATTAAGAATATCCTTTTAAAAGCGCCCTTAATATATAGGTACAGAGGTCACAATTCAAGCAAAGTAAAGTGCCAATGCAGTTATCTAAATATTTCAGAAAAAGGGATTCAGTTCTCCTCAGTGGTTGGCAAACTCATTAGTCAACAGAGCCAAATATCAACAGTACAACGATTGAAATTTCTTTTGAGAGCCCAATTTTTTAAACATAAACTTCTTCTAATGCCACTTCTTCAAAACAGACTCACCCAGGTTGTGGTATTTTGTGGAAGAGCCACACTCAAGGGGCCATGGCTCTCGAGCCAAGTTTGCCGTCCACGGTCCTAGATAATAATAACCCTATGATATGATCACAGAAACTAATTCCATTGGCTATGCTAGGAAACAGTGATACATTT
Source organism: Pipistrellus kuhlii (assembly GCF_014108245.1). Classification (NCBI taxonomy): domain Eukaryota; kingdom Metazoa; phylum Chordata; class Mammalia; order Chiroptera; family Vespertilionidae; genus Pipistrellus; species Pipistrellus kuhlii. Next base: position 4,103,873 of record NW_023425528.1, read on the forward strand.
ATTGACTAATGTCTGCAAACTCTTGTATAGCTTTAAGAAAAAGAGAATATACAAAAAGTGTTTCTTAAAAATAAAAATAATTTTAATTGAAGCAGCATGAAAGGAACAATTTAGCCACAAACTTTTATTTTATTTTATTTTCTAAAATATATTTTATTGAATTTTTACAGAGAGGAAGGGAGAGAGATAGAGAGCTAGAAACATCAATGAGAAACATCGACCAGCTGCCTCCTGCACACCCCCCACCAGGGATGTGCCCACAACAAATGTACCGGAATCGAACCTGGGACCTTTCAGTCTGCAGACCGACGCTCTACCGCTGAGCCAAACCGGTTTTTAGCCACAAACTTTTAAAGAGTATATTTAAAATCCTGGGGCACAGCACTGTTGGACATTGAGAGTCATGTTTCAGTGTATTATTAGGGCACTTTTTCAGAAAAATTAAAAATTACTCTGAATTCTAAGAAAACCGAAGTAAAATATGACTGTACTTTATAAGGTTCAAAGACATGACTGCTCACTTGTATTACTTGAGTCCATGGTCAAGTGTCTTGTTTTTATTTAAATAACAAAATCCAATTCCCTTCTTACTTTTCTAAATGTTAAAAAAAAAAATAGATCAAAATCAGACTCTGGAGAAATTGCAAATTACAACTGACGTGAAAACTGTTTTTCTTGTAACTGTGGATCTAGTAATAATGCCTACAGAGAAAGCATCAATAATCAATTTTATAATTTAAGAATGAAATAAAAGCATGGTAGAGAAAAGAATAAAATCTTGACATCCTTTTTAATGTGCCAATCTGAAATTACCTTCACTAATTTATTTTTTAAAGAAACCATAACATTGAGGAAATTATTCCTTTTGTAAAAGTTCTGAAACATAATTTGGGAAGAGGAAATCACCATCTTTCTTTAAATCCACAAATTCATTGGAAAAAAAATTAAGGGTTATGAAAAGTACAAAGTCTTCATATTCATTGTACTTAAATGAAAAATAAGGTATATAAAATGCAAGTAATACTAATCTATATACTTAACTTTGAGGAATAAAGGAAGGGAAAACTGGGAAGACAGAGAGAGAGAATCAAAAATGGAAAGAACAGGAAATAAAAACTAGAGACAGAAAGACAAAAGGAGAAAGAGAAAAGGGAAAATAACACATAGAAAGCACACAAGACCCACACAAATAGAAATTGATTTTTGACAAAGAGTACAAGAGCAGTCTAATAGAGAAGACAGTAGTTTCATTAAATGGTGCTAGAACAATTGACAGCCATATGCAAAAGAAAAAAAAATGATTCTCAACCTATACCTCACACATTATATAGCAATTAACTCAAAATAAATCAAATACTTAAATGTAGAGTAAAACTTCAACTTTCAGAAGAAAGCATAGGAGAAAATCTTTAAGGCCTTGAGTCAGCCAGAGTTCTTAGATGTAATATAAGAAAAAAAATTAATTGGAATCAAAATGAAAATCTTTTGCTCTGCAAATGACAGAAGAACGATAATAAAAGCCAGACTAGGAGAAAATATTTGTACATTACCTATCTGACAAAAAAACAACAACAACCTTTTAATCAAAATATATAAAGAACTCTCAAAAGTCAACAGTAAGAAAACAATACAATTTTAAAATGGGCAAAATATTATACATTTCACTGACAATATGGTTAATAAGCACATAAAAGATATACAACCACTATGCTGTACACCTGAAACTAATATATTTAATATTAAAGCTATTTTTAAAAATATATTTTCTTGATTTTAGAGAGGAAGGGAGAGGGAAAGAGAAAGATAGAAACAGCAATGATGACAGATAATCATGGATCAGCTGCTTCCTACTTGTCCCCACTCATTCACATGCAGGTTTTTGTTTGGACATGTTTCTACTCTATTGGGTAATACCCAGGAATGTAGTTGCTGGATCATATGGCAAATGATGTTTAACTGTTTGAGGAACCGTCAGACCATTTCCCACAGCAGCAGCACCATTTTACATTCTCATCAATAATGTACAAGGGTTCCCATTTCTCCATATCCTATCAATATTCCATCTCTTGATTACAGCAATACTTGTGGGTGTGAAGTGGTAGCTCATTGTGGTTTTGTTTGGATATCCCTGATGGGAAATAATGTTGAGCATCTTTTTCATGTGCCTATTGGCCATCTGTATATCTTTAATGAAATACCACTACATATATCTTAGAATAACTAAAATAATTTTTTAGCAGACAATACCAAGTGTTGACAAGGATGCACAGCAACTGGAACTCTCATATGTTGGTGGTGGGAATATAAAATAGTAAAGCCACTCTGGAAAAATAGTTTAGCAGTTTCTTATAAAGTTAAATAAACATAGAGTTACCATTATGACCCAATAACCCCATTTTTTTTATTAGTATCTTTCCAAGATACCAAAAACATGTACATAAATGTATATAGCAGCTTTTTTCAAAATCATAATTCACCTAAAACTGGAAACAATCCAAACATCTTCAACTGGTGAATGGACAAACTGTCCCATAGCCATATAATAGAATATTCCCCAGCAATAAAAAAATGAAGCATTGATAGACACAGAACATGTATGAATCTCAAATGCACTGTGTTATGTGACAGAAGACAAATTTAAAGGCTACATACAGTATGACTGTATTTATATGTCATACTGGAAAGGCAAAACTATAAGAAGGGAAAACAGAGCAGTTGCTGCCAGTAGTTGGGGTGGCAGAGAAGGACTGACTACAAAGGGATAGCACAAAGGATGTATTGGGGTATCCGAAGTATTGTGGTAGTGGTTACATGAGTATGCATTTGTTGAAATTTATAGAATTGTACAAGAAAAAAAAATGCTACTTTTGCTGTATTTAAATTTTAAAAACGAATAAAACAAAAAGCAGTAGAAGGAATAGAATTTCGAGTTGAGGAGCTCACAGAACAGACAAGATTGGAGAAAAAAAGCAAGCAAATTATTGTAGAAGGTCAATCCAGGAAAGCCAACACCTAACCAACAGGAAGCTCAAAAAGATGATGAAAGTAGACGGGAAGAAATGATGGTGGTGATGATGATATCATGAAAATTCTAGTACTGCAGGATATGATTATCTTTATTTAGATTAAAAGGTTCCATGAAGTAGCCACAACAATGAAAACAAAAAATGATGATCAGCAACACACATAAAGTCAGGGGATAAAGAAAAGATTTTAAAATCTTTCAGAGAGGAAAAAAAGGGGTCACATACAAAAGATCATACATATGCATAGCAATAAACTTCTCAATAGAACTAGAAGCTAGAAAACAATATAGTTCAATATTTGATGAGAAAGCATTTCCAACCTTGAATTCTATATTACAGTATAAATCAGATGTTGGAGTTTTCAAAAATGAAATATTGAAATAATTTACTTTCTCTGAAAGATACTGGAGAAATATTCTAAACTAAAATAAAAAGTTTAAACCGCAGAATAAGGTAGGAAGGCACAGTATCCTGGAAATAGAAGCAAAGGAATTCCACTTTAAAGATGAAGGGGACCTCTGAGGACAAACATTTAGAAAGACAAAATAGAGAACAACCAGTTCAGGTAAAAGGACGAAGAACACCAGCGCAAACATTCCAAAAAGCTTTTATAAATAAGTAATAGAAGTTATAGATGACCTAATGTATTTAAACATACTAGGACATATACCTCTGTTGGAGAATTTGAGGATGTTTCTATAGAAAACTGAGCAAACAAAAAGAATAATATAAAAAAGGTAAAAGTCTTATAGAAAAGGAAATGTAATCAATGAACATGGCTCGGATGTAATCAACATTATTCTTAAGTAATTGTAATAATGTCAACACTAAAAACATCTCACAAGAACTGATAAAACTGCCTTTTTGTGTTTTTTAATGTAAATGTCATCAATAGAAGGTCATATATAGGAAGTAGGATCACAGATGGAGAGGAGTGGCACATAAAACTGCTGTTTCTTATAAGACTTGTAGAATCATTAATATTTTATATTATTTACATGTATTAACTTAAATAATAAAAATTAAATCTAACAGTTATTCAGTATGTTAGCAAGATACTCAATAGCAAAATAAACTGAAAAACAAGTAGAATTTTACAGCTACAAGGGATCTCTTATAGATGAAAAAATTGGGTTTCAAATAATTATAACTTGTACAAGTTTTCCCATCCATTCAGTAACAGTACCAGGATTACAACTATGTATTGTTCCACGATTATTATAAAGAGGAATTATATACCAAAGAAAAGATATGAACACAGGCTCAGAGGTGGTTAAATACAGGTTAACATAATAGTACAACAGGAATTTATTTAATACTGTCCTTTGAAATATCTATTGCAGCCCCTAGGGCAATGGAAGCTAAAGAGAAAATAAACAAATGGGACTACATCAAAATAAAAAGCTTTTTTACAGCAAAAGAAACCATCAACAAAACAACAAGAAAGCCCACGGTGTGGGAGAACATATTTGCAAATAATACCACTGATAAAGGTTTAATCTCCAACATTTACAGACAGCTTATACAAATAAATAAAAAGAAGATGAATGATCCAATTAAAAAATGGGCAATGGACCTAAATAGAATATTTTCAAAAGAAGACAAAAGGAAGGCCAAAAGGCACATGAAAACATGCTCAAAGTCACTGATTATCCGAGAGACGCAAATCAAAACAACAATGCGGTACCATCTCACACCTGTCAGAATGGCCAACATCAACAAATCAACAAATGACAAGTGTTGGCGAGGTTGCGGAGAAAAAGGAACCCTCATGCACTGCTGGTGGGATTGCAGACTGGTGCAACCACTGTGGAGAACAGTGTGGAGTTTCCTCAAAAAACTGAAAATGGAACTCCCATTTGACCCAGTAATCCCACTTCTAGGAATATATCCCAAGAAACTAGAAACACCAATCAGAAAGGATATATGCACCCCTATGTTCATAGCAGCACAATCTACAATAGCCAGAATTTGGAAACAGCCTAGGTGCCCGTCAGCAGATGACTGGATCCAAAAACAATGGTACATCTACACAATGGAATACTATGCTGCCATAAAAAAGAAGGAATTCTTATCATTTGCAGCAACTTGGATGGAATTGGAGAACATTATGCTGAGTGAAATAAGTCAATCAATGAAAGAGAAACACCACATGACCTTACTCTTTATCATCTGTGGATGATAAAGAACATTATAAACTGATGAACCAAGAGACAGATATAGAGAAAGTAAAGCAACAGACAGACTGTCAGATTACAGTGGGGAGGGGAGGAAGATCGGGGGGAGATAATAGATCAACCGAAAGACTTGCATACATGCATATAAGTACAACCAATGGACATAAAACCCTGGGGAGGGAGGGTATGCATGCAAAGGAGGGTGGGGGGCAAAAAAAATCAATAAAATATATTTTTTAAAAAAGTTTCTATACTCGTTAAACTCAATATTGTTATTGAATGAATGAATGAACAAATAGCTAATTATAGTACTCTGCTTATGTATTTCTATTGGTTAATATTTAACTAAAAATTAATGGTTCAAATTGAAATTTTCTCATTCTATGTTTATTGCATTGAGTTCTGTTGTAATATCCTAAATATAACATTATACTAAAGCTAAGCATTTCATCTGTGAAATAAAGATGCTCAACTTAAAAAGAAAGAAAGAAATATCTATTGCACCTGAAATCCCTTGGCTATTCTTCAGCAGCAAACTATACTAATCCTGTAAACCTCTAAAGCAGTGGTTCTCAAATAGAGGGCTTGATAAAACACAGATGGCCCCACACTCAGAGCTTGTCTCCGAGCTAGACTGGGTCCTGAGAATATCAAGTTCTCAAGTGTTGCTGATGCTACTGGTCCAGGACCACACTTTGAATAGCACTGCTTTAGAACAATGTGTTCCACAAGTTATTACTGTGTTGTTAAAGGAGTTTCAAAGCCAAAATTTCAGAAACACTGCATACTATAATCCTATTTTTGAGTTGCAAAAAAAAGGTTTGGGAAAAGCCAAGTCAAAGTTAAGCAGGTTAACTTAATCAATTTCAGTTATTAAGGTGTTGTATCCACTATAGCTATTACTTTTAAATTGTTTCAAAGTTTGAGAAATTTGCTATAGAAATTTTTCTGTGACTATAGCTAAAGTTGTTAAGATAATTAGCTAAGACACTGCATATCAAGTGAGTAATAAGTGCTTACTGAAGTATTGACAAATGTCAGTTGCCAAATAAAACAGTTAAAAATTATTCTTTGATAAAAGGAGAGACAAAAAACTGAAAATGGGACTCCCATTTGACCCAGTAATCCCACTCCTAGGAATATATCCCAAAAAACTAGAAACACCAATCAGAAAGGATATATGCACTCCTATGTCATAGCAGCACAATCTACAATAGCTAGAATTTGGAAACAGCCTAGGTGCCTGTCAGCAGAGGATTGGATAAAAAAAACTATGGTACATCTACACAATGGAATACTATGCTGCCATAAAAAAGGAATTCTCATCATTTGCAGCAACCTGGATAGAATTAGAGAACATCATGCTGAGTGAAATAAGCCAGTCAATGAAAGAGAAATACCACATGACCTCACTCATTTATGGACATTAAAGAACATTATAAACTGATGAACTAAAAGACAGATATAAAGACAGTAAAGCAACAAGCAGACTGTCAAATTACAGCGGGGAGGGTAGGGAGATTTGGGGGAGATAAGAGATCAACCGAAGAACTTGTATACATGCATGTAAGTACAACCAATGGACACAAAACTCTGGGGAGGGAGGGTATATATGGGAGGGGGGGCAATGTTAAAATATGTACACAGATAATAATTTAATTAAAAATAAATAAATAAATTAATTAATTAAAAAAAAAGGAGAGAGAGAAAGGGGGGGGGGGAGAGAAAGGGAAAAGGGGAGGGAGGGAGGGGACAAACCAGAAGGAAGGGAGGGAACAATTTTACCTAAATTCTCCTGGAAATTGAATCAAAGTTCAAATATACTTCCCAGAAAAATGTTTCCTAACCCTGATGGAGTTCCTTCCTTTAACATTGGAAAATAGTAGGAAGAAAATGATTGCCTTAAAGACATTTTAGGCACTGTACTCTAGATACCGATTAAAATAAAACAAATTGAAAAAGACAAAAATAACTAAAAATAAGTATTTATTTGATGCATCAGAAAACTGATGTGCTTTAACTTTATAATTACTACTTTTTATATTGTGATTAACTTGAAAATGTGATTTGTTACTTTATTTTAGTATATGTGCTGCCGAAGCGAGCACATAATTTGTTACTTTAATTGCTAGAATTCTTTCTTCTTTCACTGATCAAATGGAGAAATTCACTGTAGTACAACATATGAATATATTAATAATTCTAAGATAATTATATTCTAACATATTCCTCATCTTATATTGGAATTATATGTACAGAGAATTCTTATGTAAGATAATTCTAATATTTTAATTCTAAAATAACACTCCATGTTTCAACCAATTAAATAATGGATATGTCTGAATTTTCTAAGCATATACCGTATTTTCAGGTGTATAAGACGACCCCCTAATTTTACAGTTAAAACATAGGTTTAGGCCTATATTCACTGTATAAGACTACCCCCCACTTCAAAGAAAAGACTTACTTTGCCGTCAAGATTTACAGATAATTTTTGTGCAGTTTTGGTCTTTTGCCCCTGATTTTCGGTTGACTTTTATTCGTTTCAAAGGTCGTCTTATACGCCAGAAAATACGGTATTATCTGCAAGATATGTAGTTGTAAATGTATATGTAACATGATACTTCAGACTTATTTTAGTCTGAGAGGCAATACGTCCATGAAAACATTATGTACTTGGTTACACCACTTTCATCTCTGTGAGTGCATAATCTCTAAGTTCTCTTTAAGGTCTAAGAAACTGTGATTCTGTGAGTCAATGGTGAATAACAGATTTGCGCCCTCCCTTCAGTTGGTCAAATTTGTGATCAACATTAACCATAAAAATAACTTTTAGGGGGGATTAACCTATTATCCTGGCAAATTGTAGTGTTGATTAACCCATACAGAAATGGATAATAAATCTTACCTTACTGAAAATATTTGTAACTGTGTGGTGATGGACGTTAACTGAACTTACTGCGGTAATCGTTTTACAGTATATACACATATCAAACAATTATGTTGCATACCTTAAACTTATACAATGCTATATGTCAATTATATCTAAAAGTAGAAAAGACAAAGATAATACATGTACATAAAACAGCTGTTGACAGAACCTGCTAAAAAGGCAATTAGTATTAAGAAAATTTAATACTAAACCATTTATTTCAATTATTTTTAGCACCAAATAACTGGAGGCCAATTGGGGGAAATAGCTCCTCAACTCTATAGAACCACTTTTTTAGGTTTTTCATTCTTTAAAAACATAATGGAAAACTTTTAAAACAACATTTCTTAACAGCACCCTGAAACTAGAACCTGTTAGTTCTTTTCATGGTAGATATTTAAACAGAATTAGCAAAATAGAATTTAAGAAGGAAGGGAACACAATGGTTCTAAAACAAAATTAGGCCACAGGGACCCTATTCAACCTCCTCAAGTTTTAGGAAGGAGCCAAAGATAAGAAAAAGAATTTCCCAGAGCAGTGATCCTTGTTCAGATATGCAAAACTGAAGAAACATTGCCAAGAGCCACTTGCTTTCAATTCTGTCTCTTCCCTTCTTTGACCTGAAACATTCTAATATAGATTAGAAAAAAAGAAAAATAGCACTTTGTTTTAAAATATATCATATTGGCACAGAAATACTGATGGTTGCGTTTGGTTGTTTCTGGATTTAAGATACTTGCAATATCTAATCAATCTACAGACATACAAGGAAGCAATTGAGGGAAGGGAGAATAAAGACCAGAACATTCTTTTCTGTTTTGATGCATTAGAAATACCCATTCACTGAAAACTCTTAAATAAACTTTAATTCTATAACTATAGCCACAGCTAGTGACTAAATATGAAAATAAGTATGAAATCCAATGATGACTTTGCTTTCTCTGACATTTAGATCTATGTACTTTGAATTCTAGGGTAATATTTCTAAGCCTATTCCTACTTCTTAAAACAAAAACTCTAACCAAGAGAAAATATATTATTCCAATGACATTTTTTTATTTTCAAACATGCCACAACAAGTGGTTTTATCTCAGAAAACAACTATGAGAAAAGTTACTTTTATGAATTCACAAAATGTAAAACTAAGATGCAGAATACTTAGGATGAGGATTTAGGAATCTTCTTCTCTCCGAAATTTGGTAAGTGTATTATCCACCCACTTCACGCTATTAGTGGAGAAACAACCAACATATCCTATTCAAAAGTGAAAATGAACAGTAAAAAAGATGTAATATATGGCCTTTCACAGACATTTTTCCAACAGTAACTATCAGTTTAGCAAATACTTGAGAAGCATATTTGACAGTAAATGAGTAACTCATAATTATGTATTGCGTTAAAGAGCCTCATGTAGTATATCCTAATATACCGTATTTTTCGGACCATAAGACGCACTTTTTTCCCCCCAGAAGTGGGGGGAAAAAGTCCCTGCGTCTTATGGTCCAAATATAGCCTACACATATACTTTAAAAAAAAAGTTTTTTTACTTGCCCGGCTCTGTGTGGTCTCTGTGTGCTTGCCCGGCTCTAAAATGGTTCTAAATGCTGCTGTTTACTTTACAGGGTTGATTACATGTGTTTATGACTGTGATGTTGGGTTTTAATGCACATAAAATATTTTAGGACACTATTTGTTTCAGAATCTTTTTTTCTTCATTTCCCTTCTCTAAAAACTGGTGCGTCTTATGGTCCGGAGTGTCTTATGGTCCGAAAAATACAGTAATCACTATGAATGAAAACATTCCATTTAGTTCCTTCTATCAATTAGAAACAGTACTGCACAAAGCATTATGGGTAATAAGATACTGAATTAACAGTGTAAGAGTATTAAAGTTAGGTTCAAAATGTGTTGTTTGGTATGTTTTAACCTTGAGCAAAGTTTATAATATGTTAGGAAAATTAGGAATTACTAAACTTAAATGTATTTAACTAGAGGGTTTAATTTTTAAAAAGTCTAGTAGTTATGAATAATTGCAGTGTCCTCAGTATAGGGGTTTTTAACCTGGGGCCTCAAAGTATCTGTAAACTCCCTGAAATTCATAGGAAAATGTGTGTATCTATGAGAAAAAGTCAAGTTTTAAATATTTTGAAGGGTTCTACAACCCAAAGAATCTTAGAGAGCAGGACTGTAGCAATCAAAATAAAACATTAGAGTACAAATCAACATAAGTAATTGTAGCAAGAATGTAAACATTCATAAAGCCAGTAAAGATTTAGAAGTGAAATGCCAAGAGAAATATGTAATGATATAAAAGCACCTCAAAGTATTTTTCAAGAATATAAAAGCCAAGAAGCATATTGCTACATGCTTTTTTGAAGCTAGCTAAATTGATTTGCCCACCTTTGGTCTAGCCACCTACAAAGATTATAGAATTAAAAGAATATACAATATTAAGATTGTGCTAGAATATTCATGTAAGAATTAACCATTTAACAAGGAACTAAACTGTGTTTGGTGGTTATCCTAGACCTTTCTCCATGTAATCTTTCACAGGAAAGCATTATAACTACTGATTTTACTAAATCTCTAATTTTTAGCATCATTATATTTTACTAAAAATTCCCAATAGATCCCATTATTTGAAAGACCCTTAAATAACACTAGGATATTACGTTAAGTTCAGCACTGCTATTTTAGATGCCATTCTTATAAAAGCTTGATCCTACAAATTCCACCATACAACATGATGGTAACATCTCTCTCAATGAGCAAACCAGATATTTGTATTCAAAGGACGGTATGAAATGAATGTGTGTGAGATGATAGTGTTTCTGGGAACCAATACCTAATCCTAAACAAGATAAAACACTACAATGTTACAGAGGCACATTTATCATTTATGGAAAGCCTACTGTGTTTCAGGCAAAGAACTCAAAGAATGAGCTCCTCCTCAACTAAACTGTAAGAGTTTCTCTACAGCAAGAATTGTGTCCTTTGATAACAAAAGTAGATTCTTATGCATTTATCTTAAAAGATTAATTGACTAAATGGGCTTGACATATTTAGGAAGTACAGCTGAGAGTACCTGGTGGTCAGCCTGGAGGACTGACTAAATAGTGACACTATTAATAGATATAAGGATTTCAGAAAAATGAATGAGAAATATGATTTTAGTTTGAGGCACATTTAAAGTTCTTAAGAGAATTGACAGACATGACAAGTAACTGGAAAATAGCACTCTGGAGTTGAAATTAGAGTTGGGGACATTGATAAAGGAGTCAACAGTAGAAGCCCTAGGCATAATGACAAAACCAAGAAAAATATAGAGAGAAGAGGACCAGCCTCAGCCAGTTTGGCTCAGTGGATAGAGCATCAGCCTGCGGACTCAAGGGTCCCAGGTTTGATTCCTGTCAAGGGCACATGCCCGGATTGCAGGCTTGATCCCCAGTAGGGGGTGTGCAGGAGGCAGCCGATCATTATTATCATTATTTTCTCTCATCACTGATGTTTCTGTCTCTCTTTCCTTCTACCTTCCTCTTTGAAATCAATAAAAATACTTTTAAACAATAAATAAATAAAGAGAAGAGGTCCAAAAATAGAATCTAAAGCACAATAATTTAAAGGAAAAAAAAAAGAGCTAGTACATAACTTGTAACCAAGTAAACCTACCAGGATTTTCTACACATAGTTTTTATGAGTAGAAATAAGTATGCTTTATTTATTTACTTATTTTAAAATATATTTTATTGTTTTTTTACAGAGAGGAAGGGAGAGGGATAGAGAGCTAGAAACATCGATGAAAGAGAAACATGAGAGAGAGACATCGATCAGCAGCCTCCTGCACACCCCCCACCAGGGATGTGCCCGCAAACAAGGTACATGCCCTTGACCGGAATCGAACCTGGGACCTTTCAGTCCGCAGGCCGATGCTCTATCCACTGAGCCAAACCAGTTTCGGCGAAATGTTTTAAATAGCAATGCAAAAACTGAAATAGGTTATATACCTGTAGCTATCACACAATTTAAATTTCTTGGAATATTCCCAATTTCAAATATTTTGTCCTCCTGTTCAGATAAATGCTGGAAATACACTGGAATTTAGTGTTCCAATTACAATTCCAAGATCATTGTTTGGATACTGAAGTGGCATAAAAGTCCTTTTTTTATATTATGCTCTAGGCTCAGTTTCCTCATTTGCAAATGGGACAGTAACAGTACCTACTTCATAGAGATTAAGCAAGTTCACACAACAAAGTGCTGTAAATAGTACCTGAAACATACTATGCGTGCAACAGGTATTAACTTATCATTTTCTACTCCCCCATAAAAATGTATACTAATTGTAAAGCAGAAAATTGATTAGCCCATAGCTATCAGGACCACCAATTCCCAAATCTTTCCCAAAAATCAGTTTTAAATAATCTTCCCGTATATCTCATTTCTCAGACTGTATGCAGATTTTTGGTCATCTCTAAAAATTTTATTTTGAACAAATCAGAGGGATTAAGTGCTTAGACCATAATCAAGAGCCAAGGAAATATTTACATTACTACTAGTTATTTCTGATTTTTAGTCTTAGAAAACTTTCTCAAACTATTAAATAAGCAATACAAACTTTTTATATTGCCCTTTGTGCCTAGATTATCTGTCTTTAGAACTACACAAAGTAGTGCTCTAAGGTATCTAAAATCAGACAACTGACAGTACTTTTACATGACTACTTTTAAATGTTCTAGAACCCCACATCAAGTTCATCAATTAAACTCCAAATCCTTCTTGCTATTATTTTCTTTTCTCCCAAACTATAAACATACAGTAATCTAAGAATCCTTACTTCCCAGTCATCCCCTTCCTCACATTTTTCATCTATTCCAACATCAACTTTCTGTTGTCCACTTCTGAACCTATCCACAATGTGAATTTCTCAAGACTAAACTTTCCCTTTTGCTTCCTTATTCTTGGAAATCTAAATAACTCTAAAAGAAAACTGCTCAAAAAAACTGCATTTCACTTACTAACATCAAGAACCTGAAGCCCTGTCATGTTAATACTCTTCCAATTCCAAAAACCTATAATTCTGTTTTAAAGTCTTCATTCATTCAATAAAGCATTAATTCTACCCCATTTTGCTAGATTCCAAAAACTCAGTAATCACAGGTTTCTATGTCTCAGCTGTACATAAACAAAAGAAAAACCCAATTAATTGTGAAATTCCTAGTAAAATAAACTAAACAACTCCTGGAAACAAATGAAACTTTCCTTGGAAGGTATTAAAGTAGCTAAAGTAAATGCTAGGCAAACGATAAAAGGAAACAAAAAGCTTACAATTTATGTTATGGTATGACAGAAAAAGAGCTCAGGACTGGGAGTAAGGAGCTGCTTCTGAGGGGCAGCTTTTCCAAAGGCTGTTATTTCAGACAAATCAAAACCCACATTTCATAAAGGTATAATCAAGAGATCTCACTACACACAATTGAAACCATTGGTTAAGCTTTTGCTAAATGAAATAATGGAATCTGGGTTTTGTAGTCTAGTGAGAAAAAAGCAAAGAGGATTTGGGGTTCTATATTGCTCTTTGCTCTTTACTTGTCTGCAGTTTGAGTACACCCTTTCATTTGTTTCTGATTCTTTATGATTAGTCCTTGATATAAAATAACTAAAGGTGAGTGATCAACATAAAATCATAGTTTTTCTCAAGTTAGAAAAACACATTTAGAAAAGAGCCCAAAAAAGTCAAATTCTCTCAATGGATTTAAATAAGGCCTTTTCTACAACTTTAGTATAAAAATACAATTTTGATTATGGTGCTGTGAATTTTCAACTGTGTGGATTACTCACTTTTTAGAATATTCTCAGCAAAATTTTAGTCCAACTTGGCTTCCTCCTGCTACCCAGAGTACTTCTCAGCCACCATCTTTTACCGTTAGTAAGAATTTAATATTAGCCCAAATAAAACACAATCAGGAAAATAAATGAACAGAAATACAGTGTATCCCAAGTAAAATATTTACAATATTCAACATTTTGGGATAATTTAATGAAAAGCAGCTCATTACAGTGAATGCTCTATTTTCATGGATGAACTTTATCAAACTTTCTGCCAGAAAACCATGAAATATTTAAGGATACTCTAATTTATTTTACAGGTCTTGAGACCACTTAAGCTCATCATAATTTCATAATATAGGGTGAGGCAAAAGTTGGTTTACAGTTGTTTGTATGAAAAAATACAATATGTAAAAATAAACTTTCCCATACTCACAAATATAAAACTACTTTTGCCCCACCCTATATATCTATTTTGAGTTATGTGAATTATAAAACCATATATTTAGCCTATAGACATCAGAACATTTATTCACTTGTAAAACTAATTTTATAAGTAAAATTATGTTACAGTAAATGTTATCACTGTAAGAGAGGTTTCTTTAAAAAGAACAACACAGCAAATCCTATTGGCTTGTCCTTTTGGTTTACTCTTCCAAACCAGTCAAGTTCTGACATTAGGCAAAATTACTATCACTATATTTTAGGGGGGAAAAGTGAACACATCCACTCCACTCTAATATTAAGGATAAAAGTAGTTTCTCCAAGCACAATGGATCAACTGACTTGATAGTTTACCATTTTTAAGTAATTACTAAGCTTCTTATTTCACAGAACATAATCCATCATTTTTGCTTTTTTGAATTTGATTCCTTGAGTTATAAATCTAAAGATGTTGATTTTCAGAATTTCTTTGCAGGTTTGTTACTGTTTTATTTTCTTACTCTAAGAAAAATCAAACTAACTACATTTGATATTGTCATCAGTTTCAAATTTTATTCATTTTTTTCTTGATTCCAATTCCACTTGGGATTCTAAGATGAAACCTATAAATGCTCACTACATACTTCTAATACTTAAAAAATAAAGATCAGGGGGAAATCTAATAAATCTACTAAACTGCAATTACTATTTGAACCCAAATGCTAATATTCACACCATAAAATTTTCTAAAATTTTTGAGATGTAGGAAGTTTATTAATTTATATTACTCCGCAAATATATCTTATGTATTTAATTTCATTTAACCATATCCCATTGGTTGGATTTGGGGGATGTTTTTAAAGTGTTGAGAGTTTAATGTTTATTTTTTTAATCCAACAACTTTATCCAAAAATTCAGAAAATTTTTCTGGCTGGCCAGGAGGAAAACATTTCAGTGTTGATAAGTCCATTGACTGTAACAGCCCAGGAAGCATGCTAAAACAAAAGAAGAAAAATATTAGGTAATATGGGAGAAAGTATCAGCATTCACCTGCTGCCCATTTGATGAATGAATCTAACTTCCAAGAATACTGTGAAGCTTCTCAAACTATACATGTAATTTTAATGAATTTTATTATTATAGGTATACAAACTAAGATTAAAGCAATACAAAGAGCTACATATCAACATCAATTCAAAAGATACTGTATCTTAAGTCAAGTGAAATATTTCAGAAATGTTATTTTATGAAGGATGTGGTCACTTTTTTTTTTTTTTTTTTTTTTTTTGCAAATGGCTTTGGGACACTTCTCAGGACTGGGCAGATATAAATTGAAACAAAATTAATTTACGAAAACAGAATAAATGACACTAAAAATAACAGCTGCAAGATAAGAACAATAAGCTTGGGAAACTACTAGACCATGCATGAAGATGGTGGAATAACTTTTTGCCAGTAATTTACTATAATAAATCTGGTGTAAACAATGTACAATCGCCATGCTTGTTGGAAGTAAGATTCCAAACCACAACATAAAACTATTACTTCAGGAATTTAATTAAACAAGCCACTTAAATTAGAACATACAACCACTTAGCCTAATTGGGGGCAAATAAATAATATACCTAAGATGAAAGTACAACCAATGACTCTTATGGCATGCATGTGTATGACTTATTTGAAATTAATATGAGAAAAAAAAAAGACTTTGCCCTAGCCGGTTTGGCTCAGTGGATAGAGCATCGGCCTGCGGACTCAAGGGTCCCAGGTTCGATTCCCGTCAAGGGCATGTACCTTGGTTGTGGGCACATCCCCAGTGGGGAGTGTGCAGGAGGCAGGTGATTGATGTTTCTCTCTCATCGATGTTTCTAACTCTCTATCCGTCTCCCTTCCTCTCTGTAAAAAATCAGTAAATATATTTTTTAAAAAGAAAAAGATTTTTAAACCTTTAATGAACTGTTAAGAGATTCCTACAGCTCCCTTTTCATCCTGAATAGAGTCAGGACAGGACATCCTTTATGAAATCAATGTTTTCCTTTTTTAAATGTACTGACACAACTTCAAAGCTGATTTAACATTTTAAATGAAAATACTCATGAACGGTGTCTGGAAAAATTGACTTTTATAAAACTGGAAGATTAGAGTTTATTACTCTCAACTACCTAAGGACAGATATGTCCATTATCTGAGGTCCACATAATTTTGATTATCTAGATTATCCCTGACTTACAATACCTTTAAGAATGGCTTCTATATTACAAAGCCAGCCTGACATTCCCTCTCTTCTATCATTATAGGGATTATAACATCAACAAATACTCCTGAAACAATCAATGGATCTGTTTTGTTTACTGAAATATGCTTAGTACCTAGAACAATGTAGGCTCATAGTAGGTGCACAATAAATATTTAATGAATTAACAAGTGTTTACTGAATGCCTAGGAGACAGATGCAGTAAAGCTTAAAAGAAAAGGTTACTATTTCTAACATGTTTCTTCTAAAGTTTATTTTTTATTTTCAAATTAACTTCAACTTATAATATAAAAATTCAGGTGGGCAAAAGTAGGTTTATAGTTGAGTTTGTGAAGCAGTTTATTCTTGTATTATATTATTTATTTGTATTACAACTATAAACCTACTTTTACCCATCCCTGTTATGTATTTTGCAATACTTCTATGAGGTCTTTGCTTTTTAAAACATCAAATTAGGATAGCTCTTGGAGTCAAACAATTGGAAATTACTGACCTGACCCTTTGGCAAGCTTCTAGTGTCTCAAGAAGAATTAATAGAAAACAAGCAGCAATTTTCTTCTTCCTTTTACTGTGATGTTGATCAGTTCCTGTTGAATTCTAAGGTATTTCTAGGAAATAATGCTCCTTACCATAATGCAATTCCCCTGCTTAAAATATTCCAATGACTTCTCGCTAAACATAGAATAAAATCAAACTCTTACATGAGCTTCTCTGCCCAATATCATCTTAAACTACATTCTCCCTTGCTTACTACAATGCCACACTAACCATCCCTTTGTTCTTCAAACATACCAAACTCAAAGCTCATTCCTAGCTTAGGACCTTTGCAATTGCTGTTCCTTCTGCCTCTAGAGCAGTGGTTCCCAACCTATTTTTGGCCATGCCCCACCTAAGCATCTCTAAAATCCTGATCCCCCCGCCCCCCCCCCGTGACATATTTTTATTATTCAAAAAGGGAACTCCTATTCACATGGAGGAAGCCTAAAGGCCATTAACTTGGTCTAAACAAGCTTCCAAAGAACATGGCAACCATGAAAGAGAAAAATAAAAGAATGAAAGGACAGTTGAAGTACTGTGGAAGAAATCACTAAGAAATTGTTTAAAAGAATAATATGAAGTGATATGAAGTTTCAAAACATATAATAGAGAACTGAAATGCATAAATATGTCACAATATATATTTATATACTATATATGAGGCCCCTACAACCATAAGAAATGCAAAATATTCACTGTTAATAATTTATTCTTTAATTGCCCCTTTAAAATCAAATTGCCCCCCTATGGGGTGTTTGTTGGGAACCACTGCTGTAGAGCTTCAATTGACCGGCTCTTCCTTTTCATTCCAGTCTTAGCTTAAATGTCAAATACCACCATGCCTTCCCTAACCATTTTATCTAATTAGTCTTCACCCAACCTATCACTCTACCCTGACTTATTTTTTTCATAACACATTTCACTATGTAAAATTTTATTGATGGCTTATTTATGAACTGTTTACTATCTCCTGCCATTAGAACATTAGTACCATGGGACTTTATCTCATGTTTACCACTGTATCCACAGAACCTAAAACAATGCCTGGCATATATTAAGTATAGTTGAATTAATGAATGAGCAAACTTAAGAGATTCCAGAGGATTTACTGAATGCAAAACCTGAATTAAAAATAAGCAAATGGTCCAGCCAGTATCTCAGTGGTTGAGCATCAACTTAAGAACCAGGAGAACACAGTTCGATTCCTGTTCAGTGCATATGCCCGGGCTTCGGGCTGGATCCCCAGGGTGGGGCATGCAGGAGGCAGCTGATCAATGCTTCTCTCTGATCATTGATGTTTCTATCTCTCTCTCCTCACTTCCTCTCTGAAATCAATAATATATTTAAAATGTTAAATAAATAAGCAAATGCCTTCTTTGAATAATGAAAATCTAAAAAATTAACTCAAAAATTATATTCTCAGAGATTTGAGCACCCAAATAAACATACATGCTCAGATTTTTACATGTAATGATGCAGGCACAGATCATAGTTGGAGTGGAAGACAAACAAATGAGAGGACTTGGCAGGTGAGAAAAATCAAAGAAAGTTTGATTAAGTGGGAGACAATAAGAGGTTGAAGAGACAGATGGGGTAGGTAGCTGGGTAAGAATAGGTAGGGAGGAAATTAAGGAATTTTTTAAAGTCAAATAATGAGTCTCTAGTATACCTGCAGGTACAGTAAAAGAGATGCCCGTCTCTGTGTAGCTGTTTTGCCAATTCCAGCTGATGATTGTTCATCAATTTTTCATTTATAACCACTACAAGAGGCTTTCTTTTTTCCAGAGTCTCCAAACAGCTTCCTGCACCTACAAACATACATCGAATTTGTTAATACAGGTTTTTAAAAAAGTTAAGCCAACAGATATACAAAAAGATGCTCACCTCACTAGCTATTAAGGAAATGCAAATTAAAACTATAATGAGATACCACCTCATACCTATTAGAGTGGCCATAATCAACACCACAGTAATAATGCTAGAGAGATTGTTAAGAAAAAGGAACCCTCATTCACTGCTGGTGGGAATGTAAACTAGTACAGCCACTATGGAAAACAGTATGGAGGTTATTAAAAAACTTAATTTAGTTACCATATACTTAGCAATTCCTCTTCTGGATGTTTACCCAAAAAACTTGAAAACATTTATTTGCAAAGGTATATGCACCCCTATATGCAGCATTATTCACAGTGGCCAAGACATGTAGACAACCAAAGTGTCCTTTGATAGAGGATTAAATACAGGAAATATGGTAGAGATATACCATGGAATAATTATTCCACCATAAGAGACAAGACTGCGACTGGTGACAACACAGATGAAACTTGATAATACTGTATTATACTAAGCAAAATAAGTTAGTCAGAAAAAGCTAAGAACCATATGATTTCACTCATATGTGGGATATAAAACTGAAACTTGCTGAAACCGGTTTGGCTCAGTGGATAGAGCGTAGGCCTGCAGACTGAAAGGTCCCAGGTTCGATTCCGGTCAAAGGAATGTACCTGGGTGGTTGCAGGCACATCCCCAGTGGGGGGTGTGCAGGAGGCAGCTGATCGGCATTTCTCTCTCACCGATGTTTCTAACTCTCTCTCTCTCTCCCTTCCTCTCTGTAAAAAAAATAAATAGAATATATATATATTTTTTAAACTGAAACTTATGACACAGACAACAGTATGGTGGTTACCAAAGAGAAAGGGATGGTGGTAGTAAAGGGTAATGTGGGCCAAATTTATGGTGACAGAACATTTGACTTTGGTTGGTGGGTCCACAATACAATGTACAGGTCATGTACCATAGAATTGTACACTTGAAACCAATATGATCCTATTAACCAATTTCACCCCAATTATTTAAATTTAATAAAATGTTTTAAAAAGTTAGTGTTCCACCAAGTTTTGTGCTAAAATTCTAAAGATGAAAACCTTAGTTGGCAGAACTACAAACCAGGAATTCTAATTATACATTCAAAATATCAAAAGTATAGTTATCAGTTGTTCTTTAATGTTATAAACCTAATTTGAAAAATACATTTTTTAACACTGTCAATAAATTAAGTGCTTTGCCACTTGCCCTCTAGTAGGATGCCCTGGGCATGGGTTTCGAATCCAAATAAAATTCAGATCCAACATATTGTACATGAAAGTGTTCTGCACATTTATTAAAAAAGTAGAAAAAGCAAGCCCTCAATAGTGACAAGCACCAATAAAGAAAAACTCTGACCACTCAATCCCAGAAAACAATCAAGGGTAAATTTCCACAAATGTGCATATCCTATATAATAAGAGTATTATGCAAATTGACCATCACTCCAACACACAAGATGGCTGCCCCCATGTGGTCAAAGATGGCCAAGACAAGGTGGCCAGCAGGGGAGGGCAGATGGGAGGGACCAGGCCTGCAAGGGAGGGCAGTTGGGGGCAACCAAGCCTGCAGGGGGAGGGCAATTAGGTGTGCCCAGGCTGTCAGAGGAGGGCAGTTTGGGGTGAGTAGGCCTTCAGGGGAAGGCAGTTAGGGGTGACCAGGCTGGCAGGGGAGGGCAATTATGGGCAATCAGGCTGGCAGGGGAGCAGTTAGTTATCAACCAGGCCGTCAGGGGAGTGGTTAGGGGGTGATCAGGCTGGCAGGCAGAAGTGGTTAGGGGCAATCAGGAAGGCAAGCAGGCAAGCAGTTGGGAGCCAGCAGTTAGGCCCACTTGGATCAGGCCTAAATGGGCAGTCAGACATCCCCTGAGGGTCCCAGATTGCAGAGGGTACAGGCTGGGCTGAGGGACACCCCCTCCCACTCCATGCACGAATTTCATGCACCGGGCCTCTACTATACAATATTTGGGTCAACTCAACTTTAAATATATTTTATTGATTTTTACAGAGAGGAAGGGAGAGGGTTAGAGGGCCAGAAACATCAATGGGAGAGAAACATTGATCAGCTGCCTCCTGCACAACCCCCACTGGGGATGTGCCTGCAACCAAGGTACATGCCCTTGACTGTAATAGAACCTGGGACTCTTGAGTCCACTGGCCGATGCTCCATCCACTGAGCCACACCAGCTAGGGTTCAACTTTAAAATCTAAAATCATTTGATATTTTCTATGGCAGGGAGGAGACTGATAAATGAATAGACAAATCCTTTATGGGTAAATAATGCTAGGGTAGTAATAAAAACACAGACTCCAGCATCAGACCATTATCTGTCTACCACTTACTAAATGGAAAAGTTACTTGACCTCTGTGTCTCTGTTTCTTCATCTATAAAATGGAGATACTAATAGTAGTTAATTCATAAGATTGTTTGGAAGGATTCAACCAGTTATGCACACATAATATGTATAACAATACCAAAAGCTGTTTGCTATTATCCATTTCTAATCACCAATCTCTTGGTGCTGTCTACTTCTAAAGACTTTTCTCTCTCCAAAGAAGGCTTTATAAGAACCACAAAACTTCTTCCCCAGTTATCCAGCAGTCATAATTGCAATGCTCTCCCAAAACAGTTCTTCTGAAGGTATGGGCAGTGTAACTAGATCAGGATGGTTCGCTGAAGAGCAGGCAATGATACACAATATGTAGCTGTTATAGAATATTTTTACTTAATTTATTTCACATTCACATTTAATAAAAATATAAAACATATTTCAAAGTCAATTTCTCCATGACTAATCCAACCAATTAGATGGCTTAATACTACTGCAGATCTAAGCCCAAATACCTCAACTGACAACTCTTAACACATCATTGGGTCAATGATTTTGCTTGTGTTTAAAGTTTCTTACTGTGAAGTTGGGCTATGGTAATTAATTTCCCATCCTTTTACCACCCAGAAATAATAAATTCTGTCCAATATTCTCAATTATAAAGTTCAAACAAGTTTTTTATTCAAAAGGGCTACAAATCAGTTACTCTAATGACTTTATCTCCAAAGGTTCAAGTTTCCGTTCTTAAAAAAACCAACCCCGTTAAGATTCTAAGACACTTTACCTGCGTGACTTATAACAAGATCTGCTTCCTCAAGGTCTTCTTTCAATGAATCCTTGTACCTATAAACATCCAGAGTAAATGACTCTGTACTGAATGGTTCAGGCACAACCTTTCCTCTGCCTATTTGTAGGACGAGTCGATTGTAACCAAGGCTCTTGATGATCTGAAAAGAGGCAAAACAGGAAAAAAACAAAACAAAACAAAAAAAAACAGGCCTTTTAAACAGGTTACTGTAAAGATAGTAGTAACAACAACAAACCCTAAAGTCGGTGTTCAGATCTGAGGACGGGCTGCCAAATAGTCTAAATGGAGACGATTTCTGCTCGTTTTCCAAAATGACCCCTTTCCCCCGTCCCGGGCCCTGACAAGGTACCTCATTAGCCCTAGAGGATCTACTCAACCCAGCTCACGGAGTCCTGAAAGAAGTGGCCCCTAAGAAATCTGAGACCAAGCAAAGATTTTGAAAAAGGCGCCGAAAACTCGGCCAGGAGACAACTAAGAGCTCCCAGGTCCCACTGCGCAAACAGAGACGCGGTGCCACCTCAGACCGCCAGCCGGCCGCGGGGCTGCCCCAAAGGCGGAGGCAGGACCAGGGCGGCGAGCAGAACAGGCTGAGCTGAGTCCAGCCAGGGGATTCGGATCGGAATGGGGTCTGGAGAAGCCTGCCTGGGCCCGGGGCCCAACACCGCCCACAGCTCTCCACTGGGGAGGAGAGGCCGGTGGGGCGGGCCTAAACGCTCCGGGCGGAGCCTCGGGGAGGAGGGACCGAGCAGAAAGCAGAGGCGGAGGCGGAGATTCTGAAGAGAAAAGCCCAGGGAAGGAGGAGCCTGAGAAAAGACAGGGAGGAGTAGCCCAGGAAGGCTGCAGGAAAGCAGACTGAGACAGAGGACTCTGAGGCGGGGAGGAGTCAGCAAAGCGGCTGCACCCGGTGTCCCTCTCAGCAGGGTTCTTCCTAGCCCGGCTGGCGCGCTAGGTCCCGAGGCTGGAGGTGGCAGCGAGTGGCGAGCTCAGCGAGGCGCGCCCGCCGGCCGCCCTCCCGCAGCCCCACTCACTTGCAGACAGTCTTGTGCCAACACACGGGCAATGAGGTCGTCAAAGCTGGTGGTCCCCACTGTAACAAACACACACTTCATCGCGAGGGTTCCCCGGGCAGAATCACAAGGGTCGGATGTGACGTACTGACATCACGTGAGCTGTGCGTACAGTGGGGGAGGCGGAAGTTGGCCAAGGCAGCCAGACTGTGGCGGGAATCGGGTTTGTGTTGCCCTGGGGGGTGGGGCCAAAGACTACTTAAGTGATTGTCAGCCACTGTCGGAAGTCACTTACTTATAAGAGCTCCTGGAATACGCATGTTAAGGAGGTGGGGAATTAACAGATTTGTTTATTTTTTTCAAAAGTGTCGGTTAATAAAATAATGAAACCTCGCACCCTCTCTTATATGAGCGATAATTTTACTTCGAGTCTGTTGAGAGACTATGAAATTAAAAAAAAACTGTCTTTCTAAAATCACTCATGAGAATGGGCTCTTCCAACTATGGTTCTCAAGAAGCCAGAACTATATGGCTGGTGAGTTTTTTTAGGGAGCTGCATCAAGGTAATTACTTCCATTAGCAAGCATTGCGTGTAAAATAGAGGCGTTAAGGCCTGAAGCTTACATCTGTAATGCATTAAACCCATCCATTGAACCATTTAAAATGTGAAATTTATGGTAAATTTAATTTATGATGAAATGTAAAATTATACATTAGCTTGAATATGTACCACAGATACATTACAATTAGTCAAGTACAGGAGAGGTGATTTCTCAAGACTCCTTTTTCCTACCACTGTTATTAAAATTATTACTTCCTCTATCTGGTTCTAATGTTACCAAATTAAAATCTCACTTTAAGTCATATTTATATTTTGCCCTGGCTGGTTATATATCAAAGGGAGCCTGTAAGAAGGAATTGTTTTAACCGAAACCGGTTTGGCTCAGTGGATAGAGTCGATCTGCGGACTGAAGGGTGTGCAGGAGGCAGCTGGTGGATGTTTCTAACTCTCTATCCATCTCCCTTCCTCTCTGTAAAAAAATCAATAAAATATATGTTTTTAAATTGTTTTAAAGACAAAAAGGATTAGAGTTGAATTAGACATAGATCATAGGCTGAAAAAAAATTTTTACCTTTAAGTCTTGTAGCTTGGGTAATTATCTTTCTGAGGAGTTATATGCTGCTATCCCTCTCATGATTCTAAATTTTACAAATGAATGATACAGTGAAACTACAGTTTCATAATAACAGTAAATGTAGAAAGATAATGGTTGAATAATAAAATGAACATAATCGTATATTCTGCACAATAAGAGTAATAAACTATTTATTGAAATACTAGTATAAGACAAAAATATTCCAAAATATTCTGTAATTCAGAAAGACCTTTACCTCTTGTGTCTCTGAAATCTTTTCCTGTGCTTGGAAGATATTAAATGAAAGGAGCACTGTTATGCTGAGCTCACAGAGAGAATAAGCACACATATAAATTAAATGTTCTTAAATTACCAGAAAATGAGAAAATTAAACTTCTAATAGTTTTAATGTCCTAAACTTTAATAAAATATCTTGCAGAAGCTGATCCAGAACTCTTTTAGAATCCAAGATAACAATTTTGGCAATTAATTCTTTTCTCTGTTTTGTTAGTTTTAAGTATAATTGTTAGTTATAATTCAAACCTGAATTTTATTTACTTGGGTGTGGTTTCCCTAAATTTATACCAGCTTACTGATCAAATAAGTTAGTATTATTTTTAAAAAGGATTACAATTTTAAAAAAGGTAAATTTGTATGGATGAAAAAGGAGCACATACTAAACCTAACAAGCTCAAGAGAGGCCTGCATGGTGGGCCTTATAAACTCAGAGACTGAAAGTAACCACATAGGATGGTCTGAAATTAAAATTTCTAACTAAAAGCAAGTCATGATATGCAGTCTTGTCCTAGGTGGTTCTTCCTTGACCTTAGTGAACCTAACTGAGCCTGTTTATTATCTTTTTGCATCTAAGATAACACACCTTTGGAATGTCAGAATAATTTTATTTTTCCTCATCACACCCTACACCTGTACTCACCACACCAGAGCAGGAGACCACAGCCCCTCATTGTTATCTTGAATACCATCTCATTGTGCTGTAAATGTTAATTGTTAACTATGCCCACTCCGTAAAAGAAGTATTTGTCTCTCCATTTTACTTCTTATCCAGTCTCAGAGATCTCCCAACTTTGCTTTCCCCTGCCTGCCTAATTTATTGTAGCACCAGTGGATTTTGTATAACCCACTTACATCTCCTTTTATTGTAATGTATAAAATAAGCTGCAGAACTGCCCTTCTCTGGAACATTTTCTCAACCTGTTGAGATTTTGCTTCCCGGCAGTTGTCATCACTTATGCTTGTATAAGCTCATAAAAATTCTCTGCAGGTTTAGACATTTCTTACATTCACATTTGTTTTCAACTACACTAAATCAGTATTCTGACAAATTATTTCAATATCAACTGTGTTTTTGTACTATGGCATCTTGAAGATAATTCCCAAGATCTTGAAGCAACTTCAAATCATGAACTGACATTAAATTAATTAATGGATAATGAATTGAACAGCTAGGTGCTTTTTAAGTTAAATAGAATATTTAAACATTGGTTTAAATTAAACATTTAAATTTATATACATTTGCCTCTTATTTGAAATGATATAGAGAAGCTATATCTTAGAATTGTGTAATGTTCGGTTTTGCCACTTTAGGAGATTATAAAAGGATTTGTGTGACTGCAGAAAGTTTTGTCATGCCTTAAGTTCTATTAATCTGTTAACATGCTTGTATATGCCAGACAGTTCTCAATCACCCACCCTGCAACTTTCTCTTTAAATTAGAAGTTAGTTACTTTGGTTCAAAGTTTTAATTACAGTAAACCCTCAATTTTACAGATCTTGATTTAATGGACTTCAGATTTAACAGACACAATTTCTGGTCTATATATCATATGTGAAAATTTATACCCTATTAATTTTAAAATGATTTTAACTAATATTTGCTTATAATTTAATTAACAGGTTATTTTTGTTACTAACTCAGTGTTGTTTTTAACAAATTTTAACGAATAGGCCATATGTTGAAAAAAAAAACAAAACACTGCAGTAATTTCACTGACATAAATATTACGTATCTACAACTATAGTCCACATATTTAAATGCAAGAGCTGCCGCTCATAAACAATATTCTGCAAACGATTACCACATGATCGCACCTCATCACGAGCTGTAATTGGTTCTGTTTTCATGTAGCATGACTTTCTGCAGCAGTTTTAACCTGTGCTGCCAATGTTCCTACTTGTCTAAGCCATGCCCCAGGTGTGTGTGTTTACTGGTGAATGCATGCATTTATTAGATACATTCAATTAAATTTTAAATTACAGTAATACATATAGAAAACTTTCCTGTGAAGTTAAACTTTTCATATATACTTAATTTGAATTACACAAATGAATCTACATAAGTAATAAAGGGTAAACTAATTTGTCAATTTTTAAACATACGCGTTCAGAAAACTTATTTTATTTATATATTAACAGACGCCCCTTCACCCAAATTAGTCCATTATATCAAGATTTTTCTGTAATATGAGTGGTTGAGGCTCTTCAAGGGGTAGTAACAGTGACAGAATGACAACGGTATATGTGCTTTTGTTTATCAAGAAAAAATAATAGGTTTTTTTTTCCTAAAGCAGCTTTTTTTGGTATAAAGACCTTTTATACTCTTAAAAACTATTGAGAACCTCAAAGAGCATTTGTTTATGGATGATAATGTGGATTATAGCTGTTGATATTTACCATATTAGAGATTAAAATGAAAAAATTTAAAAATACTGTTTCATTGGAAAGTAGCAATGATGACATATGTTAACATAACCTATTTTTATGAAAAAAATATATATGCAAACAAAAATTTTATGAAAACAATAAACTGTTTCACATTTTTGCAAATCTCTTTCACTATGTGGACTAACAGAAGAAAGCTGGATCCTCATATCTTCTTCTGAATTCAATCCATTGCATTATCACACAGCACATTGTATCTGGAAAGCTTGACTGTATGCTAAGGGGAGGATATGTTAGTATTGTATGAAAATCATTTTAACCTCAGCAATTTCCAAAAGAATATGATAGATTATAATAAGGAAAAAATTAGAAAGTAAATTTTATTTGTCTTAGTTTATAACACCTGAGTTTGAAAAGATGCTATAAAATACAATGGTGGACAAAATAAGTTTATAGTTGTGAGTACATGAAACAGTTTATTCTTGCATTATTATTTATTAATTATTGAATTATTTATTTGCATAACTTTAAACCTACTTTTGCCAACCCCTGTATATCAAAATGTTTACAGTACTCCCTCAGTTGAGATGGCCTTACTTCCTTTATTTAGTAATTAATGCTTCATCCTACAATATGAATTGTTATTTTTTACTTTATGTGTAATATGCCTAGATAGCAGATATTCTGTCTTAGAAGTATAGTTTTCTATTATTTAAGTTTCCTTTATTATATCTGATTATTTAAGGAGGGAAAACCTTAGAACAAAGGCTCTTCACTTACAATAGTGTTAACATTTGTACTTTTTTTTTCAAATGCTTTATTTTTACTGTGATTAAATGTGTTTAGAAGTATTTTTTTTCTCAGTCACTCAGGATCCTATTTACTCAAATACACAAATCTCTAACAATTCTTCATGATATATTTTATATCTAAAACTGAAACTTATACATAAAACAAGATTTTTCAGAGTGGCTCTGGAATAATAAATATTTGCTCTGTCACCTTATAAAAAGAGGTATTGAAAATGATTAGGTTTGTTTAATGTAAAATTGGTTAGGTTTGTTTAATGTAAAGTTAATTGGGAAGAGTTGTCATAAGGGGCACACAGCCTTTTGTAAATTAATTTTGGGGTAAAATATTGTTAATATAAACATTTCAAAAACTGTATGCTTTATTGGAAGTGCCTGGAAATTTGCCAGTGCCCTGCCTTTTCATAATCCTGTTTTACCTTCAGAGGTAACCATTATCAAAACTCTTATGAAGAAGCTATACAGGCCTACCTTGGTTTATTGTGCTTCACAGGTGTGTATTTTATAAATGGAAAGCAAGACTCTCCTCCAGCAAAAAGATTACAACCAGCTTTATTGTGATACTTGCTTTATTATGGTGGTCTAAAACAGAGCTCATCATATATCTGAGGTATGCCTCAGTTTATAGTTGTGAGTACATGAAACAGTTTATTCTTGCATTATTATTTATTAATTATTGAATTATTTGCATAACTTTAAACCTACTGGACTCCACTACAGAATTTCACTCCCCTCTATTAAGAATTGGCAAGAGAAATACATTAACCACTGCTATTAAATTTCTTATTATTCTTGTGCTACTTAAAGCAGGGATGGGGGAACCGTTTTTCTACCAAGCGCCATTTGGATATTTATAACATCATTTGTGGGCCATACAAAATCACCAATTTAAAAATTAGCCCGCTATATTTGGTCAAATTTAATTAATGCACCCCTAATGCCTTGCCAGTGCCAGACCAAATAATTTTGCAGGTCTTAGATGGCCCAAGTCCTAGACATTCCATACCCATGCTCTGAGCTTGCCTGAAGGCTGTACTATAAACTACAGGACAGAGTTTATATGTTCAACAAATAAGAACAATCTCAGAGCTTCATGGAAAAGGACTTAACATGCTTGCCACTTCAAAGAGTAGACTTTGAAGTTCAGACAACTGAGTTGATATCACTTAGATAACTTCCAGGTAGTACCAGTAGGCTGAGGCAGTATTTCCAGGCCTCTTTTTGATGCAATGAAAGATGCAGAGTAATATACAATCAGATAACCAGGAGCATGTGCTAGACAATGCTTAGCCTTCCATAAGATACCCAGTAATTCTTTTTTTCTAACCCCTTTCAAAGTATTTACAGTTTTTCATTACATGTGAAACCAATAATTTCTGACTTGCATTTTAGAAGAAATATATATACTTGCTGAGATAAAATAAACATGTAGCTATTGCTGAGAATCTAAGGAAAATAGGGAAAATAAAGTAGCATTAGTTAACTTTATGAAAAGGGTAGTTTCGAATGATTTTATATAACAAATCTATTTTCCTTTCTTAAATAATTCAGAAGTAAATTGTAATGAAAGTATAACATTAATTTACTTACATTAATTTTATATATTTTTTGTTTCTGCTCTTCTGATTTTTCTGCATCCTCATCAATGTAGCTAACTAATCCCTCAAGATTCAGCAGAGGTGGAATTTTCCAAAGAAAACCTCATAAGGTATGCCCAATATTTGTGAATACTACTCTTTCCCTAGATCTGTCATAATTCTTGGTGTTTAAATAACCCATATACTTTTTTATTCCTCTGGACAGTAAAATCCTAAAAGACAGAAACCATATCTAAGTCATCTGTGAATTCCCATCAATTAGTGCTACCATAGAAGAGAGACAATACCCAATTAGTGTTTATTGAACTAAAAAGTGTTAAATTATTAGGTACCAACTAAGCTCTATGGGAAATGGAAAGATAAATAAAACAGGTTTCCTTTTCTATTCCAACAACAGATTGTTTTTCATAGGCTGTTTTAGAATGAAGAAACCATATACATTCTTTTTATGTTATGAACAGGAAACAGATTCAAATAAGACTGTGAATTTCCCCAAGAGTATAATAGCAAAGCTAATAATAATAGCAGAACCAAGGATGGAACCCAGCAATCCAGTCAAGTGCTCTCCTATACTATGCTGAGTTATCCTTTAATGATGAGCCTACAGTAATGATATCTGCATTATAATATAAAGCATTAAGAGCTCTTTGAAAGGATAAAGAAGATAGATGAACCTCTATCCAGGCTAACCAAGAAACAAAGAGAGAGGACTCAAATAAACAAAATCAGAAACAAAAGAGGTAAAATAACAACAGACCCCACTGAAATACAAAGGATTGTTACAAAATACTAAGAACAACTCTATTCCAACAAACTGAACAACCTGGAGGAAATGGACATATTCCTAGAAAAATACAAACTTTCAAAACTCAATCAGGAAGAATCTAAAAATCGCAATAGAACAGTGACTTGGGAAGAAATTGAAACCATCATCAAAAAGCTCCCAGGAAACAAAAGCCCAGGGCCAGATGGCTTCACAGGAGAGTTTTACCAAACATTCAAGGAAGAACTAAAACCTATCCTCCTCAGACTATTCCAAAAAATTCAAGAGGAAGGAACACTTCCAAACTCCTTCTATGAAGCCAGCATCACCCTAATACCAAAACCAGATAAAGACAACTCAATGAAAGAGAATTACAGGCCAATATCCCTCATGAACATACATGCCAAAATCCTCAACAAAATTCTAGCAAATCGGCTCCAGCAGAGCATCACAAAGATCATACACCATGACCAAGTAGGATTTATTCCAAGAATGCAAGGATGGTACAATATCTGCAAATCAATAAACGTGATATATCATATAAATTGAAAGATAAAAATCATATAGTCATATCAATTGATGCAGAAAAAGCATTTGATAAAATCCAACACCCTTTCTTGATAAAAACTCTCAACAAGGTGGGAGTACAAGGATCATACCTCAACATAATAAAAACTTTATATGATAAACCCACAGCCAACATCATACTCAATGGGCAAAAACTAAAACCATTCCCTCTAAGAACAGGAACAAGACAGGGATGCTCACTCTCACCACTCCTCTTTGACATAGTACTGGAAGTACTAGCCATTGCAATTAGACAAGAAGAGGAAATAAAAGGCATCCAAATTGGAAAAGAAGTATTATAGTAGTTATCCTTATTTGCAGATGACATGATATTTTACATAAAAAACCCAAAAGACTCCATTAAAAAACTAATTCACTTAATAAATGAATTTGGCAATGTAGCAGGATATAAAATTAACACCAAGAAATCTATGGCATTTCTATACACCAAGAGTGAACTTACAGAAACAGAGACTAAAAAAGCAATTCCATTTACCATTGCACCAAAAAAATTAAGATACCTAGGAATAAACTTAACTAAGGAATTAAAGGGCCTATATGTGGAAAACTACATGACACTGAAAAAAGAGATAGAGGAAGATATAAACAGATGGAAGAACATACCATGTTCATGGATTGGTAGAATCAACCTCATCAAAATATCCATACTTCCTAAAGCAATCTATAGGTTCAATGAACTCCCCATTAAAATACCAATGGCATATTTCACTGACCTAAAAAGAACTCTCCAAAAGTTCGTTTGGAACAATAAAAGACCCTGAATAGCCACAGCAATCCTGAGAAAGAAGAGTAAAGTAGGAGGGATCTCAATATCAGATTTCAAGCTACATTACAAAGCCACTGTTCTCAAAACAGCCTGGTACTGGCACAAGAACAGACATATAGATCAATGGAATCAAATTGAGAACCCAGATATCAATCCAAATCACTCTGCTCTATTAATATTTGACAAAGGAGGCACGAATATACAATGGAGTCAAGACAGTCTCTTCAATAAATGGTGTTGGGAAAATTGGACAGACACATGCTAAAGAATGAAACTAGATCACCAACTTACACCACTCACAAAA
Source organism: Pipistrellus kuhlii (assembly GCF_014108245.1). Classification (NCBI taxonomy): domain Eukaryota; kingdom Metazoa; phylum Chordata; class Mammalia; order Chiroptera; family Vespertilionidae; genus Pipistrellus; species Pipistrellus kuhlii. The sequence continues at coordinate 4,135,702 of NW_023425528.1, forward strand.
ATAAACTCAAAATGGATACAGGACTTAAACATCAGATGGGAAACCATAAAAATACTAGAAGCACCCACAGGCAGCAAAATCTCAGACGTATGCCAAAAGAACTTCGTCACTGATACTGCCCCTAGGGCAATGGAAGCTAAAGAGAAAATAAACAAATGGGACTACATCAAAATAAAAAGCTTTTTTACAGCAAAAGAAACCATCAACAAAACAACAAGAAAGTCCACTGTATGGGAGAACATATTTGCAAATGTTATCACTGATAAAGGTTTAATCTCCAACATCTACAGATAGCTTATACAACTAAATAAAAGGAAAATGAATGATCCAATTGAAAATGGGCAATGGACCTAAATAGAATTTATTCAAAAGAATACAAAAGGAAGGCCAAGAGGCACATGAATACATGCTCAAAGTCACTAATTATCCGAGAGATGCAAATCAAAACAACAATGTGGTGCCATCTCACACCTGTCAGAATAGCCAACATCAACAAATCAACAAACGACAAGTGTTGGTGAGGTTGCAGAGAAAAAGGAACCCTCGTGCACTGCTGGTGGGAATGCAGACTGGTGCAACCATTGTGGAGAACAGTGTGGAGTTTCCTCAAAAAACTGAAAATGGAACTCCCATTTGACCCAGTAATCCCACTCCTAGGAATATATCCCAAGAAACTAGAAACACCAATCAGAAAGGATATATGCACCCCTATGTTCATAGCAGCACAATCTACAATAGCTAGAATCTGGAAACAGCCTAGGTGCCCGTCAGCAGATGACTGGATCCAAAAACAATGGTACATCTACACAATGGAATACTATGCTGCCATAAAAAGGACAGAATTCTCATCATTTGCAGCTGTGTAGAACTGGAGAACATCATGCTAAGTGAAATAAGCCAGTAAATGAAAGAAAAATACCACATAACCTCACTCATTTATGGATAATAACATTATAAACTGATGAACTAAAAGATAGATATAGAGACAGTAAAGCAACAAGCAGACTGTCAAATTACAGCAGGGAGGGTAGGGAGATCTGGGGGAGATAAGAGTTCAACTGAAGGACTTGTATACATGCATATAAGTACAACCAATGGACACAAAACTCTGGGGAGGAAGGGTATGTATGGGAGGTGTGGGGCAATGTTAAAATATGTACACAGAAAATAATTTAATTTAAAAAAATTTTTAAGCATTAAGAGTAATATAATTTTCCCCTGTCTGGTTTGCCTCAGGGTTAGAGCATGAGCCTGTGAACCAAAGGGTCATGGGTTACATTCTCAATCAAGGGAATGTATTATACTTTGGTTGCAGGTCTGGGGCTCTTGCAGGAGGCAACCAATCTATGTGTCTCTCTCATGTCTATGTTTCTCTCTTTCTCTCTTCTTCTTCTCTTCCACTTTTTGAAAATATCGATGGGAAGATTGAAAAAATGGTGGTGGAATAGACAGACATGTCCCTATCCTTGTCCTGGAGCAGATAGAAAGAACAGCTGAGGGTCACACCAGGAGTGTATGTTGGTGAGTTAAGGGACAGCTATACTCCAGGAGACTGTGAGGGACTGCTGACAGAGCTCCCCTGACCGGGCAGACACTACTGCTGCTGGGTTCCCTCCTAGAGCAACAGGCTTGGATATGGAGACCACGCCATCTTGAAGGGGAAAGTGGATGTTATTGGAAGCCTGAAAATCTAAAATTACAGCTCCCACCTAACAGCTGCAAACCCCAGAACACCAATCCCCAGTTGGTGCAAACATGCAGATTCAGAGGAGCTCTACACTCCACCACAGAAAGGTTAGATTTCACCTGGGATAAGGTGAGGTCTCTTGTCATTGCAGGAGAGAGAAAAATGTACCCACTGTGGGAGCTGGAGGATCTGGGGAAGTCTACACCTAGAAAAATCTGTGGCTGTTGGGGCTGGTGCGAACCATGAATGTGGAAGAGGGTCCTCAGAGCTGCTAATAGAATGGAACTCTATAAAGCAACCCATTTTGATCTGACACAAAAGGACAGCCTAAAAACTTTAAAAGTGTGCTGGCTGCTTAGACCCAAGGCGGGGAAAAAGACTGCACAGACTTCCGTGCAGCCCCAGAAATCTCTTTAAATCCTTGCTTCTGATTACTAAGCCCAATACATAGTATCACCCATTTGGAGACACCCTAAGAGACTACAGTGGAAAGTTGTTTTTCTGGAACCTGGGGATCAGAGCGGGGAATAACAATCCAAAAACCAGCTCTGGAGCAACACACTCACACAAACCAGTTTTGAGTGCCACAGAGAAAGCAGGATCTAAGTACTGGCTAGAGAGAACCTATCAACCCAGAGGTCAATCCAGAAACACTGTCACCCAGGCGATGAATCACAAATTGACTCATGAAAACACAAATAAAGGAATACAAGAAATTAAGACACACGGCCTGCTTTAAAATCAGAATTGGCTTACAACACTGAAGAGCATTAGATAACTCAGAGAACTGCAATACTGTCCTGAATAGGAAACAGGCGTGCTAAACAGAATAGGAGAGGAAGTGAATGACCTTCACTACTGCACATTTTTATTTTTATTTTTCCATCTTTTACTTAAGAAACTATTTTTTTTCCTCACTTGATTTTACTTCTTTAACATTTTTACATTTTTATTTTCAATCAATATTATTATTACTACTATTTTACCTTTTTTTAAAAATGTCTCATTTTATTTCCTCTTTATTTTACTTTGGGATTAATGTTCTACATTCTATTTTGATCTTTCCTTTAGCATCATTTTACTCTATCTCAACATTACATTTATGCCATCACTCTCTTCCTAAATTTTTCCCCTTTGTTTTCCTGTTTCTCTTACCCTTTTACTGCTTTAGATTTTCCCTATTCTTTCATTTACCACGTTAAAATTTCACCCTACTTGAATACCTAATTTCCAAACCTGTGCTTCAAGTTCATACATACCTCTCACTTCTCAATTTTCACTATCCAAAAAATCGTTTTTCTCTCTGTCCTATTGTTGTTTGCTTGATTGTTGATGATATTCATTTTTTATGATTGTGACATTGTTTTGCTTATTCGTTTTTTGTTGTTGTTGGTTTTTTGCGTATATTTTCCCTTGCCTCACTTGATATTAGATGTTGTTTGTAGTTTGTATTCATTCCCAGGTACATGTTGCTGGCATTTATTGGGATTAGTGCTTGTTCTATTGGAGTTTTCTCCCCATTTATATAGTTTGTTCCCTTCTTCTTTCTATTCTCTTTCTTTCCTCTCTTACTTTTCTTTTTCTTTTCCCAATATCATTTTTACACTCCTGTTGTTTTTTTTTTCTTCTTCTTCTTTCTCTCCTATCCTCTAATTTGCCTTTCTCTATCAGTCACCTTTATTTGGGGTTATTAATATTGTGAGTACATTTCTGTTCAGTGCCTTGTGTGTTGTACCTGGTTGTATTGTATTTTGTGCCTTTAAATCAATGCAGAAGAGAGAAAAATACATCACCAGATATCCAGAGAAAAGAAACCACAGGGAGAAAAAGAAACACCCCGCATATGAAAGAAAAACAGGCATCACCAAAAAAGAAAGTAAACGAAATAAAGGGAAGAAGCCTGTCAGAGGAAGAATTCATAAGGTGGCTGAAAAGAATGGAAGACAAATTCAACAATATGTGTATTAAGCAAGTGGAAATGAAGAAGATCCAAGAAAAATAGAAAAATGACATCTCTGATGTAAAGAACTCAATAGAAAGCATCAAGAGTAGCTTGAAGAAGTAGGGGACCTCATCACTGAGCTAGAAGACAAGGTTGGAAAAAATACCCAAGTAGAGCAGCTTATAGAAAAAAAAATTAAAAAGCAGGAGGAGAACCTAAGGGAACTTTGGGACAACTTGAAACAAAACATCTGCATAGTAGGAATTCCAGAAAGAGAGGAAACTGAGCAAAGAATAGAAAACCTGTTTGAAGAAATAATGACAGAAAACTTTCCTGATATAGGGAAGAAAAAACTCACACAGACCCAAGAAGCTCACAGAGACCGAAGCAAAATGAACCCCAGAAGACCAAAGTCAAGTCACATTATAATTAAATTGGCAAACTCCAACAACAAAGTGAGAATCTTTAAAAGTGGCCAGAGAGACAGAAAGTTACATACAAAGGAACCCCATCAGACTAGCAACTGAATTCTCAACAGAAACTCAACAGGCCAGAAGGGAATGGAATGAAATATACAAAGCCATGCAAAAGAAGGGTCTCAATCCAAGAATACTGTACCCAGCAAGGCTATCAATCAAAATTGAAGGTGAAATCGGGAACTTAACAGACAAAAAACGACTCAGGGATTTTATTACCACCAAACCAGCAATGCAAGAAATGCTAAAGAGTCTGCTTTAAAAAGAAGAAATAGGAAGCGAAAAAGAAACACGGGTAAAGAATAAAAATAGTAACAAATAAGTACATATCAATAATAACATTAAATGTAAATGGATTAAATGCCCCAATCAAAAGACATAGGGTAAAAGACTGGATGAGAAAACAAAACCCATATATCTGCTGTCTACAAGAAACCCACCTCAGAAAAAAAAAGAAAGAAAGACACACACAGACTGAAGGTGAAGGGATGGAAAAAGGTTTTCCAGGTGAATGGAAATGAAAAAAAATAAAGCCAGGGTAGCAAAACTTATATCTGACAAATTAGATCTCAAAGTGAAGGACATAACAAGATAAGGAAGGCCATTTCATAATATTAAAGGGAGAAATCCAACAAGAACAAATAACCCTGATAAACATATACTTACCCAATACAGGAGCACCCAAAAACATTTAAAAAAAAAACTCCTTGGAGAAACCAAGATGGCTGCATAGGGTAGACACCCGAATGCAGCCTACCACAACAAATTTGAATTTAGAACTGGAAAACAGGGGAGGCATTGCCCTGAAGCACCGGACAGCTAGCTGAGAGGAGGCTCTGACATCTGGGAAGGAGAGAGAAGGCACGCTGAACCTCAGGAACTGTGAAGGTACAGAGAACTGTGTGCACGAAAAGGTGCTGGCATACTCCCGGTGCACAGAGAGGGCGGGCTGGGCTGAGTTCACTACTGGCTTACTCCTGGCGCGTGGAGAGGGCCCACAGCTAACACACGGCTGGCTTTCTTGCTCGAGAGGAAAACAGAATCACCCTATTGCTCTGGTAGACAGTCCCAGACAGGGAGAGGCCAGACGGTCAGGCAGCAGGCAGAGATCTCTCGGAGGTGTGTGAAGCCAGAGGCCATTTCTTCAGGACTTGGGTAGGAGCTGACGGGAAAACAAAGCTTGTCTGCACCAACCCAAGACTCCACTCCATCCAAGCTGAGCACAGAAGCTCTCCCAAAGGCTGGCTTTCTCTAAGGAGGGACTGGCCAGAATCCAAAGCTTGTCTGCACCTATACCAAAGAGGTGCGCGCGCCTGCAACCAATCTTCCGAAACTAACCACAAACAGGACTTTTCTAAGGCGAGACTGACAGGGAACCAAAGATTGTCTGTGCCACCCCGAGACCCCACCCTATCCAAGCGAAGTACAGAAGTCCTCCTAGCTGAGACACTGCTGATCCTCACAGCCAATTGGCTTGGAGATCAACACTTTCCAGTGATATCAACAATAAGCAAGGCTTAACAACAAGACTGCACACACAGCCCACAAAGGGCTACACCAAGATTGTCCACCGCAGGTAACTGGGAAGGCTGTGCTACTGGCTCTATCAGAACACCTAGCACACAAAACTATTCCATCAAATCAGGGAAACAACTAAAATGCAGACAAGAGGAAGGACACAAAGGAAGGAGATGGAGGAAAAGAAAAGATTGGACATTGAGTTCAAAACTACAGTTAGAAGGTTATTCAAGAATATCCTTAAAAAGGCCAATAAAATAAATGAGACCTATGAGGATATGAAAAGGGCGCAAATAGAAATAATAAGGGATCAACTAGAAATGAAGAAAACATTGTCTGAAATAAAAAGTATTACACAGAGTCCTAAAAACAGACTGGAAAATCACAAGAATAAAGGCAAAGATTTAGAACACAAAGAGCCAGAGGACACTTCTCCACAAAAGCAAGAAGATAAGAGAATCCAGAAAGTTGAAGATAGTGTAAGAAACCTCTGGGACAATTTCAAATGAACCAACATCAGAATTATGGGGATCCCAGAAGAGAGAGAGCAAGATACCGAAAGAATACTGGAAGAAATAGTGACAGAAAACTTCCCCCACCTGGGGAAAGAAATAGACTTACAAGTCCAGGAAGCCCGCAGAACCCAAAACCAATGGAATCCAAAGAGGACCACACAAGACAAATCATAATTAAAATTCCAAGAGCAAAAGACAAAGAGAATATTAAAAGCAGCCAGAGAAAAGCAGGTAGTTTCCTATAAAGGAGCACCCATATGATTGTCAGCTCATTTCTCAACAGAAACCATACAGGCCAGACAGGAATGGCAAGAAATATTTAAGGTGATGAATAGCAAGAACCTACAACCAAAAATACTCTATTCAGCAAAGCTATCACTCAGAATTGAAGGCTAGATAAAGAGCTTCACAAAAAAAAGCTAAAAAGAGTTTATCACCGCCAAACCAGAATTATATGAATTGCTGAAGGGGGTTATTTAGGAAGAGGAAGAAGATAAAGATAAAAATTATGAACAACAAATACATAACTATCAACAAGTGAATCTAAAAACCAAGGGAATTAAAAAATCTGATAAATAATATTAACTGGTGAATATAATAGAATCAGAAGTATGAAAGGGGAGTGGACTGAAGATTCTCAGGGAAAAGGGGAGTGGGGGTGCGGGAAAAGACTGAACAAAAACTGTGTATCTATGGATAAGGACAATGGGGGATGGGGAATGGGCAGAGGGTGGGGTGGGAACCTGGTGGAGGGGAGCAATTGGGTGGGGGGGAGGAACACATTTGTAATAATATGAACAATAAAGATTTATTTTTTTAAAAAAAAAACTCCTGGAGGATATAAAGGGAAAGATTAACAGCAATACAAAAATAGTAGGAGACTTTAGTACACCACTTTCACCATTAAACAAATCCTCTAAAGAAAAATTCAGTAAAGAAATATGAATGCTAAATGACTCATTAGACCAGAAGGAATTAATTGACATCTTCAGAAGATTTAATCCCAAAGCCACAGAATTTACATTCTTCTCAAGTGCACATGGGTCATTTTCTAAGATAGACCAAATGTTGGGTCATAGGCAAAGTCTTTCAAATTTAAGGAGAAAAAAGAAGGAATAGAAAACATCATGGCAAAAATCTATGAAAACACAATAATCCAAAATCTATGGGACACAGTGAAAGCAGTCTTGAAAGAGAAGTTCATAGTTCTACAAGCCTAATGCAAAAAACAAGAAACAATTGTAATAAATTACCTAACCTCCAACTCAAAGATTTAGAAAGAGTGCAATAAGAGAAGCCCAGTGTAAGCAGAAGGAAGGGATTAATAAAGATCAGAGCAAAAATGAATGACATAGAGACAAAAACAAACAAACAAACAAAAAAACCCCACACAATACAAAAGATCAACAAAACCAAGTTAGAGGGAGGGCGGGGAGAGGATGAGCTCCCGACTCCGCCCCGCAGGGCGGAGTTATCCCTAGCCCTCACCCAACCAATCAGGGTTAGCCGAGGCAGTGACATCATCACCGACCAGAGTAAAACCCCTGGACTGGGAGAAGTTCGCTCTCTCTTCCGCCATGCTGCCGGCGTTGGTGGGAGGGGCCCATGCTAGCATGGAGAAGGCTCTTTTGTTTATTGCATCGGACTCGGCTCCGTGGTGGTCCTTGGGGATCACGAAGTCTGGGCATAACAAATGGGGGCTCGTCCAGGATCCCCAGCCAGGACCATTACGGAAACCCCGATCGGGAGAGCCTGACTGGCCGCGGTAGGTGTGTGCGCGCTCTGGAAGGACGTAAAACCCCTCATGGAATTGGTGCCAGAAGATGCCTGGTGGACGTACCATGAAGGCCACGGGCAGGAGGATCAGAAGACGTTCTGACCTCCCTGGAGGGCCCTAGAGGGACCCTCATGGGAAGAGGAATGAATCCTCTTCAGGCCGAGGTGAGCAGCGTGAGCCGTTGCCTCACCTGCGGAAACCTTTCCCAGGTCTGAGTTTGGTATCTGTGGGCAACATGGCGCCCCAGGATGGAGCCGGCGAAGTGTGGCCGGCGTGGTGGTGCGGGGCCCCCTGGCAGTGTTGGGTCGGAGGGGGGGCTCCCGCGGAGCTCAGTCTGTGCGTCGGAGTGCGGCTGGGCAGTGGTGGCCTCGCTTGGGGAGCAGGCACCTGGGTTAATTTGCTGGCTGCCTGGAGAAGGGGAGGCGGAGCCAGGAAGCCGCTGGGGCAACCCGTGCTTTCTCTCCGGGGGCCGCCTGAGTAGCATGGCTGGGGCTGCAGTGGCAGCAGCCTCGCTCCGGGGGCCTGGGCCCTGGTGGCCTGGGCCTGCATGGAGGCATCTGGTCCCTGGCGACATCAGGTACTGGAGAAGAGCTCAAGGGCGAATCTCTGTGCTCAGTAAAGTGAAAAGGCCAGTTCAAATCGAGTGCACATAGTTTTGGGCTGTGCTTTTCTGTGTACAGAATGAGCTTTAAACGTGGTGGAGATAACTGGGAGATAAATTAAAACTGGTTTCCCAAGACATTGTAAGCAGCTTTTGAAATTCCCCGCCATGAGGCGGAAACTAGATGGTAATGATAACAAGTTTACGTGAATGGTGGTGAATGGCTGGGAGTCTTCAGCTAAAGAATGTGTTCATTTGCATTTGAATGCTGAAAAAAAATGTGTTGCTGAAACTTTACCCTAAATATGCAGGATGTATTAAAAATGTAATGTTATTAATCTAAGAAATGCCAAATTTATTTGACTTGCCAGCTTTAAAAGTTCAAAGTATAAATTGAATTAAGAAAAGTTAATTGCAGTAACTAGATGCCTAGAATATGGCAGGCTAAACTGTATTATAGGTGTTAAGAATAAGCAGTAAGATCTCAAGGATTGATTTATTCTCATTTGTCAGATGAAAATTATGTAATGCTTACACTTAAAAAATTATTTTAAGTCAGTGATGCAGTATTTTTTAAGTCAGTTTTTCTAAAGTAATGTTTAATGTAACATATTAAACTTTTATATTTGATTTGTTTTGTTTTGCTTTTCTCATATGCCATTGTTGTTGAATTTGGGCTTGTACCTGCGTCTTATATTTTGTTTAAACTTTGGGAATCATTTTTGGTTTTAGTCATGTGTATAGATTTAAGTAGACTTCATCACAAAGGTTTATAATTTATTTAGAATTGTGTTAAAACAATGTGAAAACAATTATTTGTATGATTTAACCCCCTGCGACTGCTTGGACAATTTTCACTGATGTTCTGCAGGGGGGAGTAGAGGGGCTTAGAAATGTAGATAGATCTGTATCTGTAGGAAAAATGTGGCATTTTAAATTTTAAGTGGCTGGAGGCCTGGGAACAGGTACTGGACCTGCTTCCTCCTCCCTTGCCTTTCTTTAAAATTTGATGCATGGTTATGTATTTTTGGAAGATAAGATTTTTATAAAAATTATAAAGAATATGTCCTGGCAGGTTAGCTAGGAAAGGCAAGCCTGTTAGTTTCCTGATGGGCATTGGGGCACCCTATTTAGTCTTGAGAGAGCCAATAGGACCCGTACATCAGCCCAGGAAGCCACCGGACAAACTGCCTGTTTTCCTTGGACATCAAGAAGGACTGTGGTTCTCGGAAGGAACACGTACTGGGGGAATGCAGCTGTTGAACTGGTCCAAAGTGGAACAACGGGTCTTTGAGGAGCTAAAGAAGGCTCTCATCTCAGCAGCTGCCCTAGCCTTGCCAGACGTCACGAAGCCCTTCCACATCTATGTGAGTGAGGTAAGAGGCATTGCCAAAGGGGTTCTCACTCAGACTCTAGGTCCCTGGAAGAGACCTGTTGCCTATCTGTCTAAGAGACTGGACCCTGTGGCAGCAGGGTGGCCAGCGTGCTCCCAGGCAGTGGTCACCACAGCACTGCTGGTGAAGGAGGCAGATAAGCAGACTCTGGGCCAGGAGCTAAGCTTTTCTCCTGGACCAGCCCTGTGTCCAGTTTCATAAGACTCTGGCCATCAACCCTGCCAGCCTGCTTCCAGATTATGATGGAGGAACCCATTCATGACTGCAAAGAGGTAACAGACGACAAGGTACTGTTCACGGATGGGAGCAGTTACATTCAGGATGGGACCTGATATGCAGAGGCAGTGGTAGTTACCCTGGACCACACCATTTGGGCACAGTTCCAGAACTTTTGGCCTTAATCCAGGCCCTTTGATGGAGACACTGTGCCATCCACAGAGAAAAGAGGGTTACCAACTGCAGCCAGAAGGAATTGGCTGACCAGAAGCAAGCCAATGAAGGACCAGATGGTTGATGGACCCTACAGATGACAAGACTGTTGGTCCCAGAAGCTCTAGGTCAGAGTTGCCCGGTGACACCAGGTTAAGTGTCACCAAGACTTCTGAACATCTGTGAGGCAGAGTTGCTAGAAGTACTGTCTGTGCACAGGTAAATGCTAAGCAAGGTAAGGGGATCCCCCCTGTGAATTCGGGTCCCAAGGAACCTCCCCAGGAGAGCATTGGTAGGTGGATTTCAGAGATTAAACCACCAGCGTTAAGGTCTAGTTTTTATAGACACTTCAAATATGTCTTAGAATCGGTGAAAATTGGACCAACCCCCTGTCCTTTGCCTTCTTGAGGGCCAGGTGTATGCCTTACTGGGACAAGTTTCCCCTTTTTTGAGAGGGGATCATGTATGGTAACCATTTCCTTGCTCAAGTCCTTACAGGCTCAGCAGTTTGCTTGTTCCAGATGCACTGCCAGTGCCCACCGCAGACCCTGTAGCCCTGGAACTCAATGTACAATAGATAAGGAAATTTGCTGCCCAAGGACTCAAAGGGATGCTGCACTGTTATCCTGAGCACGCCCACTGCTGTTGAAATAGATGGCACCCAGACCTGACTACATGACTCCCAGCTCCTGCATGGCCTGGATCCTGGCAACTACAGGCCAGGAGGAGAACTGATGCCTGCAGGAGGGGAACTGGACTTCAGTGAGGACAATACTGATGGGAACTGTGGTACTAAGGGTCTTGGTAACTGTATTTGTTGTTTATGCTGAAAGGAAGTAGGCTGAGTCAATGAATTGACTAGGCACATTAGACAAGGGAGGAATGAGAGGGCAGGGCGGGGCAAGGATGAGCTCCCGACTCCGCCCCGCAGGGCAGAGTTATCCCTAGCCCTCACCCAACCAATCAGGGTTAGCCGAGGCAGTGACATCATCACTGACCAGAGTAAAACCCCTGGACTGGGAGAAGTTTGCTCTGTCTTCTGCCATGCTGCCGGCGTCGGTGGGAGGGGCCCATGCTAGCATGGAGAAGGCTCTTTTGTTTATTGCATCGGACTCGGCTCCCTGGTGGTCCTTGGGGATCACGAAGTCTGGGCATAACACCAAGATCTGGTTCTTTGAAAGGATAAACAAGATTGATGAAACTCTAGCCAGGCTCACCAAGAAGCGAAGAGAGAGGACCCAAATAAACAAAATCAGAAATGAAAGAGGTGAAATAACATTAGACCCCACAGAAATACAAAGGATTGTTAAAATATACTATGAACAACTCTATTCCAACAAGCTGGACAACCTGGAGGTAATGCACATATTCCTAGAAAAATACAACCTTCCAAAATTCAATCAAGAAGATTCTAAAAATCTCAATAGGCCAATAATTATGGATGAAATTGAAGCAGTAATCAAAAAGCTCTCAGCAAACAAAACCCCATGACTACATGGCTTCCTTTACCAAACATTCAAGGAAGAACTAAAACCTATCCTCTTCAGATTATTCCAAAAAATTTAAGAGGAAGGAACACTTCCAATCTCATTCTATGAAGCCAACATCACCCTAATACCAAAACCAGGTAAAGGTAACACAATGAAAGAGAATTAGAGGACAATATCCCTCATGAACATAG